>NC_137824.1:48920268-49402768 GCF_963921795.1 Nannobrachium achirus | reverse complement strand
GCATGGGCACGTGCGTGCTTGCATTAGAGAGCAAAACAGATATAGTGGTTTGGCTGATATATCAGCCATTATTTGATGACATTGGTTTCTGCAGTGTCCACATTTTTTTCATGTGTGAAATGACTCAAGCCCAATTTACACTTTGTTGTACGACGGTGTTTCACGCTCCAAAAATAGCCTGCAATGCCGTCGCGTGATGGAGCATAAATTATGCATTACTCTGTCTGGCTGTTGACATTTGACCTTCTTGGTCTGACTTTGACCCTTCTTGGAATCCAGGGTGTTCCTCGAGGACCTGGAAGGATGCCTGGAGACTCCCGAAGGGGTAGGGGCCTGTTTCCTGGCACGGGTGAGGAGAACCAACAGACTTAATGTCTTCATTGTCTTGCAGCTTGTCTGTACATGTATTTCTTTATAGTTTGGAAAAATGTGATCGCCAGTACATGTGTCAAAGATGGACTTCTGTGCCCCATGCCTCTTCTTCTCCAGAAAGAGAACTTCCAGATGTATGAATGCTACTGTCAGAACAAGTCTCGCTCCGACGCCCTGTGGAGACAGTTCTCAGACTGTGCCTTCTTCCAGGTTGGTTTTGAACTGAATCATGACAGATGAATTGCACTATTCTTTATGAAATACTTATTTATTCTATTTGCCTTTTAAGCTACCTCCATGTTTTTGGCATGAATCAGGGCTATTGAACACCCTTTACATCGGTTTCGGCCCAACAACAGAGATACTTGTCTGTATTTTCTGTTTTAAAATGCTGACCCTGGGAGCTGAGCTCCAAAACGTCCTATGCACTCGTGCAAATGGAAAATAAAGTCTATTCTATTCTAGATGCCAAGAAAGTGGGGGGGGGGGGGGAATCCATGTTTGTGTATTTTTAGTATATACGGTACAGTATACTATATATTCCTGAATATACTGTACTGTATATGAATCTTGATTTCATTCACCTGTGTGATTCCTTTCACCTCATGCTCCCCTTGTCTTCTGTCTCAAGGAATGTCAGAAAAAACTGGAGCACAAACTTGGCCTGGACTCCTACCTCTTGAAACCAGTGCAACGTCTCACTAAATACCAGCTGCTACTTAAGGTTGGTGAAAGAACGGCACTGCACAACGCACTAAACAGTGAAAATGAAAGAGTCAATTTAACTCTGAGATGGTCAAAACTGTTCCAAATGGGGCCTCACTGCCACTGGTCCAGTTTGAGAGGCCTGTCATACTCTATGCTCCATTAAATTGGATTGGAGATCAACTGAGCATCCGTGATAATAAATCCATGTCCCTATAAAACCCAGAACTAATCGGCATGAGATTGCACAACCCTGTCTGGGGTTAGGCCAGAGTGCAACATATATTGAAATTGCTTTTTTTTAAATCCCATCTAGTATTGCCCCCATTCATTGTGCATGCTCACGCATACTTTGTTCAGGAGCTGCTGAAATATAGTACAGGCTGTGAGGGCGCCACCGAGCTGCAGGGGGCGCTAGCGGCCATGCTGGATCTGCTCAAGGCGGTCAATGACTCCATGCATCAGATAGCCATCACAGGATATGAGGTGGGCATTGTGTGTGTGTGTGTGTGTGTGTGTGTGTGTGTGTGTGTGTGTGTGTGTGTGTGTGTGTGTGTGTGTGTGTGTGTGTGTGTGTGTGTGTGTGTGTGTGTGTGTGTACAAACAGAAACTTTGTATCTCCAAATTTCAAATTTTAATGTTTTTCCCCCTGTAAGTTAAAGCTTCTTTGTGGAGTGTCACACAAAATGAGTGAAAAATAGCAGATCTGACTACAAGCACACAACGTGCACACAAGTTGTGCGCTTGTAGACCTGCTATTCTCACAATTTAAAAATGTTTTTTTAAATAATAATAAAAAAGGAACTGTTTTGGGTATACAAGGTTTCCACCCGACAGCGATGTTAGGCAATTATGGTGTACTGCATAACAACACATGACTCTTACATTTAGCAAAATTTGTTACAGAAGCTGTCTTTTTTTGTGCATAAACTGCCATGAATATCGTCGTTGTCGGGTGGAAACCTCGTATCTCCAAGTTTAAAATTTGTATGTTCTTTTGCAAAGTAAAGCCCTGCTTCATCATACAAGGCCACAAAAGTAGTGAAAACAGCAGATCTACAAGCACACAAGACACAACACCTCGTGGTGCGAGGAGTTGTGTGCTTGTAGATCGTCTGTTTTCACTAGTTCAAATCATTTTTAAAATGATAATTGCAAAACCAACGGTTTTGGACATAAAAGGTTTTCACCCGACAACGACGATATTTGATATCCGTAAAGAACCTAGTGAGAATGAAGGCTTTATTTCGTGGGTCACTTTTCCATCTGGATGGGACTGAAACGAGCGTGAAATCGAACCCAACCTCTGTGCGGTTTCCTCTGGCCAGGGGGAGCTGTGCGACCTGGGCCGTGTGCTCATGCAGGGCTCCTTCAGCGTGTGGATCAGCCATAAGAGAGGCCCCACGCGCATGAAGGAGCTGACCCGCTTCAAGCCCATGCAGAGGCACCTGTTCCTCTACGAGAGAGCCCTGCTGTTCTGCAAGCGCAGGGAGGAGCCGGGAGAGGGCGGAGACAAGGCCCCATCCTACGGCTTCAAACACTGCCTCAAGGTTGGTGTGTGTGTGTGTGTGTGTGTGTGTGCGTGTGTGTGTGTGTGAGTGTGAGTGTGAGTGTGAGTGTGAGTGTGAGTGTGCGTGTGCGTGTGCGTGTGCATGTACGAGCTTTGTGAAACATGCACTTTAGGGCTGAAACTATCCATTATTTTCTACCGATTACTGTTTGAATTAGGTCCTGTCTCTATGTGAGACATATTCTGCGCAATCAAAGTGTCTAAAATAAATAAAGACTAAATTCAACCACCCCAATTGTATAAGGTATATTCTATTGTACTCTACCATGCAGATAAATAAATAAATTATAAATAGTGCCGCTTTAAAGGATAAAAACGACTTGAGTAGTTCACACCAAAAAATATTTTTTTTTTCTATCAATTACACACCCCTTGAAGCCTTGAATTCATGGAAATTGTTTTTGATTTTATTGCATTCTCAGTCTCCGGTAGCGTTATTGGCTTAGGAATGTGGAAAAACAAAACAAAACAACAACAAAAAGAAATCTCCATGACTTCATGCTTTGGGTGAACTACTCCTTTAAGAGACAAGTTTTGGTTGGTGTCATCATGCATGGAAGTCACTGCGGATGGTGGTGTCACACCAACAGCTGCCACTGCACTTGATTTATTATTGAGGCTGTGGGGAGGAAACAGTCACACGTCGTGTGTGTGTTTGTCTGTGCCACGGAGCAGATGTGTAAAGTGATGTAAGTCTGATGTACGATGATGAGCGCTGCGTTTGGTACGCCTCATCCTTCTCGATGCCATGTTGTGAGCGTGTGTTTCCTCTCCCCGTCCTTCTCGATGCCATGTTGTGAGCGCCGTGTTTCCTCTCGGCAGATGACTGCGGTGGGGATCACAGAGAATGTCAAGGGAGACGTGAAAAAGTTTGAGATCTGGTACAGTGGCAGGGAGGAGGTGTACGTGATCCAGGTGAGGACACGCTTTCACTGCTGGATCCACAATAAATACATGTGTACCATACTGTGTGCGACGTGCTCACACCGCAGCCATTTCTGTTCTATTCATTTATATTGATGCATTCATGTAACTCATCGTGATGGCAGTGAAAAGGCTGATTTCTGCTTACATGACGGAAAAGCCGATCTAGAAGCTCACAACGTGTTGTACTGAGATGTGTTGTGAGCTTGTAGTTCTGCTATTTTCAGAGCGCAACAACCGAGCGCAACCAAACATGAAATGACTTGTCATTTAGTTCTACTGGATCTCTTTTCCACTAGTCCCTCCCTAACATTTTAGTCTAGTTTTTATTTATTGACAAAATTGAAAATATATTAGTTTTAGTCATCATAGCTTAGTTTTTATTTAGTCAGTGAAAAAAGTTAGTCAGCGAACATATTTCGTCATAGTTTTTGTCAACGAAATCAACACTACTTTCAACACTGTGAAAAAACCACTGGCGGGTCTATGGCTGGTGTCTTCCTACTGTATACATTTGGTGGAATCCATAATAATGTAACATTTCTGACATGTTCGATGTTGTGATCTCCCAGGCTGCCACGGTGGAGGTAAAGATGGCCTGGCTCAACCAGCTCCGCAGGATCCTCACCAACCAGCAGAAGCTCCTCAAAGGTCTCAATGCGTCTCACTCTGCATGTGGTCGCTGTCATGTGGAAACCTTGTATGTCTACAACTGTCGCTTTTTTTTCAGGAAACGGAAGAAAAGAAAAACTTGCGCTCCAGTGGATCCAATATAGTTATTATTTAGTCACAAGCTCGTCTTAATTCTTTTTATTGCTTCAATATTTATTTTCCCATTAAGACCTGAGGCCGATTCTACGAGTGCCTTCTAAATCAGTAGTTCTCACACAAAAATGTTCAAAAGTAGCAGATGTACAAGCTCGCCGCGACCATACGCAAAAAAAAAAAATTACACAAAGACCTTCTCCCGGTTTCAATGGGTTAAACCCAAAGACAGACTTTCACTTTATTCTTATTGTATATTGGCTATTTTTGCTAAGCTTTTTATAAAAATGTTGTAACCCATTTTTTCACGGACACCGGCCAATTGTGTTTTTATAGAGGCCCAATAAAGCTGGATGCACCCTGTCGGATTCAAACCCACAACCCACAAGTAGAAATAATGTGATGCAAGGTTTCTGCCTGACAGCGACAATATAATACCACCTGAATGATCCGGATGCGACCAAATTCTTTTGTTTCTCTTTCTCTTCTTTCTTTCTTTCTTTCTTTCTTTCTTTCTTTCTTTCTTTCTTTCTTTCTTTCTTTCCCTCCTCCTCCTCCTCCTCTTCCTCCTCCAGATGAAGCTTATCAACACAGCCACATGGTTGAACACATTCCCCTCTCCTCGCTGTCTGAGAGGTCAGTCAGCGCCAGACTGTGGCTGCTTACTCATGGCTATCAGTGTATTCTTCTGTCTGTCTAGAACACTGTTCTCAGGGCATGTACACACACACACACACACACACACACACACACACACACACACACACACACACACACACACACACACACACACACACACACACACACACTCACACTCACACACACACACACACACACACACACACACACACTAAATGTACTGTAAGTAACTGCACTACTGTCTGCCTTTTGCTGAATTTTCATCTAATCTTCACTGCTTCAGTGAATGTGTGGTGAGTGTTTTGTTGAGCCTTTGGCATAGTAGGCTGTGCGTGTGTGTGAGGTTGTGCGTGTGCAAGTGTGTGTGCGTGTGTGTGTGTGTGTGTACAAGTGCGTGCGTGCGTGACTGCGTGTGCGTGTGAGAAAGGGGCCAGAGTGGCCCGCTCTATCTCTCTCTCTCCTGTGGTTGTGTGGTTGCCTATCCCCACTCCTGCCATGCCGTCCCTTGCAGGGGCGTGCGTCCGTCCAGAGGGGTTCCCAGGGGCTGTCTGCCGGGGCTGGACTTTGTCTCGCTGTCTGCCGATGTGTTTCTGTGCCTGCGTTCCCGGAGCCCCCGCCCCAGAAGCCCCCGGCAACGGCCCCGGCCACGCCCCCACCACCGCCCCCAGCGCCACTGACCCAACCCTGACGCTCAGTGGTAAACTCAGCCTGGCCCGCCTCGGTTCCACTCGCCTCGGCATGGCCCGGCCCGGCTTGGGGGCGGAAAAAAAAAAGAAAGAAAAGAAAACGAAACCCAGGGCTGCTGTGTTTGCATACTGACCGTCACCTGCTACCCCCTCCCTTCTAGAGCTGCCATTATGGCTCATAACTAACCCTAACTAACACACACACACACACACACACACACACACACACACACACACACACACACACACACACACACACACACACACACACACACACACACACACACACACACAAACACACACACATTGAGAGGCCAGTGTCCCTGCAGCCCTGCCACCTCTCACATGGCTCCAGCCATCACTGCACTCATCTTTGCATCTCCCGAGCTGCAATTCTGCATGTAATGCAAAGGGTTCAATTCAAATAACAACAAAAAAAGGAAGAAAATGAAAGAATGTGTTGCCTTGACTTGAATTTTCTACATTTCCTCATGTCAACCGCTTTTTTTCTTTTTTTAGATGAGTCCCGTTTTTTGAGATCTAATCCGATTCCGTTCCAAATTGAACTGGAATCTGTTTAGGAGAAAACATTTCTCTCCCAAAAGAAACATGTTTCATGTTTCGTTGCGACTCAACGTCCGAGTGCTCTATTTGGATCTTGATAAATGGAGACCAGATCTTTTGACTCGTTTTTTGACCCGTGTCCAACCTGTGTTGACATCCTGGTGGTCAGCTAACGGCCTTCCCTCTGCAGAGGAGCTTGCAATGTGGCTGCTCTGTGTGCTCTGCCCTGCTGTCTGGCTTGCACCTGAACGGTCATGGCTGTATGAGTTTGTACTGGACACTAAAGGCGTGCATTGGCACTACCCTCACGATTCAATTCGATTGCGATTCACAAGGTAACTATTTGATTTGATTTGATTTGATTCGATTCTACAATGCATTGCGATGCATCACACTTTTCTATATCACTGCACACCATGGCAAATTTCAGTCAATACAAGCAGTCAGATATATTGAGCATCATATCTTATTTCGAATTATATTAAAATGTTGTTGTCGGTTGGAAACCTTGTATGTCTAAAACCGTTCATATTTGCACTATTTTTTTGTGCGATGATGAAGGATGGCTTTACTATTTATATATAATTTTATTTAGGCTTTGATTATTGATTATCGATTATCAATTATGTCAAGTTGCTGCATTGAATTGAATTGAATTGAACTGAATTGAGATGCATTGCTGAATCTTTGACACCACTGAATTTTTGAGTACTGGACACAAGTTGCTCCTACAGACACTGATCTGAGGAGCAGTTTTTCTGTTCTCTGCCATGGTTTCTGGGTTGGATTTCAGTAGGTCAAAAAGCTGCTCCTGTAGATACTGGAGAAACTGTGGCTGAGAATAACATCTCCCCTGAGTGTGTTCGATCACCTTGCATCACAGCGTGCAGAGCATCTTGTAACATGTATTCCATGGTGCGGTTTCTTCCAGCAAACAGCAGAGGGCGTCAGTGAGTTCAGATGATACTGAGTCAGGCCGGAGCAGTCCGGACCCCCAGTCTCACTCCCCTCCTCATCGCCGCAACCGCAGGAGTGAGTGCACCGCACGCACACACACACACACACACACACACACACACACACACACACACACACACACACACACACACACACACACACACACACACACACACACACACACACACACACACACCAAGGCCGAGGTTGGTGTTTGAGTTCCTCCTCCTGAACAGAGTGTCACAGCAGATTATAGCCTTCCATTACTATACCAATGATACTATTGAGTGGTCCAGACTAGAGATAACTTATTCTATTATTGCTATAAGTCAGCACCTTCCTGGTTCTCTTAAAAAAGGTCAATAGGATTTTTACATGATACTGAACATAATTTTCTCAACTGAACACCAGTGTTATGTGATTTGTTTTAAAAGTTTGCAATCAATCATGTCATGAACGCCACTGTGACAATTATTTTTTGTTTGACATGATGATGTGTAATGTCCCCCGTCTGTAGTTTCATTTAGCCACTTGTTTGTAACCGCCTTTTTTAAGACACACAAAATCTTTCAGAATGTCTACAAGTGAGCTATTTACTAACATATTTTATGTTGTGGAACAAAAAGCGTGAAAATCCCTTAAACTTGTGTTAACCACAGATCTTATTTCAGACATTTAACCAAAACCCCATAAACAAAAAGCCCATAGACTTTGAGAGAGAGTACAACATGCTAACTCGTTTCCATGTTTTAATTGGGACCACAAACTTTGCCACTCTTATTAAGGTTTTGTTCCATTGACGTTAGAGAGAGTAAGGTACATGTTGGCTCACTGGAAAGGCTATGCTACACTAAACGGAATGTCAGTATGGCTGCCATGAAACAACTCTCGTGTGTGTGTGTGTGTGTGTGTGTGTGTGTGTGTGTGTGTGTGTGTGTGTGTGTGTGTGTGTGTGTGTGTGTGTGTGTGTGTGTACTCCCAGGTTGGCCCGGCGCTCACCACTCAGTGGACGTCTGTGAGAGCTTGGAGGAGTGGTCTGGAGGACAGGACCCCTCCCATCCCTCTGACACGGAGGAAGATGCCCCCGGACAACTGGTCAGCACCATAGAGTTATAATAAGAATAGAGAGGACACCAGATATCCCCGCCCGTCCACTTGCATAGAGTTGCTCACCCAGCGCATGAGGCGTTTTCACCCCTCCTTCCGGCCAGTAAAACCGTGACGTAGTGGGTCTACTGTGACGCGTTTTGCGTCATAATTTGTGTTCATGGACGCGCTTCATGAACGAGCACTTCCGGTATGAACGTGCGTCAATACAAGGAAGCCTAGACGCGCGTTCATGTGAGTAGACCCAACTGCAGTACCTCAAAACGGCCACCATGTCCATTTGGTTTCAGGGCGCCCCCAGGGTTCTGGGGGCTTGGTCAGCACTCTGACACTACTATAGAGTTAGGCCACACCTCCTCCATTGGTTGTGCTCTGTAGTGTCTTGTGACTGGATGACACAACATTGTGTTTCCTGTAAAAACAGGTCTTTTAATGCAGGACGACCGCAGATATGGATTGGCATTCATGGTAGCCAACGGGATTCCATAAAAATCTGGTGTTTCGCCCAGGGGGTGGGGCCTTACAGACTATAAAGGCACCCGCCCTGGGTGAAACATCTGATTGGGTCGTCTTGTCAAGCTATGCTAACTAGGCTAACAAAAATGGAACCTAAACAATTATTAAACTAATCTTAAGCTCTAGATGTGACTTCAAACTGAGCTTATTAATGCATTTGTGTATAAATGATAATCGATTGATGAAGATAACACTAGCTGCTGCAGCCTGGTGGCCAGTGAAACACATTGTCATTGTACATTTCCACAGATACTGTATCTCTTGTGCATTCAGTAACTGGCTGGATTTATAGAAATGGTTTTGCACCTCTGCACCTCTCTCAGTCTCCAGGCAGATACAGGGCCTTGGCAGACTGTCACAGGAACGGACCGGACAGCGTCACCATCAAATGTGGTGACGTCATCCACCTGCAGCACCAAGGCAGCCAGGGCTTCTGGTGAGTTGTGGCCTGACACCGGCAGTGGTGGGAAAAGTACTCACATTTTGTACTGTTCAAATAATTGTAGTGGAGTAAAAGAGTCAAGTGTAGTAAATATTTGCGTTTGAAATGTAGTGGACTTGTACTTAAGTATAGTACTTAGAACTCTTACGACAGGGTCTTACTGTAACGTAAGGTTTGTACCCTGTTACTGCCAGGGTGTGTGTCCATCGATGACTGTGTCGTATGGAAGTACTCGATAACAAGACACTTAATCTACCTTACTTACTAGCTGGCTGCATCAGTTATATGCCTAAGAATGCTTGACCTGCCTGACAGAATCGCAAAGTAGGATATTCCAGTGGTATATTTTAATAGGAGGTTATTGGGCACTGGAAATGTTAGATCTTCACCAGGAGCATGGACTTGAGCATCCCTACATCCACAGGCAATGTGAATGTGGGGATGTTCAAGGCCATGATAAAAGATGGAGCTGAATGGTTGGAAGAAATCAATGACAAACCTAAATTACGTACATAGTGTCAGTTTAAAACTGTGTATGAATGTGAAATATATGTTGTGTATGATCTATCAAAGAGCCAGCGATCTCTGGGTGAACAGAAACGGGACGGTACACTGGAACAGAGTTAGATCAAAGACTACAGTATGTGGCTGTTGTGGACTTGGTGAAGTGGAGGATGAAACCCAATTTCTATTGTACTGCCCATTTTATTATGATTTAAGGGAAACACTCTTTGACAAAGTACATGTACAGTCAGTAGGTCTGTCCCTCCCTGGATAGTGATTTAGTTAAATACTTATTTGATAAACGCATTCGCGATTTCAAATTTGGTCCATAAAGCCTCGGTCAGAAGAAAACAAGCAACTTAAGCATAGTGGCACTGTGATGGATCATACCAACTCGTTCTTATTCCTAAATATTGAGTTATTTGTATTGTATTATGTACTGTACAGTACACCTTGTCTAAGTTAACATTCAAGTCTGTCTTCTGTTTATTCTCTCCTTGTTCTTTTCTTTTCTCTCTCTCTCTCTTTTGCCTTCCACTCTCTAGTTTGAAAATTAGACCACTAAACTGTCTCTGTACTTTTGATCAGTGATGTATACAGTATGTGGTATTTATTTATTTTGTTTATTATTTTGGTGTCAGCATGTTGGCACTAGAAATATTGTGTTCTTTAAAATTATTCATTCATTCATTCATTCATTCATTCATGCATTCACCCACCAGTGTAATGAAGCTGCTTGTCTGTCACTGTGTCCAGTGTCCACCACCAAAAGGTGCAGAAAACGCACACCTTCAAGTCGCCTCAGTTGCACAGCACTTTTTGAACGTTAAAGTTACAAAGTGCTTCATAAATGGTAAATGATGCATTTATATATTTTATCCAAAGCGCTTTATATAGATCTGTGCATTACATTCACCCATTCACACACCGATGGCGGAGGAAACCATGCAAGGGACCAACCTGCCCATCGGGAGCAATTAGGCGTTCAGAGTCTTGCTCAAGGACACTTGAGCATAGAACTGGGAACCTCCTGGACGCTCTACCGGCCACTCTACCCCTGAGCCACTACCACCTTTCTATGCACAAGATATTTCAGCCTTAGATCAAGAGTCAACGCAAAATATTGGAAAGAAAGTGCAAAATAAATTAAAGTTACGAACCTGGATCAAACAAAAAGATAACACCCTTGTGTCAGGTGGTATGTTGAATGCACACTCATTTCCTTCGCAGTCCCTCACCCCCTCAAAAGCCGGTATGAGTTGATGGAATAGTTGTGACAACGACCTAAAAATGTGCAGTTCAATTTATAAATGCAGGAACATTTTTAAAGATAATTTGCTGTATAAAACTTCATTATAAATCATAAAATATAATTTCTAGTATGTGAAACGTCCTCATTTTTTTCTTTGTTTTTGCCTTTTGTAACAATGTTTTGTTATTGTTTCCGTTTTAAGTAGATTATAAGACAAAAAGGGTAGGCATTATAAGCTACGACTTCAGCCTACACCTTTTCGGTCCAAGTATAGTTTTTTCTTTCATGTTTTTAACTCTGTACATGGCTTAAGACCAAATAAAATAAAATAAAACTATTCATTCAAATCTCTTCCTTCCTCCAGGCTAGTGAAGAACTTGAGTCGGCGACAGGAGGGCCTGATCCCAGCATCCAGCCTCCAGATGATCTTGGGAGACAGCAGTCGAGGACACTCCACCAGACTGGAAGGTAAATGGAACTGGGATGGGAGCATAACACAGCACAGGTACCATAAATGTATTATATACTGTAATGTCTTCAGAGAATTCGGAGAGTGTTTGAAATCTCTATATTCTCCCGTAGACGCAGGGAATCTGAAGGCCAGAAAGCTCAGCACCCCATAGGGAAGAAAGCACAACCGAATGGGTAAACTTTGGACTTACAAACATGCCCCCGGACAGGCAAACAGACATGACGACACAGCTGTCTCATAACTGATGGACGACACGTTCCTCTCTCCAGCGGCTTTCACCACAGCATTCTGGTCAGTAGGACGAGTACAGTACGTAGAAGTCTGTGGACTCTGCCTTTACCCCAGCTTTTGATTGACAATCTCCTGGATCGATGCTTTTATGTTGCTTCTCCTGTCTCCTTCAGTGGACACCGTCACTGAATGTGTTGGACAGATGGACAACCAAAGGTGGCACCAGCAATACGGCACAGGAGCTATTTGGAACTATTAAGAACTATTAGCTCTCATGGAGAATCCACAGCCTATCCCTGGCTGAGGTTTAATCAACAGTTATTACTATCTGAACATATATTTGGTCCCTCTAATACTTGAGACTGCAGAATCTGTGTGTGTGAGTGTGTGTGTGTGTGTGTGTGTGTGTGTGCGTGTGTGTGTGTGTGTGTGTGTGTGTGTGTGTGTGTGTGTGTGTGTGCGTGCGTGCGTGTGTGAATGACATGTTAGTGGTCACCATTATTTGGACACTAACCCAGGATTTGCCTGAAACTTTTCTAGGAAAAACGTTTATACATATGCAGTACAGTACCACTCATTTTTAACATGTACCTCGTTGTTTCATTTTACCTCATCATTGTATCTTCATAGATTTCATTCCTTAAGGCACCTTTCCTCTGAAAGAGTTAAAATGCCAAAATGTGCCGTGCCATATTGCCTTTTTATTCCTCCTCTTTTTTGGAATTTTATGCTCTTTTGTAAGTACTGTACTGTTTTGCGACGCAAGGTCAGTGTTTAAATACTGTTCCTGCTTCCACCTCACTGATATTCAAGAGGCACTTTAACACGGTCGAAGGTCGATAGGAGAAAAATAGAAAAGAATTGTGCTTATCGAAAGGTAAGCTGGTCTCTGCTTTATATCACTGTACGCCTTCCTAATCAGCGCTGTTGTTGGCTTTGTTTGTCACTATTCAGGATAGGCAGCAGTCCCCCTGTACCCCAGGTAGTTGCCACAACAGGGAAGATGAAGTCAGACTTAAGCCCTTTGCACACAGGCGCGTTTAACCGCACGGATAAAACGGACAATATAATTTTTTGAAAAGAAAACAATGATTCTCTATGACCTCATGCACACCGGCTCCGAATTAGCCGTGCGACGAGTGGCTGCCGCCGTGCGTTTTTTTCTCGATCGAAACCAGTTCGATTCGTGCGTCTTGTCGCATGCGGTAAAAAACTCATCACTCCTTTTATGACTCCTTTTTGGATCCGCAGCGCCGATTCCGCACAGCCTTGCACACCAAATCCAATGCGTTTTATTCATGCCGCAAACGAAAAAAACGCAACTGTCCTGTGTGCAAAGGGCTTTAGCCCCGGGTGATGAAGAATGATATGAAAGAATTCATCAGTCAGCTATATGAGAAGACGCTGCTACAGACACAGCTCTGTCCTCTGCATCCCACTCTCTGTCTGTCTGTCTGAGACAGACAGACATCTCCATAATGGAGGCTGATTGTCTCCTCTTTGGCATTACAACTCAGTTAATCTTGGGGCTCGCCAATTGGGGTGATGGGGGAGGGGTGGTCATACAACAAACATGAAATATACCCACTGTGTCGAACGCTTAATTAAATATTGATTGCGGACTTATATGAATTTACCACATCAAATCAAGGCCCCAGTAGGAGGGCCGCCTTTGATATGTCGCCTTTGATATGGAAATGAGCCAGGCGAGCGGTAGGGGCCCTGCTCCGCACATTTCATGTGTTGTTCATTTATTTATTTTGCTATCATGTTGTTCCTTTCGCAGCGTGAGGCGTTGACGCAGCCCCGCGAAATGATGTCTCTTTAAGTTTACGGGAGACACACTTGACTGCACCACCACTGAGTCCTTTTATTGTCTTCCGTACATGGCAACAACTATAAAATACATTTTTTTATACCTTCAATCCAAAATGCTGCAGTTTTTGCACTGAATTTCCAGATATGGGAAAGGGAAATTGTCTAGTGTGTTTGTGTTGCTAAATCTTTATTTATGACAGGAAAATGCATGGCAATGGCAACTGAGCAGGTTTGTACTGTATTGTTGTTAAGAGATGAGTCATTGGCCTTGACTGGCTTCCTTTTGTAAAGCCTCAGTATTGTACAGAAATGAATAAAACATATTTATTGAAATCGTTATGACATTTTTATGTAACAGCTAATGTGAATAAAAATGACACATTTGTTATGTTTATCTTTTGTTTCGTTTTTTCTCTTTTTTTAAGTGAACACAGGCTGCTTGCATCAATCAATCAGCTTTATTGTTACAACACAATTACAGGTAAGGTTGAGGTGAAAGTAACTGTGAAAGTAACTAGGAATTACGTAGAAGCAAAGAATGGAAAACAATATGAGCACAACAAATCTGAAAAAGCAGCATGTTAATATCAGTATCTTGTCTAAAGAGATCCTAAAAATGTTGGCCTAGTGTATTCAATACAGTGCATGTCAGTATCATGTTGCTTAGAAGTCTGAATGGGAGTCCTAAACACATTAAATGTAGGCCTACATCAGTATAGTGCACACTCATTCTAACATCACATGTATTTTGCACATCCCACAAGAATCTCTTGATACCAAGAAATCTTGGAAACTCGAGTCACTGTGGAAGCATAAAAGAAGTGTGCCAAACAATGTGCATGCGAAGAAATAAATAAAGTATTGGAACAGCACATTAGTTCAAGCTTGAGATATGCTCTTCTCTGCTAATTAACTTGCATGTGTTTTGTTTGCCTTCAGATGTGAGTGATGTACTCTGATTGTCATTTGCGCCAACTTTCTTTGTAATTTTATTACTTTATTTACATAGAGACAGGAACCCATGGGCAGAAAGAGGGGAGACATGCAAGACATGATGTGAGTCGGATTTAAATTTGTGTGCTCGCAACTCACAAAGAGCATGTGGTCAGTGCACAAACTGGTTAAACTACCCGGCCGGCACCCACTGTTCGTTCGCTATTATAATATTACTGATATGAATCTGATTTGATATAATCCTATCTGTTATATCCATAATTAATTTCAATTTGAATACAGCCAAAACACTAAACATGCTGGAAAGTGTACATATTATGCATTTATCGCAAATACAAGGGTCAAAGCCCAGAGATTGGCAATGAGGTGTCGTAAATTGTGGGACCGGTTGAAAACTGTCCCTTTGGGTTACTCTCAATAGGCCTACAGTAATTTTGCAATCAAGCGAGGTGAATAATTTAAGGTAGGAAGAGATTCTAAATGGCAAAGGGGCACATCATCGGAGGGATTGATTCTTTGAACCAGGACTTTATTTCATATTCAGCATGTGCTGTTACTATATTTTGTACAGTATTGGTTTAAAATGTGCACGTAAAAGGAGTAGTTCACCCCCAAAATGATTAGTTTTCTATTGATTACTCATGCCATGGAGACTTGAGTTCAATAATATTTTTTGGTTTTAGTCGCATTCCTAAGACAATAATTTAATTACAATAAATGTACCCCCATTGATTCCGGATGGGGACCCGAATGCATTTGGGTCCCCATCCGGAATCAATGGGGGTGAATTCACTAAAATCAATTTTTTCTCTTAGGAATGCGAAAAATAAAAAATAAAAATTATTGAACTCAAGTCTCCATGGCATGAGTAATCAATAGAAAAAAAGTCATTTTGTGGGTGAACTACTCCTTTAAGGCAGTGTCTCTCATAAGTTAAGGGTCAGGTTCATCCACATCGTTTGCCACTGCCAGTCTGCTCCTGTCCTCCTCCATGACGTATCTTATCCAGCGGTAGTAGTGGGACACGCGGGTGTACACGCCGTACTTCCCCTCCTTGGCGCACTCCTCTCCCCAGCTTATAATGCCCGTCAGGAACCAGGTGTCGTGGAAGCGGTTGGCGTGCGGGCCGCCGCTGTCCCCCTGGCAGGAGTCCTTCTCGGTGTCATAGTACCCCGCGCAGAACATGTAGCGCGTGATGCGGGCACTGCTGCTGTCCTTGCACTCGGTCCGGTCCATGAAGGGGACCTCCACCTTCTGCAGGGTGCTGCTGGTAGCGCCGTGGAAGCGCGTTCGGCCCCAGCCGCTGACCGTGGCCGGAGAGGCCTCGGTCACGATGGCCTCCGTGAAGGCCTTGGGGCCCAGGCAGATGGGGCGGGCGGTCGCCGAGAAGACGATGGGGGTCTGGAGGCGCACCAGGGCGATGTCATTGTTGTACAGGCTCACCTGGGATTGGTAGCGAGGATGGACGCGCTGCTCGGACACCTCGTGATCCTGCTCAGTGCCCTCCTCGATGTAGACGTTGTGCTCCCCTGGCAGAATACGGGTTACAGTTTATAATAATAATAGCAATACGTTTAATATGTAACGCACTTTATATTTGAAACAAATCTCAAAGTGCTCTGTTAATTTATGTAGCCATGATTTTTTCTCTTCAATGGCCCACGTTGCCATGGTTACCATAGACTTCCATGTAATTGCGCAATTGTGTAAAAAGTGCACGCCCATGCCTAGATGATGCACCACGTGTGTGCAGGCTGTTCACAGCTTTCAAACAAAAAAATCCGCTTGGAAATCCGTTCAGGCATTCATGATTTATAGGCCATTATGTTTTCTTCAGATGTAAACAAACATGGCTGGCATGTTTGAAAGAATGGGTTGGTATGGGGGTTAAACATGCAATTTCGCGATCGCGATCATGCCTAATACATTTCTGGAGGTCAAAAAAAAATTTTTTTTTTTTTAAATGTTGAAAAAAAAAAAAAATGTTTTTTCAAAAACGGCCCAAACTCGGGAAACTCGGGGTTGGCACAGCACTAGTACCAATACAAACTCGGGAAACTCGGGGTTGGCACCATATGTGTTAAAAGAAAAAAGATTTTGAATGAAAATAGTGAAATGAATAATATTCAAATCAGTGCTCAACTATACATAGCTAAGAAAGGTTTAAAAACACACAAGGAATCAATAAGTCCATCTAGGCAAATGCCTTGTTCCACAGCCGAGGAGCAGCTGAGCAGAAGGCCCGCTCCCCCGTGGTGCGGAGATTCATCATTTTGGTTTATAACAGTACATCATTGCTGTTGGACAAAAACCTCCTATATATTAAAACCTTTTGTGTTGTTTTGTAAATTAACACCCATAAAAGCATCAAAAGTAGCAGATCTACTGTACAAGCTTGATAGCTTGTAGATCTGCTACTTTTGCTATTTTTTGCCATTTGAATCTTGAAAAGGTTCCACCCGACAGAGACGATATAATCCATACAACCTGACAAGATTTACCCTAAATGAGGCTTTGTACAGAGACAAGAGACATACAGTAACACTGCCTCCATTATGCTTTGGCTACAGTGTTTAACAGAGGAGTGGAATAAAAACCCTTAATTTGCCATGAGTGGCGTCCTGTCTTACCCACTCTAACGAAGAAAGATCCCTGTCCCTCCACCAAACAGTGTGCAGCAGTGACGACCCACAGCTCGCTGAGAATGGCCCCCCCGCAGAAAACCTGACCGCTGGGACGCGCCACCAAGGCTACCTGGGCCAGAGCAGGAAGAGGAGAGCTGGTCATCAGCTACAGGTCAGAGAGTGTACAGCAAGCTAGGTTTCCCAAACTTTTCAGGCCGCTCAAAACAATCATATTTGAACTGGGGACCCCCACCCCCCACCCAGACAAGCACTTGGAATTGCAAACATTACATTCGGTTTGACTTGGTTCCACAGATATATTTTGGGAAATAGCCGAACTACAAGTTCACAACGCCTCACACTGCGAAGCGTTGTGTGAGGTTGTATTCACAATGTTTGCCTCTTTCTTATGTAACATTTGACAATTTGGTATTAAAAATGTCTTAAAAGTAATTCAATTGTAACTTTAGAAATGTGCAGATATACCCTGTATAGTGTATACTTATATTTACAATGAAAACCTGCAGCTCCCATGCGTCAGTCAGTCAGTCAGTCAGTCAGTCACACCTCATGTCACGCTCCATACAGTATACTGTATAGCCAATGGATATCCATTATTGGAGCTGACTATCATCACCTGGTACTGTTTGTTGGTTTGTTTACTGTTGAGTGAGAAAACAATGTTGCACATTAAGCTAATCATTTGGGGACACACCAAAATAATTTGTGGACCCCCGGTTTAGGAACCACTAGTGTACAGTAATGTTTCAGGTCCTGTTACAAGGAAATATAGCCTGTCGTTACCTTTCTTTATCCCCTTATACCAGCTTTTGTTAGCCACACCACATCCAAGGTTCAAGTTAGTTTTCAAGCCATTTTTCACACTCTACCTTATATGTACGGTACATTTCATACCTGCCATGGGATCTCTCCGGGTATGACAGTTTCCCCTCCGACGATGCGTTTCTTGACCTCAAACAAGGGCAGCCTGCTTTGGGACGGGGCTAATGTAGAATCCTCTGCGGCTGGAGAGGATGCGGTGGTGCTGGCTACCGTCGGAATGGGGGAGGTAGTGGCGTTGCTACTCATGTTGGTCTGCAAAGTGCCATTTCCGAGACTCACTTCTGTGTTATTTTCGAATAGAGACCTCGTGGATCCACTGATCACTGTCAGGACGTCTCTGCCACACGGATATTCAGCTGCTCACAGTAACATTGGGAACCTTGTTAGAAAAGGTCAGTATTGTAACATTTAGCCCAGCTTCTGCTGAATATAATAGGGGAATGAATTGGATGTAGTTACCGGTTGGCTCACAGTTGACCCCGTCCTTTGCCAGTTTGTATCCCTCTGCACAGGAGCACTTTCCTCCGAAGGTACCCATCGACTCGCAGAAGTGCATGCATTCCCCATTGTTCACACTGCAAACTCTAGCAGTGACTGAACACAGATACCACACCAACAGTTTAAAAAGTGCCCCATGTGGCTGTCACCTCGTATGTATTAAATCGTCGTTGTCGGGTGAAAACCGTGTATGTCCAAAACCGTTCGTCTTGCATTTATCATTTTAAAAATGAAGTGAAAACAGCCGATCTACAAGCACACAACGCCTCGCACCGCGAGGCGTTGTGTGCTTGTAGATCTGCTGTTTTCACTACTTTTGTGTGACGGCCTTGTATGATGAAGCAGGGCTTTGCTTTGCGAAAGAAATTACAAATTTGAAACTTGTAGATACAAGGTTTTTGCCCGACAGTGACGAAATCATTGTTCATCGTTCATTTGAACAATGAACTTTATAAATCTGATTATAAACAGATTATACATCTGATGTCTTCTCATTTGACATCTCTATTGGGAAACATTTAAAACAAAGCCATGAATGTTACTCTGGGATCAGGCACCAAGTCAGAGACTGGAGCAAAAACTGTATCTGGCATTTAATCGAGGTCCCGTGAAATGATCAGGTCACAGTCCTATGGGATTATAAATCTGATGTCTTCTTATCCCGTTTCAAATCCTAGCCGTGGGATGTTCACTTACAAATCTCACAGTTTCTGCCGGTGGAGCCGCTGAGACAAGAGCAAGTGTAGGAGCCTAGGTGGTCCGTACACTCTCCCTGGTTCTGACACGGACTCGATTTACACTGGTCTCCATCTGAACACACACACACACACGCACACGCACACACAAGCACACGCACGCACGCACGCACGCACGCACGCACGCACGCACGCACACACACACACACACACACACACACACACACACACAGTAATTAGTTTAACCACTTAAAGGACGACTTCACCACTTTTCAACCTACATCTTCATATAATAGGTCCTCACTAATGTTCAGGATAAAATAGAACAATCCTTTTCTACTCTGCCTGTCTACCAGTGACATCATCGTTAGGCAGATTTCTTTTTCTTTTTAAACAATGTTTAATTCATTTGCAAGTGTGATTCACGTCATGGCAACCACACTTGCAAATTAATTCTGCCCTTGTCCCTTTTATGCCCATATATGGAGATCCCTGATGTCATCAATATTTGTTTTATTATTATCGCAAGAACAATGGCTTCCATTATAGCATGGTAGTATTTTCAGCAATAGAAAGCCTGCAGTTTCTATTAGCTTGGATTCCCCATCGATGATGTCACTGGTAGGCAGGTTCCTGAACTTCCCACAGAATTGAGTAGAAAATAATTGTGCTGTTTAATCATGAACATTAGTGAGGACCAGTTATATTAAGATAGGTTGAAAAGTAGTTGACCCCATGAGTCCCCCATGGCTCCATACTTGGTCTGCTCCTTTTTTCCCCTCTTAAGCCGAACATAGCCTACTTCATAATGTGTCGTGAGCTTGTAGACCTGCTACTTCCACCAAATGTTCCCCCCAGAATAGGAATGCTATGTGGTTTAATAACAGCACCATTTGGTTGCTTATAGACCAAGTTATAGTGAGAATTGGTAGACAAACACAGGGACAGAGAGGCATGCACATTCTTGAGTCATTTCTCCCATGTTTGATGTGTCGATATATATAGGTCAGTCGGTTAAGCAAGTCTTACCTATATATCCCACCCAGAACTCCATCTGAAAAACAAACGTTAAAGCCTTGCAGATTAATGCAATCCATGTTAACAATGATGTGTATGACTCGGATCAACAAACACACACATACGGCTGTGGGCATTTCATAAACGCACGCACGCACGCACGCACGCACGCACGCACGCACGCACACACACACACACACACACACACACACACACACACACACACACACACACACACACACACACACACACACACACACACACACACACACACACACACACACACACACACCGTCAATTCATCATCCTCAAACACCTCCCTGGCCTCCTCTAGATCACATCTTTCCTCCAGACACTCTCTCTCCAGGTTGCCTTGTTGCCACTCCTCAAACAGCCCGGTGTTGTGGCGTTTATGCCTCCGTAGGACGTTGTCTGCTGCCTGGCCGGACAGGAACACATGGCTGCTGTCTGGAGCTGCTGGGGCTAGAGAGCAAGGATGTAAAGTAACTACCGTATGTACATTTACTTAAGTAATGTACTTAAGCACACCTTTTTAGGTATTTGTACTTTACTTGAGTATTTCCACATTTCCAATACTTTTACTTCTACTCCACTACATCTCAAGTGCATCCTGAATTCCAGACTTTAACAGAGTATTTCTATATTGTAGTATTGATACTTTTACTTAAGTAAAATATGTGAGTACTTTTTCCACCACTGAGAGCAAGGCCAAAGAAAAATAGTATACAATCACTGTCGCTGAGTGCGAGTGAATGCTCACACACAGAGGTTCTGTAAACACAGCAGTGGACCCAATACAAAACAAACAAAAAACGGATGTTAACTTTATGTTTAACTTAACCATACCATACCATACTTATTTTAGAATAACCAACGCAAACATCTAAAATGACAAGGAAGCTTTCCCGGTTTAAAAATCCCAAGTAGGACATTTTCCAAAACCTTAAAGAACAAATCCTTTTGGGATATGCAGGCAAAAATAACTCCAGTATACTACTCATATATAACAGCATACACACACATACAGTATGCACACCACACAGAAACACCCACAAGCTCTGGATGACTCTTGTAAATATATTCATTACCTAGCTGTGTCCTCCATAAAAAAGGCCTTTCTTGTTGAAATGAAAAGAAAAAAAAGAAAAAAGAAAAGAAAATTAAGAAACGTAACAACCTTAACAACTTAACCATACTTCTCTCTTTCATCAGTAGCATGCATAACTGTGAAATTAGTTTTTGTGATATGACAGTTGCTTCATATGGGATTCAAATTGGCCCACTTACTGAAATTGGTTAGCAAAACACCTATTCTAGAAGTATAATTTGCCTATAACGTGGGGGGATTCCGGACTATTGCAATACCCCACCTCTCTTCTCTACTGCCAGCCCTATACAGACGCACAACTGGATCACTGGACTCAGAAATCAAAATAAAACTTTTGAGATATTACGTGTGGCTATATGAGATAAAGATAAGCCTTATTATACTGTACCTGCCAAGCCCAGCTGACGGTCCAGCAACAGCACACAGCATAGAAGAGACAAAATGACCGGAGCCATAACAATCTGATAGCCTGACATATACACACACACACAGTGGGTCACCACTCCAAAGTACAGCACATGGTTGTTTATACTTAATCTGCACCGTGTGGGTGCAGATTAAGTACCGTAAGAAATGTTTGTCCAGAAACTGGAGTAGAGTGTATAATGTGTGACTAATAGTTATTGAGTGTTTCACTGTGTCAAAACAAGGATGTTTTCCTGTACTGTATGTGCAAGGTTTTAGAGAGTTAGTCACGTTTAATAGATTTACAAGAAGGGAAATGTAGAATTGAGACCAAAATGTACTTAGTTTAATGTAATGTGTGCAGTGCACTTTAGACTCTTCACCACAAGATGGCACACGTATACCTCAGTCTTTTTCTCTGTGGTTGGCACAACATAAGTCAACACATTCTTTGTGTACATGCGTCCGTGCCTGTGTGTGTGTATCCAGTTGGGTCTACATAATACAAAACATATTATGTTTTGTGGATCTGGAGAAGTTGTATGACCGGCTCCTCCCTGAGAATGGAGATATTGTGGAATGTGCTATGGGGTGAGGGGACCCTTACTGAGGGCCTGCCAATGTCTGTAGTGTCATACAGTTGGGATGATCAGCATCCATGGTTTTTCAGGCCATGGTTTTTCAGCAGGGAGTGAAGCCGCTGTTCTTTGCATGGAAAAGGAGCCAATTTAGGTGGATCAGGCATCTAGTAAGGATGGCCCTGGCTTGTTCCCCAGGGAGGTCCTCTATAGGCACGCCCAGCTCAGGGATCATCAATATGTCCGTACACGGACAGACGTGTCTGTGGCAAAGAGTTGGTCTTTGGATAGGCAAATTTTAGATTTTCTTTTATAATGTTCTTATTTTGATCATATATGACCCAATTACTGAATGTCAAGTCTTTTACAATATGTACAGTATGACACTGATTTACTTTGACACTATTGCACATTATGAGTCCACAAGGACTAGTTCTCAAACGTTTTATTTGCAAGGACCGCTTTAACTCTGAGAGTGTACAAATGAACACTCTCAGAGTTATAGACCTGTTATGGTCATTCAGGGCTATCCTTTTATAGGTTTCTGTTAATATTATTGTCCAGGTGCGCCCACTGGCCTAATAGTCCAGGCGCATATATCACATAGGTTTTGATGCCTGATGGCGTCACCAGATCGATTCCCAATCCGGACAAACTTTTCCACATGTCACTCCCCATCTCTCTTCCCTTTTCCTGTCAGTCTACTGTCCTATCAATGAAGCCATAAAAGCCCCAAAACAAATCTTTTAAAAAGTATATATATCATTGTCCACTCATATTGTACAGTATGTCCATGGCAAAAATTCAATTTTGACAAAAATGTCCACCACAAGCCAGCATAGCGATGACCCCTGGCCCAGCTGGGAAGAGACCACGGGTCAGGCAGTGCACTTGACATGCACTTCATCGGCTATAGCAGTTTTAAGGATCTGGTTGATATTCTGCACATTTATAAAACTTTACCTTATGTGGCCCTCCCCCTTTCTAATAATTTGCTTGTGAATGCATCCCAGCCACGCTCTCAGGTCAGGCTCAGATCATGACTTGAGGCACATGCTGATTCAGCAAGCCAATTGAAGATCTGTGTCTGTGGTTGTACTCCAGTGTCAGTCTGTGGTCTCGCTCGTAGAACCCAAGCCCCCCACCGGCCCAGGAGCTCTCCCGAAGAGGGAGTCCCAACGCTTCTCGAATGGAGACAACTATTGACCGGTGGCATCATGTATATTTCATTGAATCGTTAACAGGCTGAATAATTCATCCCTGAGTAATTAACACGGCTCTCTCAATACAAGAGCTTCTCAATCATTTCCCCTGGATTGAAAACCAGAGTGCACAAATTGACACTAACTTGACAATTAGCTGTAGAACGTATTCTTGTTATCATGTTATAGTTATAGTAGTTGTTTGGTCTCTAACAACACAAATCAGTGGAGAGGAGTGTTGTCACTTAGATTAGGTCATCCATTTCATATTTCAAGTTTAAAATGTAAATTTACACAGAAGGCTTCCAGTTGCTGAGGCTCTTACCGCTGGGCCAAAGACAACCCACTTGATGAAGCCCTAGTACACTTATAAAGACAGTATATTGTGTGTGGACTGTGGACATTCCCATTTTCTTCACTTGATTATTTTTGGATCCGACACTGTGTTTAAAGAACTGTGGGGATGTGCCTAATCCTTTTGCATCAACTATTGGGATGACACAGAACTGCAGGCACACCCGACACCCCCCTCTATTTTTGAAGACATGGCACTCTAGGGGTCATTCGGGCCCAAATATCGAGTTAAACACAGTTCCGGTCTGACCTCCAAGTACTGGAAGCTGAACCGTCATTAGACCCTGTCATGTTTTTTGTATTTTTAAACAATGGATTGAGGATTCACATATTGATTCTGTCCAGATACAATACGATAAAGCGACATGCAGGTTTGTTCTTTGTCTCTGAACAGAGGCTCAGGCTGTCGCTGTTATGGACATGCTATTCAGCAGTGTCAGGAGTGATGGATGGATGGACAGGCAGAAAAATGAAAAGACATTTGGATAGAATATAGGAGAACAGTCTTGACAGTGACAATTTATTTCCAGTGACATCTCTTACTCTCCCACTCTCTCTGTCATCTGCCGCACCATCTGAGCAGCTGAATCTGTTCTGGCTGAAATTAGATTAGGCTCTACATTGGGGGATCAAGGCAGAGACTGGAACATTATGAGAACTCTGATGCTTGCCCCATGCTATTGATTGTTCAATGTATAGTAGCTACTAGCTGCTCCTGGCCTATGGGGGATATGGAGGCTTGGAGGTGTGTGAGGAACTCCAAAGGCCTTGGCATTATAGATTTCAAATGTTGCCTTTTTCCACAGCCTCGTCCAGGCTCTCTGCAGGGACCCATTGTCATTTATGGGGGGCTTATAGCGTATAGCTTGTGCCTGCACAGTAAAATATTAATGCAGCTGCTGTTTGAAATGTTTGCAGAGCTCAGACGTGACCAGCATGGTGGCTTGGATAATGATTCAGCAACAATATACTCATAGTCAACGCTGTCATGTTCAAGCATTTGATCTTTTGATAGTTAAAATAAAGAGATGTTGTGAACTCGGCTAACCCACTGTAAAATGTTGCTGTTGGCGCTGCCATGGAGACAACAGAACAAGTTTTATTTTCATAGGTTTATTGATTTTGGCCGCCACATTGCCGATGACAAGCATGAGATTGCTTCAGTCTCCGCTACCATGGAGGAACTTGTGATTGATCCCACGTGATCAGTCTGGCAATATGCCAGGCTACAGATTGCTAGGAGGACATAGCACTGTCTCAGAGGTCATCAATATGTCCTTACACTGACAAATGTGTCCTTGGCAAGACTTGTCCTCGTCCTTGGCAAATCTTTTATTTCGTTTTGACATAACATTATAATGTCCTTATTTTGACCTTAGACCCAATTACTGAATGTCATTATAGATAGAATATAATCTGAATTGTGAACTAACTCCCAGCAGGGGGCAGCAGCAACAACTTTGTTTCAGCTGATGAACCAGTGATGAGAACTGAGCCATACACTATTACACATCCAGCAACTGAGTGTGGGCAGTTTGCTTCCTTGGAAATTGTATTACCTTTTTTCGACTTTCCAAACGTCAATACTTAACCTACATTTTCCAAAAGGAACCTCCTGGTCAGGGGCGTCACAAGGGGTAGGAAAGTGGGACTGAGTTACTGGGGCCCAAGGTGGAGGGGCCCTAATAACTTTATCTATTGAAAAATAGCAGATATACAAGCTCACAGCGCGGCACTCTTTTGAAAAGTCCGCGCTGTGAGCTTGTATATCTGCTATTTTTGAAAAGTTGTGAAAATGTGTGAAAATCTTTGAATATATGTATTTTTTCAGCGAAAATTAACTAAAATTTTGCTTCTGGGGGTCCCTGGAACTAAATATTTTGAGATGGGGGTCCGTGGCCAAATACATATCATCTTGGGGGTCCTTGACATAGATTTCTTGCACACATTTTCACGATTGTTCAAAAATAGCAGATATACAAGCTCGCAGCAGTGAGCTTGTATATCTGCTATTTTTCAATAGTTAACATTCATGGGGGGCCCGCAGTGAATCCTTGTACCCAGGGCCCAGAATTTGGTGTGACGCCCCTGCTCCTGGTACCTGACCGATGGAGCCAAACAGAGTGGCCTCTGCACAGGGATGAGCAGGAGTCAGAGCTGCCTCTTCCTGGGGAAACCCCCAATATCATCTCCTGTCTGATTGTTGTGTGGATGAGGGCTGATCACTGCCGTCATGTGTTGTCAGCTTCTATTTAAAACTGTCTAGAACTACAATGTCTTTGGAGGAAGGTTCTTCAGCTCACTTAATCTGACCTCACAACCCTGTAGTGTAAACCACTGGTTCCCAAACAGCGGGTCGGGACCCATTTGTGGGTCGCGGACAAATTTGCATGGGTACCTTAATTTTTGGTTTCCTACATTTATTTATTTTTTATTTATTTTTTCATGAATTAAAATACAAATTCAATGATTTTTTTCAGTAATTTCATGGAGAAATAAAAATTAAAAAACAAAGAAAATGAACGTGCCACATTCACTATTTTCACTAGTTTGAGTCCTGGGCAAACATCGAATTTCTCTTTTGGGTCTTGAGCTCTTCCCGTTGCTCTCTTTCTCGTCTCTCTTACACTGCTCTGATTGGAATCCCATGCAGAGCACTGAGCACAATCTGACAGATACATTGTTATCACATATTATTGTGCCCTTAGGGCGAGGTTGCATGTCGCCCTGAGGCGTCTTACTAGTATATTTACTGTATATCACTGCACTCAGAGGATAGTATGTGATCTGCAGTTTGGTCATTTGGAAAGAGCTATGATTGCATGTTTGAACCTGTAACTGGCTGTACACATTGATACGGTACCTCGACTAAGTTGGCGTGCCTTTGAGGTTTAGTGACATTCAACTGATGCACTGACATATCCGGGGGCATCAAGAGGATGAGTGCTGTAGCTAATTAATCATAGCAGTGATTCTCGGGAACTGTATGAGCTGTATATATGGCTTGAAATCAGGTCTTTCCTCTGGCTGTAATGTGTAAATCGTGTTATGTTTTATTTTTTTTCAGTCAGTCAAAAGCAGTTTGCAGAAGCCGCAGGCCACACATGACGAGCACCAGGCTGATACCAGAGGTTACAGTGGTTTTATCGTCACCTTTGCTCCTCTGAGCGAGGTTTTTACATAATCAGCCCACCGGTGGTCTCCAGATGAGGAGCTGCTGTCTCTGCGCATTAAGGGAACTGCAAGAGCAGTGTTAGACTTCTCTATTCATAGACTCTTTGTGTGTGTGTGTGTGTGTGTGTGTGTGTGTGTGTGTGTGTGTGTGTGTGTGTGTGTGTGTGTGTGTGTGTGTGTGTGTGTGTATACACCAATTGTTATATTGTACTATTAACATACTCTACCATACAGATTGGAAAGAAATTGCATTTTATTCAATTAAAAAAAGTTACATAGTGAGGCTTTAAGGACAGTATTTGAGTAAATGTACTCTGTTACTTTCCGGCAGCGAAGGGAGAAGCAGCCATTGTGAGCAGACCGACTGAATGCTTTTCTTCAAGGCACACATGACTTTGTGGTGCATGACGTCATTGTTCTATTTCAGTGGGACTGAGACCCTGGGAAATGGAGAAGTGCTCTGGTTGACAAAGAAGGCGTTAAACTACGAGACGGTCTCCTTATGAAGACTGAAAGTGTGCTTTTATTACCGTAATCTGATGTTATTCCATCTATTAACCATAAATCTTAGAGGTGAAAAGATAGCTACAGTAGCTCTGGGCAGGGAGGTGGGGTTTAGCAGCCATTCGCTTTTTTACGGCAAACCAGGAGGCACAAAACTCTGTGTGGAGACACTCTGTGTGGAGACATACCTACCTGTACTTATTTACAGTATAGACCTATTGTTGCTTTCGGGCAGAAACCTCCTATCTCCATAATATTCTAACTTTGTTTTAGTTTTTATTAAATGAACGCCCGACTTCTTACTACAGCGTAGTGTAGATTTTGACAGCAAGTCTTCTGAATAAAATTCCATTTAGTTTTAGTCATATCTTATTCGTCTGAAATGTTTTAGTTTTAGTCTAGTTTTAGTCAACTAAAGATCATAAGATTTTAGTCGACTAAATCTACAGTTGATTTTGGCGGTTGAAGATGTGTTTGATGTATATTTTTTTGTAATCAGAATCAAAATCTACAAAGTGACTAGTGACTAAAGTTTGTAAAAATGTAGTCTACTTAAGTAAATGTACTTGTGTACTTATTTTACACCACGGGACCGAGACGTTATAGGATATATACGCACCTTGCTCCTCCAACACCACCCGTCTCTAGATATGGTCATTGACATTAAAGTGATATTTGAAAGCGAGAGACTCCCTCTGTTAATTACTACAGTCATGCCTGCATGCCATCTGAAAGGCTAATGTTTTGCTCCCCCCCTCTCCCCCTCGCTTTTCCTTGCATCCCCCACCGAACCAAACACTCTTGACATTTCAACAATCGTCTTGGTTTATTGCCAAAGAAGGCCAAAGAACGCTTGCTTTTTAACTGTCTCACATCGCTGGTCACAGTCCAACTAGACTGTTGGAGAGCGATCAGATGAAATCCAGCCAATATAAACAGGCAACAGGGTTGCTGTTTAGAATCCATTGTATATTTGTGTTTATTCCGGGAGTACTGCTAATAATAAATTACACAACACTTCACTGTTACATTTTAGCACGTCCTTTTGATTTACGGCACACTTCAGCCCCCTAGAAAGAGGGATGGCGAGAAGCTGCCTAGAAACAGTATACTCTAGTAGTCTCGACTATAATATATATACCGTATTGCGACCATAGCAGTTAACTATGAAAACCGTCACATTTTGTCAGTAACGTCAGTAACGTCAACCTCAATGTTATAGCTGACCTATGACATCACATTGATGTGACATCACATTCTGTCCTTGACCCTTGTATGCCCATGTATGGAGATCCCTGATGTCATCAATATTAAGCCCCTAGCTTGGAATGCCCATATATGGACATATTGTGTGAGTCTCATGTGGTCTATAACATAAGACATCTATGATGTCAGACTCACGTCACTCACGTCAGTCACTCACGTACGTCACTCACGTCAGTCATATCCATATTTGGGAAAAATATTTTGTCCACATTTTGTCCAACTTAAACAACCAACCGCAACTCGATTTGCCTATCAACTGACAAGAGGGAGATTCATCGGTAGGACACAGTGTGTGGAAGTAACACTTTTTGTTAGGGTACCTGCCCTAGGGGACACGGGGAGAACATGCAAACTCCACACAGAAAGGCCCTTTCGCCAGCCCCGCCTAGGCGCGGAGGAGAGAACACGCCCCCAGTGCCCACAGCGTCACCCGGCAATACTTAATTTAACCGTGACTGCCGTAGTCTATAGGATGACCCAGAAACATGGCTGCTGTATAATAATAATTTAATGAACACATACTGTAACAGCTTTAAGCCCGTGTTCTGTTGCCCTGCCATCCCTGGGCTGATCCTGGAGGGGTGTGAGCCGTGATGCAACGTGCTGGCAGCTCAGGGATGTTCAGCCACCGTTAACTAAAGGCGGAGCTCCCGTCCCTCCTGGACAGACAGAGCTGCCCGTAAAGATCACTGTTTGCCTGCTGAATGTCAAACATGAAGTCAAAGCTGCAGTTGCAGTGCACAGAGACCCGAGTGTGGGAGGAGAGGACTCTCTTGACAGCACGTTTTTTACTTGAGTAAAAGTGTAAAAAGCAATATAAAAATACTCTGTTACAAGTGGAAGTCTGGAATTGAAAGTTTACTTGAGTAAAAATGCAAAATGTACTTAAAAACAAGTACCAAAGGCTAGGTACTCATTATGCATGCAGAATGCCCTGTTTCACATTTCAAAAGTATACAAATCCATTGAAAATATCAGAACTACCAAGCTCACAATGCAAGATTGGCCGTAATGTATATAGTGCTGAGGTGGTTAATGTTTGTTTTGTCAGGAACACTCACGTCAAAGTAGATTTAACCATTTATTGCAACAAATGGAATACAGTTAAACTTGGCATTAAAAGACTCCGTGTTCGGAGATGTTCCCTGAATTTTGTTCATGCTTGCTTGCTATGCAAAATCAGGGAACGCTAAGCAAGACCCCCTATAGGGATACAATAGTAGTACAAAGGCAAATAGCAATACATGTCCATGCCAGTTTCTGCATCGCTTAATTGACAAGAAGATTGTTTTATTTTGATCAATGTTTGGCTGTTGTCTCTACTGTGGTACCACATCAATACAGCGTGGACTTATGGTCAAAAACTTATCCAACGATATAGTATAAAATATGAACAAAAATATTCAGTTTTTGTTTTGAGAGGCTAAATCTCATCAAATGGTGGCCGTGGCTCAAATGGAGAATAAAAATCAAACCCATGTTTGAAGTGAGCAGTGGATGTGAGCAGTTCATTTCGTAGTTAAGTTTCCTAACGTGCACGCGCGTGTGTGCGTGCGTGAGTGTGTGAGTGTGAGTGAGTGCGTGCGTGCGTGAGTGAGTGCGTGCCTGTGTGCTGCTCAACAGCGACCCTTATTCACCCAGCGGTATTCAGCTCATGCTACAAAGAGACATAGTAACATACGGTTAACGTTAGTAACATACGGACAAAGTCAAGTATAGGAGACGGTGTGACCACTTCTCAAAAATGAGTTGAAAAAGGTTGAAAACCACTGATATGTATCAAGGTCTGTCACATACAGTACAGTCCTGTTGCAGTTTAATATTCTGAAAAGTCTAAAGAAGTCAGTGATGTTTATAGTAAAGCACAGGGCACCTTTGGTCATCATTCAGCTTGCCAAGAAGCCTGGCAGCTGAAGACTTCATCACCAGAAGTAAATGGGAGACTTGTCAGCTGCTGTGATTTCTCCACACCCACACACATGCCAGTGAACATCATTTACCCCACTGCTAAAATATACCCTGACCATGTGATATGGGAGGTATGAAAATGCACTCCAGGAGACTTACAGAGTCCATTATGTGGTGTGCGTGTGTGGAACGGAAAACGTGACAGAAATATACAACATCGTGTTACGGACTTTTGACCCCGGCTGCTCGATTATAGAAACAAGCAGCTAACCCCATGCATGACCTGTGGCACGGCGGTCAGCAAGGCTCCTCTGTGGGCTCAGAGATAACCGGGCAGGTGTGACCTTTCTCAGATTGATGAAATTCTGAATTAATGTTCCAACGAAGAACATTTGTGTGGGTGTGTGTGTGCGTGTGTGTGTACACTTCTGCTTTGGCAATGTAAACGTATGTTTTCTCATGCCAATAAAGCCCTTTGAATTGAATTGAATTGTGTGCGTGTGTGTGTGTGTGTGTGTGTGTGTGTGTGTTTTAAGGCTTGACTCATAAAATATGATTGGGGCATAATGGTAAATGTAAAATGTTTGGGGTGCCTGCTGACCTAGCGGTCCAGCACATACCACATAGGCTCTGATGCCTGACAGTGTGTCGCGGGTTCAAGTTCCGATCCCGACGACCTTTGCTCCGTGTCACTCCCCGTCACTCTCACCATTCAGTGAGAGTGTCAGTCTACTGTCCTATCAATATAGGCAGGTGTGTGTGTGTGTGTGTGTGTGTGTGTGTGTGTGTGTGTGTGTGTGTGTGTGTGTGTGTGTGTGTGTGTGTGTGTGTGTGTGTGTGTGTGTGTGTGTGTGTGTGTGTGTGTGTGTGTGTGTGTGTGTGTGTGTGTGTGTGTGTGTGTGAACATGGAGAGCTAGATTAATACAGGAGTCATCCTTACACTGTATAACTGTGGGACCCTCGTTCCATCCACAGGTGTTCCAGATCACCCAGCAGTCTTTCCATTTGTTCACTCTTTGGATCATGTTGTGTTTGCTTCTCTGTTGTCAGTTCCTATGCTTTTTGAAATTGTCTCATCTTAAAGTTCTATTATGTAAAAGACATGTATTGAATAAAATCAACATTTTATTCATGGTAGAGCATGTTAATACAATGATAACTTATACGATTGGGGTGGTTGTATTTGGTGTCCCTGCTCTTAGGTTCGACACAAATGTATTTGCACAGAAAGCAGACAGGTTCTATAAGCTCAGTGGTAAGAATTGTCGCAGGAGGAGACTCGGGTCAAATCTGAGCTAGAAGAGTAAAGTCAAATAGCGCAGCTTTAGGGAAAGATTTTACTTAAAGTTTTTTTTACTTGGCATAATGTGTTTAAGAACATGCATTTTGATCTCCACCTTATCGAACACAAGCTTTACACAGCATGTGCACTTACTATCCTATGCTAACAGACAGATGCTATAGATAGAGGTAGATTCAGTGAATCAGCCATTCTCTGATAACACATCACTAGAAGTAATAGTAGAGGTGGGACGTTCGCGAACGAATCGAGTCTTTTGAACGGCTCTTTGAAATGAACGATAAGATTCGGTTCACAGTAGGGAGCTGTTCCTTTCTAATGAACAGTGGTGTGAAAAGTACTCAATTTCTTTACTTAAGTAAAAATATCAATACTGCAATCAAGTAGAAGTTTGGAATGTTAATGTACTTGATTAAAAGTAAAAAGGTATTGGTATGAAAATGTACTTAAAGTACCAATATTAGAACGTACTCATTATGCAGAATGTCCTGTTTCACAGGTTTTCCAATGAGTAAAATGAAGAAAAATCATTTGAAAATAGCAGATCTACAAGCTCACAATGCGTTGCGTTCAACGCATTGTGAGCTTGTAGATCGGCTATTTTCAAATGGCAGGTTTGTACCTATATATGTCTGAAATAAATGTATATACGGTTGAAGTTAACTAGTAAAATGTCTTTTGAACGGCTCTTTGAAAGGAACAGATCCCAGAGATTCGGCTCACTTCAAAGAGCCATAAATCCCATCTCTAAGTAGTAGTTAGTAGTCATCACTGAATATATTGAATATAATTTGGGAGTACACATGTATAAACACAGTAAGCCGTCACAAAGCCAAAGCCTCACCTCCGCCCCACCCCCCATTATCTGTGTCCCCTGTAACAGAGCTGGGGCTGAGTCCCTTATCAGCCACTCCCAGAGCTTGACTCGGGCAAACATCTGCAGTCAGAGAGACAGAGGACTAAACCTTCAGCACCGCATCAGGAACATTAATCACCGGCCACTGCCTGTCCCAGAAAATATTTTAAGACACACGCAAGCACGCACACACGCACGCACGCACACACACACGCACGCACGCACGCACACAGCCTTCCCTACCTACAAACCGTGAGTTGGTTTCAGTTCTGCCTAATTTGCAATTTTAGGCATTTAGCAGACACTCTTAATCCAGAGCGATAAGCACAGACAGCACAAGGTACTGTAGGTCACAGTAATACATCAAATCCATAGAAATTGTAATCTAGAATCATAAGTAAACCAAGAACCTCATCAGTCTAACAGTAGAATAACAAAGAAAATCTATAATCTGTACATTGAGACTACAGTACACACTATAGGACAGTGGTCCTCAACCTTTTCAGGCCACGACCCCCAAAATAATCATATTTTAACTGACCGCCCCCACCCTGATGTGCACTAAGAGTTGAGGAATTACATTTTGTATAACGCGGTTCTATTGAGAAAATAGCAGATCTACTTGCTCACAACGCCTCGCGTTGCAAGGCGTTGTGAGCGTGTAGATTTTCACAATTTCTGTCTAATATTTGACAATTTGGCCAATGTTTAATTTGTCATTTTAGAAATGTGCATATACCCTCTATATACACTTAAACTTTATGTTGGGTTGTTTACTGTTGAGAGAGGAAAACAATGTTGCACATTAAGCTAATCATCTGGGGACTCCCCAAAATAATTTGGGGACCCCCGAGTGGTCCCGACCCACAGGTTGAGAAACACTGCTATAGGATGCCAGTTCAACAATAACCTGGCAACAGTCTACATATCATGCTATCTGGGTTACATTTTAGGCTTTGCATAATCCTGCAAGGTCATCGAGGCTATAGGGCAAGTGCCACGGGCGAAGGTGGAGTCTGAAGAGGTGAGTCTTCCAAGTTGCAAATCATGTACACCCCAACCCACCAGCCACCATCCTGCATGGTCTGATCACGGTGCCAGATGCATTATCCCATCCCAGCTGATTTATGCCTCAGCTTGCGTGCAGATGAAGAGTGTGGCCCATGTTGTCCATGCGATGGGAAATTGATTTCAAATTGATTGCCACGGTAAATTAGCACCGCTGGGGGGCTGATGGGAGCACTGCAACGTTTTATGGGTTTCAACAATAATCTGCTCTAATATTGAGAATGTACATCATTATGTTGTGCATGGAGAGAGGGAAAGACAGACTACAACGTAAGAACTACAACAGAGCTTATAACGCATTACAACCGGGAAAGCATCTGTGTCACTTTAGATTTGAGCTAAAAAGCGTTTTTTTTTTTATACTTTGGCTATAAAGAAAATCACACCTAGTGTGAAGTGAGTGGTGCTATTTATGTATGTACTGTAGTGTAGACCACGCTTATGCTTACTTTTGGGCCCAGACATTTTCCTTTTATGGACAACAAACTTTGAGACGTTTTTGCCAAGATGTAGGCCATATCTAAGCCAGATGTAGGCCATGCTTCAGTTTACTTTAGGGCCCCGAAATATTTTGGGAACCGGACAAAGCCAGATGTTGGAGCTTAGCTCCTTCGAGGAGCACCGCTGCAAAAGTAGCAGATCTATAAGCTCATAGCTTGTAGATCTGCTATTTCTTTTTTGAACAATTGTGAAAATGTGCGTGAATCTTTGAATATTTATCTTCTTTTAAATCAAACGTTTGCTTAAATCAAACTCAAATCTTTGCTTCTGTGAGGTTCCTGGAACAAAACATTTTAAGATTGGGGGTCGGTGGCTAAATGTATAAAAGTTTGGGGGTTCTTGACATGAAATTGTTTGAGAACCACTGATATACGTAGCAACATACGTTTTTAAGTAAGCTCAGGTCAGGTCTAGTGTTGCCACTTAGATTTTGCGATAGAAATAAGCAACCAGGTCTATGAAACAAGCCCAAAGGAAGTGACTAAATTAGGCAATCACAGAGCGTCCTGCGAAGCTTGACGAATCTATGTATTTCGCAGAAGGGTGGCCGGCCTCTCCCTTAGAAGGGTGGCCGGCCTCTCCCTTAGAGATAGAGTGAGAAGTTCAGTCTTCCACGAGAGACTCAAGAGTAGAACACTTCCTATCACTTCACTTGGATCCTTCACTTGAAAAGGAGCCAGCTTAGGTGGTTCGGGCAACGCCTCCTCAGTGTCTCCCTATAGGGAGGGCCTCGCTGTACGTTGCACTGGGAGGAGACTCCCTGGCAGACCAAGGATCAGAGGGGGGGATTACATCTCCACACTGGCCTTGGAACACCTCGGGATCCCCCAGGAGGAAGTTGCTAATGTTGCTCTGGAAAGTTCTGTTGGAACTGTTACCCCACACCCAATTCCAGATAAGCAGTTGAAAATGGATGGATATTTGGGAAGATCTTTGAAGCTACACAAATCTGGTACGGGCCTCCCTGGCACATGGGGGTCAGTCAGTGGTCAAATGACATGAAAATATTGGTTTTAAATAATAATAAAACAATTTGGAAGCAAGCCGAAATTAGCCACCTACACATTAGAAATGAGCCCAAAAAAGCGCAACCCACAACTACCAATATTTACAAAGGACTTTACAGAAAAGAAGACACTTATAATAAGCACATGCTGTGCACATGGCAACACTGGTTAGGCCATGGTTGATTTCTATCAACACCTGAGTTGCCCGTCTCCTGGAAGACCTCTGTCCATCTTTGCACTAATAAAGGACCGCTGTACAAGGACACACACAGTCATGAGACCTTTCAAATAGCACTGTGTTATCTGTAAGCCTCCAATGTCCATCCCCTAACAGATGATCTTCATTAAAACGTATTGAGACAGGACAGAGAGAGAGAGAGAGAGTGAGGGTACTATGAAATTTTAACCTGGTCAAATGAATGTGTAGCCTACCACACAAATTGAGGGATGACACAGGCATATCAATGTGTGCGTGCATGTGTGTGTGTGTGTGTGTGTGTGTGTGTGTGTGTGTGTGTGAGAGAGAGAAAGAGAGAGAGAGAGCTTGCATTAAGGGAACATTTTAAGCTTGGGCTGGGATTGATGGTGTGTTTTCTAAAGGAATAATTAATGTTACACATAAAACCACTACTTTCACACATCCGCGTACAGGCAAAGAGTTTAACGTCAAGGGATTGAGCACATGTAAAACCAACAATTTGATCTACGTATATAGCATATAGAGGTAAAACCACCAGACCAGATTACAACTAGGATCTCTGAACAGAGATCCAACATCCGTATTTCATCACATTAAAAGCCCAGGAGTAGTACACTTTACAGCAGCATCTCACAATGTTTCAACACTCATAGAACATAGAAACTTCCCAGACGTGGTGGTGACATAAATATATTACTGCTTAAACAAGAAGCTTTCTGGATTTACACTTAAGAGACATAATTGGCCCCCAAGGCTCTAAATGAGGACTTGATTTGCGGCCTTTCCTGTAGTGTGCCTGTCTGTTTTGTGCTGGGTCAGCCTTTCCACTTTAGCCCTGTTTTAGTCCTGTTTCCATCCAAAATGGGTCTATGCTACCTATAAGTAATACATACAGGTCCAGGTGTATAGTCTTCACTGTGCTCTCTGAGCCCCACTTAACATTTTGAACATGAGTTTACTGTGGATAACATGTAGATTTAAAATGTCCATGTATGTTTCATTTATTCCACCATTTTTGAGTGGTGGTACACCGTCTCCTTAGCTTGAGCGTGTGTGTAGGTTACTATGTGGGTATGCGTGTATGAGCATGGGTATGTAGCCTGCAATACCGCTGGTGACCAACGTGGCGCTGTTGCGTCACACACACACACACACACACACACACACACACACACACGCGCATCTGCGTGCGGCGCGAATGGCGCGAACAGGTATCTTCTGTATCTTCGCATCATTTGCATATGACATAGTAGATATAATTTCCTGTTTTCTGGTGAATTTGGGGAGTTTGATTCCAAATTCAGGAGAAATTCAGGAGAAATGACAATTCAGATGCACTGCAGGAGAAGGTGTTAACATTCGGGAGAGTCCTTCTGATTCAGGAGGGTTGGCAACACTGTGTGAGAGATGGTGTAGTTGTATAAAGAGCTGACTCTCAGTGCAGAGGTCCCATGTTCAAATCTCAGTCCTCCCACATTGCTGTAATACATTTTCAACATTAAAATACAAAAGAACATGTCAAAATATCTTTATTGGCATATGGTTTAGACTTTAGAGGCCTGGTGAATGGACTCTCAGGGCCCTATTTTGAACCAGGTCTTATGCCTTATGCCTTAACTTCTTTACCTTTTTTTCACTATTTTGAAAAACATTTTTAAATACTTCAAATGCTGATCTACATCTGCACGTTGTGAACTTGCAGATCAGCTATTTGAAATATTTAAAAAACAAAAACAAAATAGTAAAAAAAAGGCAAAGAAGTTAAGGCATAAGGCATAACACCTGGTTCAAAATAGGGCCCTCAGTTCAAAGGATCCATGTTCTAATCCGAGTCCTACTAGGAATAAAGTTAATACCTCTGATGAGAGATGGTCTACTCTAGTGGTCTAAAGATCAGCCTCTCAGTGCTGAGGTTCCAGGTTCAAATCTCAGTCCTCCTGCGTTGCTGTATTACTTGGACCTTTTTCAAGGCTAAAATACAAAATAATTACTCAAAAGCACCAAGAGGTCTCTATGTTGAGAGATGGTGTAGTGGTCTAACGATCAGACTGAGTACACCTGTGAGCAACTTGATCTGTGTTTGGAGAGCCTTCTGAAGCCAGGAAAATCAGTTTATTTTCGCCTAAAGACTTGATTTTTTTTCGAATAGCAGTTTGTTATCAGTGTTTCTTTAAATCCCCCAGCAGCTTGCTGTTTGGGGGATTTCTTCGTTGGGCCGTTTTGGTTCTTTTGAGGCAACAATGGAGGTCGGGCAGGGACAAGCACCAGAGGGACCGAATGAGAATGTGAAGGAAAGAAAAGGAGGATATGAAAAGGCTTTGACAATAGGAGTCGAGATACAAGGAAAGGATTCTGTTACGATGATGGAAATGTTGGCGGTGGTGAAGAAAGAATGTGGAATTGTTCTGGGGTGCAGGATTAAAGAGGGACGAAGATATGAGCTGACGATGAAGGACAACAAAGGCAAAGCAAGGCTGTTGGACGGATTGAAGGTAAAAAATAGTCGGATTATGGCAAAGGAACTATCAATGAATGAGTTGGTGGTGTCGTTTTTGAACCTGCCGACATACATTGAAGACAGTGCAATTTTAGAGAAGTTGGCCATATGGGGAGTGAGGCCTCTGTCCCCAATGAGAAGGAGGATGTGGCCTGGAACAAGTATTGCAGATGGCACGAGAATGCTCAAGGTACAGTTCACATATAAAGTGAAATCATTGCCGTACTCTGCCCGATTCGAAACGCTGGAGGGGGTTGAACATTTCCGTGTCATCCATGACCGGCAGGTCAAAGTCTGTAGACTGTGCATCCAGCCTGGTCACATACTTAGGGACTGCCCAGACTTCAAATGCCATAACTGCGGGGGCCAGGGACACTACGCGAGAGAGTGTGGGCGCTGTGGAGGCTGCCGAGCATTGAAAGACAGCTGCATCTGCTACGCTGAAGAGAAAGGGGCTTCTGAGGCTTCTTTTGGTGAGGACAGCAGCGAAGAGGATGAGAAGATCGACGATGTGGAGAACAACGGCAATGAGGAGGGAAACGGTGACGAGGAGGGAAACGGCGATGAGGAGGGAAACGGCGATGAGGAGGAAAACGGCGGCAAGGAGGAAGACGGCGATAAGGGGGAAAGCAGCGAAAGGGGGGCTCAGGAGGAGATGGAGATGCAGAGAGAGGACAAGGAACCGGAGCCTGGGGCACCAGCCCCAGAGAATGCTGTGGATGGAGATGGGCTTTCTAGTAGTGGAAGCCAGCTGCCCGCCGGGCAGGGCAGGGGCACTGCCAAGGATGGAGATGCTGCTGGAGTGGGAAAGGGCGATCCAAGCAGTAAGCCGGCGGGATACTGGTCGCAGTTCCTGCCGGATATCGGACATAAAGAAGTTGAAAGCGAGATGGCGTGGAGGTATGGAGAGAGTGATGGCAAGGGACAACAGGATTTGGGGGGGAAAGGGGAAAAGGGGGCTGGGGAGGAGGGGTTGGCTCAGAGGTTGCGTGCTAAGAGGAAGGCAGAAAAAGACAAGGCATGGGAGAGCAGGGTCAAAGGGCCGCGGAGCGGGATGTAAAATGTGTGCATAATGTCTGGCTTTAATTTCTTTTTTTTTGTTTGCTCTCATGGCCACTGTTACTTCTGTAAATGTAAACGAAATGTGGGAATTATAGACTTATTCAAGTCGTTAATGAGGAGAGATGTAGGGTTAATTTGCAAATATGGAGGGGAGGTAGTTAAACAGTTTTTTATGAGTGGGAACACATTTGTTGTTGAAGGAGAGGCAGGGGGCATTAAATTTGACTGGTGAAGTGTTTGATTGCTGTTCAGAATTGTGTCCACTTGAGGGAGACACAGACCACGGGTTGATTTCAAGGGGTTTCTGGGTGTTTGGTTGCTGTAAGAATTATGTCCACTTGAGGGAGACAAATATCATGAGTGTTCTTTATTTTTTGTTTGTTCCCATGCTGCATAAATGTGATTGTGGACCTGTATATTGAAGATAAAAAAAAAGATAAAAAAAAAAAAAAAAAAAAGATTAGACTCTCAGGGTAGAGCTTCTGTGTTCAAAGCTCACTCCTCCTATGTTGCTCTTTTACTTTAACATTTCTTTCAAGGTTAAAATATAAAAGAGTTAGTCAAAAGCACTGGAAAATGCGTCTAAAGATCAGACCCTCATTTTCAAATCCGAGTTCTCGTACCGATCATTGTTGTTACTTTTCAAGGTTTAAATACAAAAGAAGTATTCAAAAGCACCGGGAGAAAAAAGCTCCCATCAGCTGTGGGAGAAGGTGTAGTGGTTAAAACATCAGACTCCGAAGGTAGTCTGTAGGTTGAGTGGGATTTCAACATGGAACTTCTTAGTTGAGAGTCTGAGCATTAGACCATCAGGCCATCTCTCACTGTAATTTTGTTCTGGTGCTTTTGAGTAGTCATTTTGTATTTTAACCTTGAAAAGATCCAAGTAATAGAGCAGCAATTAGTAGGGTGACTGGGTTTTGAACACAGAACCTCTGCACCTCAAGGCTGATCTTTAGACCACTACACCATCTCCAACCTAAAAAACATCAGGTGCTTTTGAGTAATTATTTTGTACTTTACCCATGAAAATGTCAAAGTAAAACAGCAATGTAGGAGGATTGAGATTTGTACATGGAACATCAGCAATGAGAGTCTGATCTTTAGACCACTACTCCATCTCTCACTACCTTTTGAGTGCTCTTGAGTAATCCTTTTGTATTTGAACCTTGAAAAGCTTAAAATACAAAACAATTACTCAAAAGCAGCAGGAGTTATCTACCTTGAGAGATGCTGTTGTGGTCTAGACATTTGACTCTCGGTGCAGAGCTTCTGTGTTCAAATCTCACTCCTCCTATGTTGCTGTTTTACTTTTACATTTCTTTCAAGGTTAAAATACAAAAGAGTTAGTCAAAAGCACTAGAAAATGCATCTAGTGGTCTAAAAATCAGAGTTCTCGTACAGATCATTGTTGCTTTTCAAGGTTAAAATACAAAAGAAGTATTCAAAGCACCAGATAAAGTCTACTGTGGGAGATGGTGTAGTGGTTTAAACATCAGACTCCGAATGCAGAGGTCACATGTTCAAATCCTTTCCTGTAGTGCTTTGACCTTTTCAAGGCTAACATAGAAGAGAACAACTCAAAAGCACCAGGAGATACCTGTTTAGGGCCCAAAGGTGCCTTGGCTCAATGGTATGGTCGCTTGATCGGTTGTCCCTGTTACAGGCAGGTTTCAGACAGGTTCAAGTCCCATGCCCGAGGTACACGGAGGACCATCGTGGAGGGGTGTCCCTCCCCCTGTTTCCTGAGAGCTAAAGGTGGGGGGTTATATCTGAAAGAACTCTGTCCAACTAAAATTTTACTGAAAAACAAAATCTTAGCTACATGCCCTGAGAGCACTGGTGGAATCTGAGAAAATTGAGACAATTTTAGCCTTAAAAAGGTCAATGTACTCCAGAGATGGACTGTAGGTTGAGTGGGATTTGAACATGGAACTTCTTAGTTGAGAGTCTGAGCATTAGACCATCAGGCCATCTCTCACTGTAATTTTGTTCTGGTGCTTTTGAGTAGTCATTTTGTATTTTAACCTTGAAAAGATCCAAGTAATAGAGCAGCAATTAGTAGGGTGACTGGGTTTTGAACACAGAACCTCTGCACCTCAAGGCTGATCTTTAGACCACTACACCATCTCCAACCTAAAAAACATCAGGTGCTTTTGAGTAATTATTTTGTACTTTACCCATGAAAATGTCAAAGTAAAACAGCAATGTAGGAGGATTGAGATTTGTACATGGAACATCAGCAATGAGAGTCTGATCTTTAGACCACTACTCCATCTCTCACTACCTTTTGAGTGCTCTTGTCTGAGTAATCCTTTTGTATTTGAACCTTGAAAAGCTTAAAATACAAAACAATTACTCAAAAGCACCGGGAGCTAACTACCTTGAGAGATGCTGTAGTGGTCTAGACATTTGACTCTCGGTGCAGAGCTTCTGTGTTCAAATCTCACTCCTCCTATGTTGCTGTTTTACTTTTACATTTCTTTCAAGGTTAAAATACAAAAGAGTTAGTCAAAAGCACTAGAAAATGCATCTAGTGGTCTAAAAATCAGAGTTCTCGTACAGATCATTGTTGTTGCAACATCAGACTCCGAATGCAGAGGTCACATGTTCAAATCCTTTCCTGTAGTGCTTTGACCTTTTCAAGGCTAAAATAGAAGAGAACAACTCAAAAGCACCAGGAGATACCTGTTGAGGGCCCAAAGGTGCCTTGGCTCAATGGTATGGTCGCTTGATCGGTTGTCCCTGTTACAGGCAGGTTTCAGACAGGTTCAAGTCCCATGCCCGAGGTACACGGAGGACCATCGTGGAGGGGTGTCCCTCCCCCTGTTTCCTGAGAGCTAAAGGTGGGGGGTTATATCTGAAAGAACTCTGTCCAACTAAAATCTTACCTACATGCCTTGAGAGCACTGGTGGAATCTGAGAAAATTGAGACAATTTTAGCCTTAAAAAGGTCAATGTACTCCAGAGATGGACTGTAGGTTGAGTGGGATTTGAACATGGAACTTCTTAGTTGAGAGTCTGAGCATTAGACCATCAGGCCATCTCTCACTGTAATTTTGTTCTGGTGCTTTTGAGTAGTCATTTTGTATTTTAACCTTGAAAAGATCCAAGTAATAGAGCAGCAATTAGTAGGGTGACTGGGTTTTGAACACAGAACCTCTGCACCTCAAGGCTGATCTTTAGACCACTACACCATCTCCAACCTAAAAAACATCAGGTGCTTTTGAGTAATTATTTTGTACTTTACCCATGAAAATGTCAAAGTAAAACAGCAATGTAGGAGGATTGAGATTTGTACATGGAACATCAGCAATGAGAGTCTGATCTTTAGACCACTACTCCATCTCTCACTACCTTTTGAGTGCTCTTGTCTGAGTAATCCTTTTGTATTTGAACCTTGAAAAGCTTAAAATACAAAACAATTACTCAAAAGCACCGGGAGCTAACTACCTTGAGAGATGCTGTAGTGGTCTAGACATTTGACTCTCGGTGCAGAGCTTCTGTGTTCAAATCTCACTCCTCCTATGTTGCTGTTTTACTTTTACATTTCTTTCAAGGTTAAAATACAAAAGAGTTAGTCAAAAGCACTAGAAAATGCATCTAGTGGTCTAAAAATCAGAGTTCTCGTACAGATCATTGTTGTTGCAACATCAGACTCCGAATGCAGAGGTCACATGTTCAAATCCTTTCCTGTAGTGCTTTGACCTTTTCAAGGCTAAAATAGAAGAGAACAACTCAAAAGCACCAGGAGATACCTGTTGAGGGCCCAAAGGTGCCTTGGCTCAATGGTATGGTCGCTTGATCGGTTGTCCCTGTTACAGGCAGGTTTCAGACAGGTTCAAGTCCCATTCCCGAGGTACACGGAGGACCATCGTGGAGGGGTGTCCCTCCCCCTGTTTCCTGAGAGCTAAAGGTGGGGGGTTATATCTGAAAGAACTCTGTCCAACTAAAATTTTACTGAAAAAAAAATCTTACTTACATGCCCTTAGAGCACTGGTGGAATCTGAGAAAATTGAGACAATTTTAGCCTTAAAAAGGTCAATGTACTCCAGAGATGGACTGTAGGTTGAGTGGGATTTGAACATGGAACTTCTTAGTTGAGAGTCTGAGCATTAGACCATCAGGCCATCTCTCACTGTAATTTTGTTCTGGTGCTTTTGAGTAGTCATTTTGTATTTTAACCTTGAAAAGATCCAAGTAATAGAGCAGCAATTAGTAGGGTGACTGGGTTTTGAACACAGAACCTCTGCACCTCAAGGCTGATCTTTAGACCACTACACCATCTCCAACCTAAAAAACATCAGGTGCTTTTGAGTAATTATTTTGTACTTTACCCATGAAAATGTCAAAGTAAAACAGCAATGTAGGAGGATTGAGATTTGTACATGGAACATCAGCAATGAGAGTCTGATCTTTAGACCACTACTCCATCTCCCACTACCTTTTGAGTGCTCTTGAGTAATCCTTTTGTATTTGAACCTTGAAAAGCTTAAAATACAAAACAATTACTCAAAAGCAGCAGGAGTTATCTACCTTGAGAGATGCTGTTGTGGTCTAGACATTTGACTCTCGGTGCAGAGCTTCTGTGTTCAAATCTCACTCCTCCTATGTTGCTGTTTTACTTTTACATTTCTTTCAAGGTTAAAATACAAAAGAGTTAGTCAAAAGCCCTAGAAAATGCATCTAGTGGTCTAAAAATCAGAGTTCTCGTACAGATCATTGTTGTTGCTTTTCAAGGTTAAAATACAAAAGAAGTATTCAAAGCACCAGATAAAGTCTACTGTAGGAGATGGTGTAGTGGTTTAAACATCAGACTACGAATGCAGAGGTCACATGTTCAAATCCTTTCCTGTAGTGCTTTGACCTTTTCAAGGCTAAAATAGAAGAGAACAACTCAAAAGCACCAGGAGATACCTGTTGAGGGCCCCCAGGTGCCTTGGCTCAATGGTATGGTCGCTTGATCGGTTGTCCCTGTTACAGGCAGGTTTCAGACAGGTTCAAGTCCCATGCCCGAGGTACACGGAGGACCATCGTGGAGGGGTGTCCCTCCCCCTGTTTCCTGAGAGCTAAAGGTGGGGGGTTATATCTGAAAGAACTCTGTCCAACTAAAATCTTACCTACATGCCTTGAGAGCACTGGTGGAATCTGAGAAAATTGAGACAATTTTAGCCTTAAAAAGGTCAATGTACTCCAGAGATGGACTGTAGGTTGAGTGGGATTTGAACATGGAACCTCTTAGTTGAGAGTCTGAGCATTAGACCATCAGGCCATCTCTCACTGTAAATTTGTTTTGGTGCTTTTGAGTAGTCATGTTGTATTTTAACCTTGAAAAGATCCAAGTAATAGAGCAGCAATTAGTAGGGTGACTGGGTTTTGAACACAGAACCTCTGCACCTCAAGGCTGATCTTTAGACCACTACACCATCTCCAACCTAAAAAACATCAGGTGCTTTTGAGTAATTATTTTGTACTTTACCCATGAAAATGTCAAAGTAAAACAGCAATGTAGGAGGATTGAGATTTGTACATGGAACATCAGCAATGAGAGTCTGATCTTTAGACCACTACTCCATCTCTCACTAACTTTTGAGTGCTCTTGAGTTATTCTTTTGTATTTGAGCCTTGAAAAGGTCCAAGTAAAAGAGCAGTGACCTATGGGATGACTTGGATTTGAACATGGCTGCTCTGAACTGAGAGACCAATCATCAGTCCACTAGACCATATGCAGGGATGGCAACATTAGAATGTCAGAACCAATAAGATTTCCATTTCTATTTTTTTAAGGGGGTAGGGGGGGGATTCCCTAAACGGGGTCTGAGGGTCCTCCCCCAGAACTTAATCTTAACATATATATATTTTCCTATGTTTTATTGAATTGATTTACACTAATGATTCACCATGCAACAAAACTGTTCTAAAGTCAACCGCACCAAAGCAATTCTTTGCAACTGCCATAATGGTTGCCTGATGTTGCAAATCAGTGGTGTCAGGGTATAACATGAGTTGGCTTGTTGTCCAGGACAACTAATACATACCGGTATTTAAACGTAGCCTACTGGCTTGTGGTTTCATCTCTATGTGAGGGGGTGGAAGTAGCGTTATCCTTTTTATTTTTTATTTTCTTTAATAATTGTTTGTTTTTACAATTATTTCCTTTTGTTTGAGCATGTTTTGTATAATTTCTCTAATATGTTTCGTTGTGATAATGCTATATTGCTGTCTCCCTCTAACAACCTCCTCTCTTTCCATGTGTGAGTCTGACTGCGAACTGATAGGATAACTAGACGCCGGTGCTGGCCAATGTATGGGGGACTGACGTCATGACCAGCCAATGGGCGGCTGGCAGAGTGGGAGGCGGCCCTTTAAGAGGAACGCCAGGCTCAGTCTAGGTTGACAAGCAAGGGGCGCAGACGTGTGTGTGGAGCAGGCTGAGGGAAGTGACTCAGGTGGCCGGCTGTGATGAGCAGAGAGACAGGCACAGGCCGAGCCAGGCAGTAACTGAACTGAACCTTATTGAACTAAAGTGCTAGGACCGAGTAGCGCTTTACCTTACAAACCCAGCGGATTCCAGACGGTGATCCGGGTGTCAGCGGTACCAGGCAGGGTCCGGCCATCCAGAGACGAGCGAGAGGGTCCTGACGAGCCGAACCGGCTACCCGGCTAACGAGAGGGGTCGTTGTGACTACTGTGGTGTCGTGTGAACTATTCGCAGCGGCAGGTCACAAGCCTGCCTGCGTGTGAGTATCCAATCCTGTACACCACTGTCACTAAAGTCACTGGCCTAGAGTTGAGCTGTATAGTCGTCACGACAAGGATACTGGCGTATTCTTTGTATTCACAGAACGGTGGACTAAAGACGTAGATGACCAAAGATGAGCTGTGTGCCGCTGTGTGTGCCATCCCACCTGCTGTAGAAGTCACTATTCCCACCTGCTGAAACGATACTCTGCCTATTATTTCATATCTGCTTAGTTATATAACATTTATTCGTCCTTAAATCTGCGCTCCTTGCATTATAATTAATTATCGTAATTATTATACTATTACGATTTGAGGCCTTAACGAGCCGGTACCCTAAACTAAGTGCACTTTAATTGTCACCAAGAACGTTACGATAAGAGAAAGAAGGGGGTTTGAATTAATGTTTTATTGTTGACAGTGCTCTTATTTTTAGTTTTTTAGTTAGTTGGCGCCGTAGGATTTCAGGGTTCCCTTTTATTTTATTATTGTGTTTTTGGCGTGATAGAGGCCGCTGTAACCTAGTAATAAAGATTGTTATACTTTTCTAAACTGTCGTCCTGGTCATTCTCTCCTCATGATTTATATTGCTCTGGTGTTCCGTAAACGAACTTGTGTGTCCCTAAAGGTTGTGCCTTTTGTGCACTTATTTTCCTCTTTAAACGAGGTGGCGTTGTCGGAAACTTATAATTATACAATCTGCTAATGATAATACTTAATAATATACAACAAACCAAAAAGGTGTATTTACAATTATTTATTGGCAAATTCAGTAACAAGGTAATGACAAAGGTACCAGTTTAAACACTGGCGGTTGATGTGAGTTGGGCCACCCTTACATAAATTGGCGTTTGTAGCGGCAGGATCGGACACAGAGCAATATAGAGGAGAGAGTGAATAAGTGTGTAATTGTGAACTTGTTAATATGATGATGATGCCGGTGTATCCGGGCGCCCCGTGGCTGCCCACGTTTGGAGGTACAGAGGGTGAACTTAAGTACAGGGAATGGAAAGTACAGATTAAAGGGCTATTGGGGACGCAAGATGTTAATGAGGCTAAAAAGGTTGCCATTCTATTACAAACCTTGACTGATGAAGCTAGACGGCAAGTTAATGTGTTGGATGAGGGGGATCGAGATACTGTGGCCAAAATCTTTGCTCATCTAGATAACGTGTACAAGGAAACAGTCCCTGTTGCAAAGGTACGCTCACAATTTTATAGTTGCGCACAGCGCCCTGGAGAGAGTGTCAGTGCCTTTATTCTGAGACTTAGAGAATTATTTTGTGGGTTGCGGCGTTATGATGCGACTACAGCCCCCTCCGAGGCCGTCTTGAAAGACCAGTTTCTTATGGGGTTAACTGAGGGCCCACTTGGTCAAGCACTGAGAATATATGCTCGACGCCACCCTGACGAAGACTTCGCCGCGCTGCGACAGGAGGCCTTGACGTTGGACACGGAACATGGAGGTACGCCAGCTACTGAAATCGCTTGTCATGCTATTAACCCCGTAACTGTCCCTGTGCCACCACAGACCTCTGCGTGGAGAGATGAGCTGAAGCGAGAAATAATGGAGGATGTCAAGACGCAGTTGCACGGTATGACGAAAGAGTTGATGAGTGAACTCCGACCGCTCATCCAGGCTGCCGCTCCTGCTGTGCGTCCCCAACCACCGCCGTCTGAGGCGTCCTATGTGCCACCTGCGCGCCGGTACGCGCCACCTCAGAGATATGAATGGGATGGGGAGGGGAGGCCCATATGCCGTCAATGCAAACGGTCAGGACATATAGCTAGATGGTGCACTACTAATCAGCCGTCGTTAAACTAAATCGTCCTGTTGCCGAGGTCCAGGCAACAGGAGTCCCCTTATCTGTGACACATACTCGGGCCAATGATGCATTTATCGGGCAATGCCCCATGATTAAAGTAAAGATGGGAGGCGTTCACTTAAAAGGGTTGCTTGATACGGGGTCCCAAGTCACTTTAATGCAACAGAGCTTATTTGAAGAACACTTCTCTCAAACTGATTTAGGTGCAGGGCCACTTGTGTTTAAATTAAGAGCAGCAAATGGCCTTGACATACCGTACACTAGTTATGCGGTATTTGATTTGGAGCTAGAGGGAGTGCAAGTCCCAGGGCGAGGGGTCGTAATTGTTAAAGATGAACACTGTACGCAGCCCTTGATTATTGGCATGAACGTAGTGAGTGCATGCTGGCGTACACTGTTTAAATGGCCTGGGAGGGTTGCGTTTCCCCCGCGTCAAGCGAACGCGTTGTGGCGAGACGCATTCGCTGCCTGTAAAAGAGTTGAGGCTGTGACTAATGATGACGGGTCTTTGGGTTATGTGTGGCCCGTCAGTCGCCAAAGGATTCGGGTCCCCGCCCGCAGTGAAATGGTTGTATGGGGACGCACACGTCGGGGACCGGGAGGAACTGACTTTGAGGCTCTGGTCGAGGCGCTACCAGACATGAAGGAATTGGGGTTGGCGCGCGCCTTGGTTACGGTACGGGGCGGGCGGGTCCCTATTCGTCTCTGTAACCCCTTTCCTTATAGCCTGACGGTGAGGCGCTATCAGAAGTTGGGGAAACTGTACCCTGTGCATGATGCTGATGTTCGGGGAAGTCAAGATCTGAGCCTGTCCATGTCCGCTGATGGCCTGGTGGATGTTGCCCTGGTGAGCGCTGCGGAAGACGGACCCGTGCGCACCCTATCCCAAGAACTCGGTGGGCTGGCTGATCGCACTGACCTGCCCGAGGGAGAGAAAGAGGGACTGCAGTCCATGTTGCTGAGATGGGAAAAGGTGTTTGCTGTACACGATGAAGATTTCGGGCGGACGGACGCCGTGCAACACCAAATCCACACAGCGGGCGCCGCACCCATTCGTGAGCGACACAGGCCACTGCCGCCCTCCATGTACAAAGAAATGAAGGCCTTGTTAGGTGACATGTTGGCGAAAGGAGTCATCGCGGAGAGCTGTAGTCCGTGGGCCGCACCGATTGTGCTGGTTAAGAAGAAGGACGGCAGCTGGAGGTTCTGCGTGGACTACCGTAAGTTGAATGCAGTTACCCATAAAGACGCGTTCCCTTTACCTCGTATTGAAGAAACATTGACCAGTTTGACTAAAGCACAGTGGTTCTCGACTCTTGATTTGGCCAGTGGGTATTGGCAAGTAGGCATGGATCCACGTGATCAAGAAAAGACTGCCTTTACGACCCCGCTGGGTCTGTTTGAATTCAAACGAATGCCCTTCGGGCTGTGTAATGCGCCTGCTACGTTCCAGAGACTCATGCAGCACTGTTTAAGTGGACAAGTAGCTGAGTCTTTATTAGTTTATTTGGACGATATTATTATCTACTCCCCTGACTTCTGTTCTCATCTACAGCAGCTGGATCGGGTGTTCCAGCGACTATGGAAGCACGGACTGAAACTGCGCCTTGATAAATGTAAACTGTTACAACGTGAAGTGCAGTTCTTGGGGCATGTGGTGGACCGGGAGGGAGTGCGCCCCGACCCAGACAAGTTAGTGGCGGTGCGAGGGTGGCCAATTCCAACCACGGTGCGGGAGGTTCGTGCATTTCTGGGTCTTGCAGGCTATTACCGCCGTTTTGTAGAATCATTCGCTGCTATAGCCCGTCCACTGAATAATCTCTTAATTGGGGTCCCCGTTGATAACAAGTCCTCACAGAAACCGATTATATGGACGGCAGAATGTCAAGCTGCTTTCGATGCGCTAAAAGGTGCCCTCACCCAAGCTCCGGTGTTGGCCTATGCTGACTATGAGGAACCTTTTGTGGTATATACGGATGCGAGCAACCGGGGGTTGGGTGCAGTGCTAGCCCAAATCCAAGATGGGAAGGAACGAGTTATCGCGTATGCGAGTCGTAGTTTGCACCCGACAGAACAAAATGATGCTAATTATAGTTCCTTTAAATTAGAGTTATTGGCCCTTAAATGGGCTGTAACCGAGAAATTTAAAGATTATTTGGCTGGGGCGCGGTTCACTGTATTTACCGATAATAACCCGGTGGCGCACCTCCAGACAGCTCGCTTGGGCGCTATCGAACAACGCTGGGCGGCCCAATTGGCTTCTTTTACGTTTGAGATTAAGTACCGGCCAGGCAAGAACAATGCTAATGCTGACGCCCTATCTAGATTTCCTGTAGACACCGGGGCGGTCGCGACGGTGGAACTAACGCCCGCAGCAGGGAATGCTGGCTGGGCTGGTGCTGAGTGGCTGCGAGCACAGAAGGATGATGAGGCTATCCAGGTGGTGACGCGGTGTGTGGAGAGGGGCATCCACCCTACGTTGACAGAGAAGAGGAGCTGGACGAAAGAGGCGGCCCAGCTGTTGCGCCAATGGACGAAACTGCGGGTGGAGGGGGGGATATTGTACCGTAATGTGACTGACCCTTACACCCAGGAAGAATATTTACAAGTTGTCTGTCCAGGTTCCAGGAGGAAGGAGGTGTGGAGAGAGATGCATGTGGCTGCGGCACATGCGGGGGTGGACCGGACGCTGGTGCAGCTCCGGCGGCGTTTCTACTGGCAAGGCATGGAGGGGGAGGTACGTCGTTTCCATGAGGGCTGTGTAAACTGTAGCTTACAAAAAACTAGGGTCGAGCCTAGAGCCCCTTTACAACCTTTCGAAGTCTCGTACCCCTTAGAAGTGGTGGCTATTGATTTCCTTACCCTGGGTCGACCTGCCGACACCTGTCAAAATATCCTTGTAGCCACAGATCTATTTACTAAATATAGCTGGGCCATACCCACACGTGATCAAACTGCTCAGACCACTGTTCGGGTGTTATGGACCCATATTATACAGCCGTACGGTTGCCCCGCCCGTTTTCATTCGGACAGAGGCGCTAACTTCGAGTCTGCGCTCATGCAACAGTTATGTAATAATTATGGTATTACTAAGAGCCGTACTACGCCGTATTATCCAGCCGGAAATGGTGGCGTGGAACGCTGTAATCAAACGGTACTTAATTTACTACGCTCGTTGGACACTGATAAGCATGGCCGATGGCCTGAGCATCTGCCTGAGTTGATTCATGCGTATAATAACACTCCTCACAGCGCCACTGGCTATGCCCCGGCGTTTCTAATGTTTGGCCGCCATCTGCGGCGCCCTGTAGACGTGGAACTGGGAGTACAGCCTAGGCAGGACAGATTTGGGGTGGGGGACTGGGTTCAGCATCACCAACGGCGGTTGAATGATGCGTATCGCACCGCAGGGCAAAGGATGGAAAGGATGGCAGAACAGCGCAAGCGCATGTATGACAAGAGGGCGGGTATCCCACCGTTGGTATCCGGAGAGCGAGTGTGGGTGAGAAATCGGAACAGACAGGGGCACGGGAAGTTGGCTTCTTGGTGGGACCCAGAACCCTTTGTTGTACTAGAAACAGTGGGCGAAGCTGGGCTAGTTTATAGGATTCGACCAGAAAAGGGTGGGCGAGATCGAACGGTGCACCGTAATGCCTTGAAAGTCTGTGTAGCGCCTCCAGAGGTGCCCCAGTGTCCCGAACCGACACCCCAGCAGCCAGTCGTGGGGCCGGTGTGGCAGCAGTGTTATGGTTTTTTCCCCGTAGCTCAACGACGTTCAGGGCGGGCTAATTTTGGGCAGCCGCCCGTACGCTACAGCCCTGGTTGAGTTGGTCGCAGGGACTGCTAATGATTTAGTAGGGGGGAGTGTGAGGGGGTGGAAGTAGCGTTATCCTTTTTATTTTTTATTTTCTTTAATAATTGTTTGTTTTTACAATTATTTCCTTTTGTTTGAGCATGTTTTGTATAATTTCTCTAATATGTTTCGTTGTGATAATGCTATATTGCTGTCTCCCTCTAACAACCTCCTCTCTTTCCATGTGTGAGTCTGACTGCGAACTGATAGGATAACTAGACGCCGGTGCTGGCCAATGTATGGGGGACTGACGTCATGACCAGCCAATGGGCGGCTGGCAGAGTGGGAGGCGGCCCTTTAAGAGGAACGCCAGGCTCAGTCTAGGTTGACAAGCAAGGGGCGCAGACGTGTGTGTGGAGCAGGCTGAGGGAAGTGACTCAGGTGGCCGGCTGTGATGAGCAGAGAGACAGGCACAGGCCGAGCCAGGCAGTAACTGAACTGAACCTTATTGAACTAAAGTGCTAGGACCGAGTAGCGCTTTACCTTACAAACCCAGCGGATTCCAGACGGTGATCCGGGTGTCAGCGGTACCAGGCAGGGTCCGGCCATCCAGAGACGAGCGAGAGGGTCCTGACGAGCCGAACCGGCTACCCGGCTAACGAGAGGGGTCGTTGTGACTACTGTGGTGTCGTGTGAACTATTCGCAGCGGCAGGTCACAAGCCTGCCTGCGTGTGAGTATCCAATCCTGTACACCACTGTCACTAAAGTCACTGGCCTAGAGTTGAGCTGTATAGTCGTCACGACAAGGATACTGGCGTATTCTTTGTATTCACAGAACGGTGGACTAAAGACGTAGATGACCAAAGATGAGCTGTGTGCCGCTGTGTGTGCCATCCCACCTGCTGTAGAAGTCACTATTCCCACCTGCTGAAACGATACTCTGCCTATTATTTCATATCTGCTTAGTTATATAACATTTATTCGTCCTTAAATCTGCGCTCCTTGCATTATAATTAATTATCGTAATTATTATACTATTACGATTTGAGGCCTTAACGAGCCGGTACCCTAAACTAAGTGCACTTTAATTGTCACCAAGAACGTTACGATAAGAGAAAGAAGGGGGTTTGAATTAATGTTTTATTGTTGACAGTGCTCTTATTTTTAGTTTTTTAGTTAGTTGGCGCCGTAGGATTTCAGGGTTCCCTTTTATTTTATTATTGTGTTTTTGGCGTGATAGAGGCCGCTGTAACCTAGTAATAAAGATTGTTATACTTTTCTAAACTGTCGTCCTGGTCATTCTCTCCTCATGATTTATATTGCTCTGGTGTTCCGTAAACGAACTTGTGTGTCCCTAAAGGTTGTGCCTTTTGTGCACTTATTTTCCTCTTTAAACGAGGTGGCGTTGTCGGAAACTTATAATTATACAATCTGCTAATGATAATACTTAATAATATACAACAAACCAAAAAGGTGTATTTACAATTATTTATTGGCAAATTCAGTAACAAGGTAATGACAAAGGTACCAGTTTAAACACTGGCGGTTGATGTGAGTTGGGCCACCCTTACATCTACTGTGATGCTCCTAGCACCTTTAATAGGTTTGTTCAAATCTGGCCATGGTTGAGGCGGGGTCTGCTTGGGGTGTGTGGGCAATGCATGCAAGATCATACAGATATTCACTTAAGTAATGACTTAAAGATGAGAAGGCGGATGTCTTACTTTGCATCAAATCTGTACACCATTTGGTATTTTAAGGCTGAAATTGTACCCACGCTAAAGCAAGCCTGATAAAAGTATCAAACATGTAAAAAATATTTAACAGAACACAGGGGAAATATTGGAAATATAGGAACCCCAGACCCTTGTTGTGGAGTTCTGTGCACCCCCACCGACCCAAAAAAGTGAGTCCCAAAATCAAGGCGGAACACCTGGAAAAAAGTGAGTCCCATCAAGGCGAAACACCCAGAGAAAAATGAGTCCCAAAATACTAAAAAATCCCCCAAAAAGTGAGTCCCAAAATCAAAGCAAAACACCTGGAAAAAGGTGAGTCCCATCAAGGCGAAACACCAGGAGAAAAGTGAGTCCCATCAAGGCGAAACACCTGAGGAAAAAAAAACTCATGCTAATGAAGAAGGCCACTTCTGTCTGTAATCGAGAGATTCTAGGCTGATTTGTTTTTTTTTTCCCTCCGGGTGTTTCGCCTTGATGGGACTCACTTTTCTCCGGGTGTTTCGCCTTGATGGGACTCACTTTTCTCTGGGTGTTTCGCGTTGATTTTGGGACTCACTTTTCTCCGGGTGTTTCGCCTTGATGGGACTCGCTACACTTTTCTCCGGGTGTTTCGCCTTGATGGGACTCACTTTTCTTCGGGTGTTTCGCCTTGATGGGACTCACTTTTTTCCAGGTGTTTCGCCTTGATTTTGGGACTCACTTTTCTCCGGGTGTTTCGCCTTGATGGGACTCACTTTTCTCCGGGTGTTTCGCCTTGATTTTTGGACTCATTTTTAGGGGATTTTGGGGGATTTTGGGACTCACTTTTCTCCGGGTGTTTCGCCTTGATGGAACTAACTTTTTTCCAGGTGTTTCGCCTTGATTTTGGGACTCACTTTTTGGGGGATTTAGAACACACACACACACACGCGCGCGCGCACACACACACACACACACACACACACACACACACACACACACACACACACACACACACACACACACACATGCACAGTGCACGCACAGCGCCGTTTTTCTGCTAGCCAGATTGATAAGGCTGAAGTGGTTTTTGCATGTTTTGTAATAACAATTAGAATCTTCAAAGTAACTAAAGTTTTCAAATAATTGTAGTGGAGTAAAAGTAAAAATGTTACCTCTGAGATGTACAGTAGTGGAGTAGAAGTAAAAGTATCGTAAATCGGAAATAATCAAGTAAAGTACAAATACCTTAAAATTGTATTGGGAGGGTAGAGTGCTGTAGTGTTTACATAATGAGCTGGAGGGGATCAATTTACATTAAATTAGCCCATTAATTATTGTTTGGTGAGGAGGGGAGCGACTTGCATTATATTAGGCTGTAAATTATTGTTAGTGACCCGTTTCTAGAAAAAACGAGAAAAACAAATAATTTCACGGAAAAACCCAGAATCGGCCTGAGCCTAGGGCACAGTTTGACATTAATACGGCCCTGCGCACACACACACACACACGTACCACCGCTCACTTCAAATTTGGCAGCAGAGGTGCCTCTAAACAGCTTTTAGGTTAACTCTTTTCAAGAGTGTTTTTCTTCTTGTTCACTTGACTTCTATGGTCCAATGTGTAGAATTGATGGTTTTTGGATTCTAACCTCTGCTCTGGTACTTGCTACTTCAGTGAGCGGTTGTTTCTGTGTTTTCTAAAGAAATAAATGAATAAAAGAAAATATGATGTATCAGGTAAACAAAGGATAGGATTTTTGTGATTATACTTTGGTGGACAAGGGGCATCACTGCATGTGGGACGCTGTGTCTGTGTGTTGTAGACTAGTGTTGATTTCGTTGATCACTAAATATAAGACTTAATATATTGACTATTTCGTCAATGAATAAAAATAAACTAAAATGTTAGGGAGAGACCAGGACGAGTGGAGAAGAGATCCATTAAAGGACAAGTCATTTTATGTTTGGTTGTACTCTAGACGGGTGTTGCGCTCTGAAAATAGGAGATCTACAAGCTCAAAACGTGTTGCAGCACGACACGTTGTGAGCTTGCAGATTGGCTATTTTCAGCACGCCACCAAGTGTAAAATCACCATCAAGGCCTGTCAAAATACATTTTTGTTCACAAAATCTACTGTAGATTTTGTCAACTAAAATCTTATGACAATTAGTCGAATAAAACTAGACCAAAACTAAAACATTTCAGACGACTAAAATATGAAAAATATAAAAATTAAATTCTATTCAAAAGACTAAAACTAAATCAAAATGTTCTGACAAAATCAACACTGGCTGTGGCTAGGCTGTGTTTACTGTCAATATTCCAGGATGACCTCCCACTTGGGTAATGACGCCCCCTGGCGATCATTCAGAGAAACTACTTCAGCTCCCGTACTAACGTAGGTAGGAAGGGCCTGTCACTCAAACCGGAGTGACCCGCCTCCAGGCTATATAAGCCCCCGGAGGCGGAAGTAACATCCTCTCTTTTCACTCTCTGCGATATCACATTCAGATAAGTTGAAACTCAGCCTTTGTATTTTATTCTTCGCGCATTAGCCTAAAGCGGTGGCATTGGAGTCGCCCACCGGCGAGTGTTGAATTATACCCGTACTTAAGAATAATTATTCTTGTCCCGTCCTAAACCGACGGTTTTCTTTTCTATAACAAAGAAGTTTACCGCTTGTTCAGGCTTCTGCCCGAACCAAGCGTGGCCTAGCTTTAGCCGTTAGCTTGTTAGCTCGTCAGCTTCCTTTGTTAACGTTAGCTACACTGCTTCGCTATGAACCCTCTTGCTTTCTGCCGAGGGAATGTATGTTTGTTCTGCTGTTAGCTTGTTAAGGCCTCTGCCTGAACCAAGCGTGGCCTAGCATTAGCCGTTAGCTCGTTGCTCGACAGCTTCCTTGTTAACGTTAGCTACATGTTTCGCTATGGTCCCTCTTGCCTTTCTGCCGAGGGAATGTATGTTTCTGCCTGAACCAAGTTTGGCCTAGCTTTAGCCGTTAGCTCGTTGCTCGACAGCTTCCTTGTTAACGTTAACTACACTGCTTCGCTATGGTACATCGGTTCCACCTGGCTAGGGCAGGCCTCGGAGCCTGCGCTCCACCAGGAGGGCTTAACGCTCTGGATCCTACAGCCCAGGCTGTCCGCCCCAGGCGGCCCGCACCGATAGTCAAGGTGCGGCGCTGCCGTCCGGGGCACCGCTTGTTCAGCAGCGCACCTTGGTCAAGATGGCGCCAAGCGACGTGAGACACCGCCTGCCGTGCAGCCGACCGCAGCTAGCTCCACTGTCACTGGAGCTGGCGGGTCTGGCGGAGTTACCCGCACCGATAGTCAAGGTGCGGCGCTGCCGTCCGGGGCACCGCTTGTTCAGCAGCGCGCCTTGGTCAAGATGGCGCCAAGCGACGTGAGACACCGCCTGCCGTGCAGCCGACCGCAGCTAGCTCCACTGTCACTGGAGCTGGCGGGTCTGGCGGAGTTACCGCGAGGAAGGTGACTAAGAAGTCTAACAATATCCCTCCGGTGACCATTTCTCCTACGGGCGCGGTGCCTAAAGAGTAGCGTTGTGATGTGACCGTCGGGGACGTCCCCTTCGACGTGAACTTTAACAAAGCAGTCCGATCCTTCAGGCGCGAATCGGACCTGAGCTCCAGTCAGAGCTAGGGTTCGTACTCAGGATACTCTGAGGACGAGAAGGAGGAGGACATGGCGGAGGAGGATGGCTCTCGCCCTGTCTTTACAGTGAAAGGTAAGGCCCCTGCGGCGCCAGCACTTCAACTGCCCCTCCACCCGCCAGTCAGGCGGGTGGAGCGGGTGGAGCGGGTGGAGCGATGGCAGAGGACGTTGGTTTTCTGCAACGGAGATGTTGGATTCACTAAAGCGCTACAATCCTCATGGAAGTTACACAAGCACAATCTTTTCTGGGTTCTGTCAGACCCCAGTATAGAGTGGTGGGCACGACGTTTATTTTCTGTACCCCGCGTCGGGGAAATGAAAATGAGAATGTCGATGTATATGCCTCCTGTGTCCCAGATAGATCTGTTGAAAGAACAAAGTCTGTTTCTGTCCAACTCTATTGCACTAGCACAGATGACTCCATCTTGCATGACTCCTGTAAAAGTGTTGAAAGTCCTGTCAGGACTTTTTAATCAATCACGGGTTTTATCAGCAACCAGTATGGTTAATGTCAAACATTTATATGGTTCCTCTTACACGCGAGGGGAATATCCCTCGCGTGAACAATGCAATGAATTTAACGATGAGTCACCAATTCTGTCGGCCTACTATGAGCCCTCGTCACGGGACAAGCATGAAGGCCATAGCGCAGGTATTAAACGTAAAAGTTCCTCCCCTGTCAGGGGAGAATGCTTTAGTTGCGGACATTGTAGAGGGGGATTGTGTTGGGGCAGGGGTCCGTGGTGTCACCCGGTTCCCCTCCCCCCAAACGAGGACGTTTATTTTTCCCCGCGTCGGGGAAATAAAAATGAGAATGTCAATGAATATGCCTCTTGTGTCCCAGATAAATCTGTTGAAAGAACAAGTCTGTTTCTGTCCAACTCTATTGCACAGACGACTCCATCTTGCATGCCTCCTGTAAAATTGATGTAGTCCTGTCAGGACTCTGTAGTCAATCACAGGTTTTTATCAGCAACCAGTAATGTTATGTCAAACATTTAGATGGTTCCCCTTACACGCGAGGAGAATATCCATCGCGTGGTCAATGCAATGAATTAACAATGAGTCACAAAATTCTGCCGGCCTACTAATGAGCCCTCGTCAAGGGACAAACATAAAGGCCTTAGGACAGGGGCTAAGATAAATGCATGCCTCCTGTAGTATTGATGAAGTCCTGTCAGGACTCGTTAATCAATCACAGGTTTTTATCAGCAACCAGTAATGTTAATGTCAAACAATTATGTGGTTCCTCATGCGCGCGAGTGGAATATCCCTCGCGTCGACAATATGACTCCTTTATGCATGCCTCCTGTAAGAATGATGGAGTCCCGTCAGGACTCCTTAATCAATCACAGGTTTTTATCAGCAACCAGTAATGTTAACGTCAAACAATTATGTGGTTCCTCATGCGCGCGAGTGGGCTTTCCCTCGCGTGAGCGATGCTATGAATTTAACTTTGAGTCAGAAATTCTGTCGGCCTACTATGAGCCCGGGTCAAGGGACAAGCATAAAGGCCTTAGAGCAGGTATTAAACGTAAAAGTTCCTCTCCTGTCAGGGGAGAATGCTTTAGTTGTGGGCGAGTCTGTTTATCAGTCGAATCGCTTGGTTCTTCCTGTCTCTCTATCGAGCGAAGTGCGAACGCTTCCGGTGACACCGGATACGGATTCGCTCGCTCCCCGCTTCCGGTCCCGCCGCAAAATAGCTCCGCTAGTCAAGCGGTACAACCAGAAGGTGTTTCCGCCATGCGGCCTATTGAACCCTTGCGCTCCGCATCCGGTCGTTCCGGATACGGATACGCAGGTCTCCCGCTTCCGGTCCAGTCGCCAAATAGCTCCGCCGTCACGGAAGCACAGTGGTGGGGTTTCTCTCTCTCAAAACACGCTAGCACGCTGCGCGTGCCAGTGGAGGTTATGCGTAAAAGTTCCTCTCCTGTCAGGGGAGAATGCTTTAGTTGTGGGCGAGTCTGTTTATCAGTCGAATCGCTTTGCTCCTCCTGTTGCTCTATCGAGCGAAAACCGAACGCTTCCGGTTTCACCGGATACGGATTCGCTAGCTCCCCGCTTCCGGTCCGGCCGCAAAAAGCTCCGCTAGTCAAGCGGTACAATCAGAAGGTGTTCCCGCCTTGCGGCCTATTGAACCCCTGCGCTCCGCATCCGGGTGTTCCGGATACGGATACGCAGGTTCCCCACTTCCGGTCCGGCCGCCAAAAAGCTCCGCCGTCACGGAAGCACAGTGGTGGGGTTTCTCTCGCTCAAAACACGCTAGCACGCTGCGCGCGCCAGTGGAAGTTATGCAACCCGAGCCATTGGGTATTTCGAACGATAACCAGGGGTTACAGGTTACAGTTCGCAGACATACCCCCGCTTTCGAGCAGGGTTATTCATACCAGGGCGCGTGGTTTAAAAGCAAATCTTTTGAGAGAAGAGATCAGCTCCTTGCTAAGCAAGGGTGCTATAGTGGAGCTGGACAGGACCCAATCCCGCATGGGATTTTGGAGCCGTTATTTCCTGGTGCCCAAAAAAGGGGGGGGGGCTACGTCCCATCCTGGACCTAAAGGCACTAAACGTGTACCTGAAGAAATACGTTTTCAGGATGCTAACTGTACCCACCATGTTACGGTCGGTCAGGCAAGGGGATTTCCACTGTTCAGTGGATCTGAAGGATGCTTATCAGCACGTCCAGATTTATCCCCCACACAGGAAATTCCTACGGTTCGCCTTCGAGGGTCGCCTGTACGAGTATACAGTACTCCCTTTCGGTCTGTCACTGAGCCCGAGGGTTTTCGTGAAAGTGACCGAAGCAGCCATCGCCCCGCTGAGACAGCAGGGCGTCAGGTTGGCGACGTACATCGACGATTGGATGATTTCAGCGAGCTCCGCCCACGAAGTGGCGCGTCACACACAAGTGGTTTTGGCTCACCTGAAGGCCTTAGGTTTCATAGTCAACCACGGCAAGAGCATGCTGACTCCAGCAAGTCGTCTTACATTCATTGGGGTCCTTCTGGACTCATCCGACATGTCGGCCCGTCTCTCAGAGAAGAGGGTGGACAGGTTTCGGGAATGTCTCGACTCCTTTTCAAGTGGGCCAGGAGGTCACTTACAGGAGTTGCATGGTACTGACGGGAATGATGGCTTCCGCAGTACATCTGTTGCGTTTGGGCAGGTTTCATATGAGACCTTTTCAAAGATGGATGTTATCCCTCGGGATCCCGCCCTCCTTGAAGTACAAGAAGGTTACGGTTTCCCCTTCCTGCGCGATCGCCCTGTCTCCGTGGCTGGTGGAGGGGTTCCTCACCAGCGGAGTCTCGATTGGCGAGGTGGTTTCCCGCAAGTCGATCACGACAGACGCCAGTCTTAGTGGATGGGGAGCCACTTTCGAGGGGCGCACAGCGCAGGGGCTTTGGCCTCTGGAGATGAGGGGTCGTCACATCAACTATTTGGAGTTGATGGCTATACTCCTGGCGCTCAAGCATTTCGAGCCTTGGATTTTGCATTGTCACGTCCTGGTCAGGACAGACAATACGACGGCCATGTTTTATGTCAACAAACAGGGGGGCCTGTCGTCGTTGCCACTGGACCGTCTGGCTCGAGAATTGACGGTTTGGTACTTGTCGCGCCTCAAGTCGATCAGGGCCTTACACGTCCCAGGTCTCCTCAACAGCGGAGCAGATCTCCTGTCCAGGGGAGGTTCTCGCTACGAGGATTGGTCTCTCCACCCCAGGGTGGCGAGCCAGATTTTTCGCAAGTTCGGTCAGCCAGTGGCGGACCTGTTTGCGTCAGCGGAGAATACGAAGTGTCCGTTGTTCTTCGCGGTGAAGGGCAGTCCTCCCTTGGGGTTGGACGCCTTAGCGCACACGTGGCCGAGAGGTCTACTGTACGCGTTTCCCCCCTTCGACTTAATCCGACCCACTCTGGAGAGAGTCAGGAGGTTCGGTCTGGAGATGCTCCTGGTGGCTCCCTACAAGGGCACGTGGAGATCGGCGATCGCCCCTCTCCTTTGCGAACCGGGTTGGCAGCTGCCTCAGTGCAGGGATCTGTTGAGTCAGGCCAGGGGGGAGATCTTCCACCAAGACCTGCAGGTCCTAGACCTGTGGGTTTGGCACGTGAAAGGTTAAACCTGCTGGCAGCTGGTTTTTCTTCTGAAGTGGTTGCTACCATTCAGAGTGCTAAGGCGCCTTCTACGAGGGCGTCTTATGATGGAAGGTGGAATGCCTTTGAGGACTGGTGTGAGTCGCGTGTTCCACCGGTGGTGGCCCATGTGGCGTCAGCCCAGGAAATTCTGGAATTTATGCAGGACCGCTTGAGAAGTGGTCTTGCATTTTCTACCCTTAGGGGGTATTTGGCGGCTATTAATGCCTGTCACCTGGGGGTGGCGGGCAGGGCACCTTCTAAAGTCCCGGAGGTCATCAAGTTCATGCAAGGAGTTGAACGTTTGAGGCCGGTGACTAGGTCTTTGTTCCCAGTTTGGGATCTGCAGGTGGTTCTAGGGGGCCTATGTCGGGCTCCCTTTGAGCCGCTTGTAGGGATGCCTTTGAAACTTTTGAGTTTCAAGACGGCTCTTTTGCTGGCTTTGGCCACGGCTAAAAGAGTTGGTGACCTGCAAGCTCTCTCGGTGTCTGCGGAGTGCATGCAGTTTATGAACAATGATCTCAAGGTGTTGCTCAAGCCTCATCTTAAGTTTGTTCCTAAGAACATGGTGGTTCCTAAGGAGCCTGTTGTTCTTCTGGCTTTTCATCCTCCTCCGTTTGTCTCGGTGGAGGATGAACGGCTGAATTGCCTTTGTCCTGTCAGGGCATTGAAGGCCTACTGTGACAGGACTGCTGGTTCTAGAGCTTCTTCTCAGCTCTTCGTGGAAATGGGCAATGTTCTTGTCAGAAAGCCGGTGTCTAGACCCACTCTTTCGAGGTGGATTGTGGATGCTATTAGGCTGGCTTACTCTAGTGCGGGTGTGGAAGTGCCGGCGGCACTTAAAGCCCATAGCACTAGAGGTGTGGCTACTTCGTGGGCACTGGCAAAGGGAGTCTCCGTTCAGGAGATTTGTGTTTCGGCGAATTGGTCTTCGCCTTCTACCTTTGCAGCCTACTATCACCTGGATATCGAATCCTCTTCGCTAGCGCATTCGGTTATGGGTGCAGTTGCCTCCTCTACGTCATAGAGGAGTCGGATCTTCCCCTCCCACAGGTGGGCATGTAGCCACCTGGGGTATTTTGGGGGGGACCCTGTGTTTTCCTTATATAGTGTGTCTTACTTATAAGGCGGACTTGTCCTTTTCATTTAGTTGAATGAGGCGGACTTCGGTCTATCAGGGTCTCTCCTTATTTTCTCATGCCTTCACACCCAGGTCCGGTGGGCCTGGGACCTTCTGGGTGATGGGTCACGCCCGTTTGGGCTGTGTTCACCCGTATGAGGGGTGTGTGGGGGTATGAGAGTAGGTTGTGGCTTAGAGGGGAGTTTAAGAATCCCAAGTGGGAGGTCATCCTGGAATATTGACAGTAAACGGTAGGTTCCGTACGGAACCATTGTTTACTTAGATATGGAAGGATGACCTCCCACGTAATGCCCCTCTGTTTCACTGAATGTGGCAGAGAGTGGTATTAAGAGGATGTTACTTCCGCCTCCGGGGGCTTATATAGCCTGGAGGCGGGTCACTCCGGTTTGAGTGACAGGCCCTTCCTACCTACGTTAGTACGGGAGCTGAAGTAGTTTCTCTGAATGATCGCCAGGGGGCGTCATTACCCAAGTGGGAGGTCATCCTTCCATATCTAAGTAAACAATGGTTCCGTACGGAACCTACCGTTCTGGGCAGGCGGGGGAGGGGCGTGTGAGTGTGAAGGTACTGCTGTAGTATCCAGCCTCTGCTCTGGAAAGGTCAGAGCTGCACAGGCCACAGCCCACCACCCACTGACATTTAATTTCACTATGTCTCTCTCCAGTGGTGTTAAGTAACTAAGAACATTCAATTAAGTACTGTACTTGAGTATTTCCAATTTCCAATACTTTTACTTCTACTCCACTACATCTCAGATCCAAATACTGTACTTTTACTCCACCACAATTATTTGAACACTTTAGTTACTAGTTACTTTGTAGATTTTTATTATTACTACAACACATACATTAACCACTTATACTGTATAGATTTTGACCATAGCCGATCTGACCAATAGCCGATCTACAAGCTCACAATGCGTTGCTTGTAGATCTGCTATTTTCAAATGATGTTTAAACATTTCAATACTTGAAACGGGACATTCTGCATAGTGAGTATTTTCTCATTTTGGTACTTTAAGTACATTTTGATACCAATACTTCTGTACTAAAACTCAAGTACATTTTTAATTCCGGACTTTTACTTATTATTTCTACACTGCAGTATAGATGCTTTTACTAAGTAAAACATTTGAATACTTTTCCCACCACTGTCTGTCTGTCTGTCTGTCTGTCTCTCTCTCTCTCTCTCTCTCGCTCTCTCTCTCTCTCTCTCTCTCTCTCTCTCTCTCTCTCTCTCTCTCTCTCTTCCATGAGAGACATCACTGGCCAGATGGCCAAGACATGGCCCATATCTGTGGGCCTACACACATACATGCCATCTTGTTGAGTCAGAGTTCAGCCTCATTTACTGTAATGCCCCGTCATCTCCAGTCTCCACAGAGGGTCAGCATTGCTGGATTCTGCATTCTGTATTCTCATTCTAGCATAGACTTCTCTACAGACACGCTGTGCGCTTGTTTGGATGCATTGTGTAATGAGCCTATTTGCACGCATAGGGGTAACGATAATGAATCGTAATTCATCGTTTCGGTGCATTTGATCATTTGACACTACGTGCATGTTAACCGATCCTAAGGCATTACAAACGGATCAATAAGCCTCCACTCTGGTGACCTAATCACAATGTTTGACATACAGGCAGTAATTGTCAACAGCCAAATATGCAGCGCAATATACAGTTCAGTGGGAAGCAGGGCAGGAATTTCAGGGAGGCCATGAAGGCCATGGCAGTCGTTGCCCCTCAGCCTGGCCTTGTGCCCCTCCAAAAAATGGCATGCCCTGAGGCCACAGTGGCCTTAATGCCCCAGCTGACTGTATCACTCTCTCCTCTGTTTCTTTCTTGCCAATATGTAGACACCAGTGTCTTTCTTGACACGTAGAAACCAGTTTATTTGGTTGAGTCCCCATTTTTAAACCAATCCAGTATCTTTGATTTGTGCAGGGCTGTGCATGGACCAGATTGTAAATACCAATTTATTTATTTCACAGCAGAAAGTCTACATATTACATTTTAAATCCTTAACCCTTACATTCAATTAATTATTGATGGCCTTCCTGCCCTGGCATTTGGCCTTTGTGCCCTAAAAGAATGGACAACACCAAAGGCCAAGTGGCCTTGCCCCTAAAATGACAAAATCCCAGGCCTGGTGGCAATTACAACAGGTTATAGTCATAGATTTACAAGTGGATGCTTGTTAACATAGCATTAAAACAATCCTCTGTCTATCTGCCTATCTATCTGTCTGTCTGGGCAGCACTACAAACATTCAGCTAGCTTGCAACAGCTCAGTAAAATCTAAACCTTGGCTTGCGAGCGGTTGAGCATACAGGTGTTTTGGCAGCTGAAACAGTTTTGTTGTGAGTTGATATTGCTGTGTGTGTGTGTGTGTGTGTGTGTGTGTGTGTGTGTGTGTGTGTGTGTGTGTGTGTGTGTGTGTGTGTGTGTGTGTGTGTGTGTGTGTATGTGTGTGTGTGTGTGTGTGTGTGTGTGCATTCTCATATTATATATTATGTCAGTGGTTCACAACCTTTTCACCCCTTGACCCCTCAAAAATTTGAACTGGTGACACCCCCACACACACACACCATGACAAGCACTTAGAATCAGCGGCGGCTCCAGAGAATTGTGACTGGGTGGGCTATGGGGGAGCTGGCTTTTCTAGAGCAGGGTCTAATACATGTTGTCAACAAACAATAATAATGAATAATACTAAGTTACGACAAACGAGATTCTCTCACTTAGAGTATGGATAACTGAACAGACCAGATCATTGGCAGATGCCAGGTCCAAATCTGTGGACTGTAGGTGAACAGATAGGGTTTTTGTGAGGCTGAAGATGCTTTCCAGCATAAAAGGTATGATTTCATAGTATGGTTTACATAGAAGTAAACAGTGGCCAGGATTTTAAATTTAATATGTAGACTATCTGCTGTGAAATAAATAAATTGGTCAGTTGTCTTTCACATATTCAAATATATTTTATGTATTTATTCCTTAAATATTTTTCATCACAACTCACAAGCCTTAACCAGGGGGTCCCCTCTAGCCCCCCTGGAGCCACCGCTGCTTAGAAGGGTTAGAGTTGAGACATTGCATTTAGTTACACGGATAAATATAACTGATCTACAAGCTCACAATGCCTCTTTCTTATATTATCTGACAAATTGGCCAGTTTTTATACAGTTTTTGTTCATTACTTTTGATGCAGTAGGCTAATGGTCTTTTTCATTTATTTTCTTTCTTTCTTTTAGATATCAAAAAGGTCTTAAAATTCCTTAAATTGACATTTTACTTCCCCCCCGACCCACAGGTTGAGGACCACTGTATTAGGTTACTGTAAGGTGTAGCATTTCCACATGTCCATGGCATGCAGTCACTGACTCCCCCTCTGTGATTGATCAGGCCCAGTGTAACCTTGCTGACTTCTCACTACGTCTGCTTCTATTGATCTCCGCTCTCGGGCTCTCCAACTGTTGATGTTCAGATCGCACCTTTCCTAAGATAATAGCCGTGCACCTTCTCGGGCCTCATTAATACTAATGAACAGTCAGACCAAGTGACTCAAAAGGAGGGATACATTCATTTTGTTCATGGGGGATACATCGTCCTCATAAATCTAAAATAATGGGACAAAGGGAGTTTGTCCTGCATCTGCTGTACCTCTGTCTGTCTCCTCTTCAGTCAATTTTACTAATATTTCTACAGCTCTATCTCATTCAATATTTTACAATTAGGCAAAACAAATTGATAGTTAGTGCAGAGAATAATGTATTTTGTGTAGGCTAGGTCTATAGCATTTAGGTCTGGTCAGGGGTGCCCACACTTTTTTGACTTGAGAGCTACTTTTAAAATGACCAGCTCAACATGATCTACCCACTGTACCCACACAATCAAGTCACCTTAATTAAAAAGTGACAGATGCCAAAAGAGTTTTTTGTAAAAAATGTTTATGGATATATATTTTTTTTTATATTTTAATGATATATTTTTAGGGGCATGTCATGTGGTCTACCTGCACAGCCTTTGTGATCTACTGGTAGATCATGATCTACCTTTTGGGCACCCCTGATTTAGGTGATTGCTAAGGAAATCTGTTTGTGTGCCACTGAAACAGATTGGCTGCAATTTTTCCTTAAAGGGGATCTTTATGTGCATTGTATATGTGTCTATTAACACCAGAGGTTAAATGTTTCTGGCTGCACTTTGAGCACAGTCATCCCTGCAGGAAGATCTGAGCATGTGAATAAAGTTTCAAATGGTTTCTAGTTTCTGCTAAAAATAGTATCTGTAGATCTGGTAACCATCAACTGCGGATCCTTTTCCGCACTGTCCCTGCGCGCCACTTAACACGCTCAGGGCCAAGAAATGTGATGTGACATAACGCAAGGTTAGGTCTGGGATTGGATAGAACCTGGGACATCAGAATTTAAGAAAAATAATAAAAGCCAAATACTAAAAAGGTCTTGAGGACATCTATCATAAGAAATCAGGATACATACAGGCTGTCAACCACCCGCTGTTTTATTTTAAAAATAATTGGAGGCTTTCTCTGCAATCAAATGAGGGATTAACTTTGACTTCATGTCAACTTTTTCTTTTCCCTTTTATTTCCGTGCTGTCATATTCAGCAATATCTCACTCCCAACATAAGTTAAGTCACAAGGATCGATAATATATGAACTAAAAGGCATGCCCTAGCTAGTTGATTAAATGTATCGACACTAGTGTAGTTTGAAACCAAAATGCAAGAGATGCAAACTTAAAAACAAAACATATCAAATGTGTGACATACAGCACGACTTTGAACTGACCTGCACCTGTTGCAGGTGATGTTAAAGCCAGTGGTTCTCAAACTTTTTCATGTCAAGGACCCCCAGTTTGACTTGCATTAGGCTACTCTGAGACCCCAATTTATACTGTAAAATCTATGTTAATTTAACTCGAGAGTGTACAAAAATGATTTGGTTCCATTTTCTCTCTGGGTCACAGACCCATGAAGGGTCCATTTGGTTCCTAACTATCATTTAGCTGGGGACCCCCTGGAACTCCCTCAATGACCCCTGCCTGGGGGTCCTCCCGGACCCCACTTTGAGAACCAATGTTTTAGCCTACCTGAAATACCCAAAGTAACCAGTAATAAGGGCTGCTGGTGCCAAAGAAGTGATTGATCAGAGTCACAAGTGTTGCGCTCCGGTAGAATTACGCACGGCGCGCGCGCGCGCGCGGAACGCACATTTGGGCTCCCTCGTCATTTGACACACACACACACACACACACACACACACACACACACACACACACACACACACACACACACACACACACACACACACACACTCTCTCAGCTGTTTGACTCCAGGCAGTGCGTATCTGTCATTCAAGTAGTCTATGCTCGAGGACAGGCGACGGAACAAGTGCAACGCGGACGACAGAGGAGACTGAGGACTAGACTTTTCTGGAGGCTTTTTGTGGGCTTTGTTTGTTTGTTTGTTTGTTTTACAAAGTGAAAGCTGCCACAACGAAGAACAGCACGGGAGGAAGACACAGGAGGAGCACAGTGTGGAGTAGGCTATGTTTACTCGCACATTATTTCAAACACATTATCATCAGTGGTGTAACTAAAAAGTACTCACATTTGTGTACTTAGTATCAATACTGCAATGTAGAAATACGCTGTTACAAGTAAAAGTATGAAATTCAAAAATGTACTCGAGTAAAAAATACAAAAGTATTAGCATCAAAATTAAAGTACCAATTGTGCAGAATGTCCCATTTCAATTTTACAAATATTTTGAAAATAGCAGATCTACAAGCTAAGCTCACCATGCATCTCATGTGAGCTTAGATGGCCGAAATGTGGCTATATAGGGCTGAAGTGATTAATAGCCTACATGTTTTGTAATATAATAATAATCAATTTACAAAGTAACTATAACTCAAGTTTTCAAATAAATGTAGTGGAGTAAAAAGTAGTCTACAATATTTGGATCCGAGATGTAGTGGAGAAATTTTGAATTACTCAAGTAAATAAGCAAATACAATTTAAAAAAAGTACAGTAGCCTACTTAAGTAAATGTAGGCCTACTCAGGTACTTTACACCACTTGTTTATTCGCAGATTAGGGCCTACAGCATTTCAACCTTATTATTGTCAAGTTGTCATTAGGCTTACAACCACAGACACAAACACATTAATAATGTAGCCAACACACGCTATTAATGTGTTTGCTTCACCTAGCTCACCAAGGAGAGTTTGTTATAGCCAGCTAAATTATTGAACACATTGTACATTTGTGATTATAATAATAAGAGTGACGCTGTGGTTGTCCCATATCGACTATATTATGCACGAGTATAGGTCATCTTGTCTGGTACAGACCGTACAGTAGGTCTAGAGCACTGTTTCCCAAACAGTGGCTCGGGACCCATTTGTGTGGGTCACGACTCAAGAGTAAAAATCCCATTTCTTTTCCTACATAAAAAAAAACATTGCATATAGGCCTCTTTTAAAACGTTTTTTTTTTAGATATTTCAAAAGGGTTTCAAATCTAAATTTCCACGATTATAAAATACAGTTTGGGTCCTGGAAGGAAACCCTGGTCCAGGTTATACAGTGACTGAGGGTAATTGAATCGGAGCAACAGCTGCGTAGGCAAAGACGCAGCGCGTCCCCCCTGTACGCGTCACACATTGCCTTCACATGTCATGATAATATGATCTTTACGGTCCCTCCGATGACTCCGATCGCTAATATTTTCTTAACTCCTGATAATTGATTTGAACGCAGTCCTGGTCTACTTTACCCAGGCGCTGTTAACGCAGAGCTTCTCACTTTGTAGATCCTGTTGATTCGCAGTGAGCTCCTCCGTGCAGCAGGCGGATGATAATAAAACGCGTCGTTCTGGCCAACGGGAGGGCATAGCAGGATTTTCCCGTGCGCGTAGCATGAAAGAGGACAGTTTATTTTGACATCATCTGCCTGTTGTTGTTGTTGTGCTTATTTTTTCTTTTTTGGACGGCGTTTTGACATTTGCGTGCGAGAACCTGCGCTTGTTTTTGAAGCTTTTTTTCTATTTTGTGTTGCGCTCCGTTCCTTTGTGTCTCGCACTCTTCATCAGAGCAGGTCGTGATTTTGTTGCCACAGAACATAATTCATGGTGGGAGCGCTTTGTTTCATCAATGTGCATTGATGTAGCAGGAAACGTGGAGGAGATAAGGTAGGCTGTCTACATGCTCGTTTAGACACGAGAACAACCTTGCAGGATGTTTTGGATGCTACAGTAGGATGTTTTTTCCCCAACCATGGCTCTTGGTCTTTATTTGTGGACTCAATATCTAGGTTAATTGTCGTGTGTGTGTGTGTGTGTGTGTGTGTGTGTGTGTGTGTGTGTGTGTGTGTGTGTGTGTGTGTGTGTGTGTGTGGAGAGAGAGAATATCAATTGATGTTGGAATGGATGCTTTAATTGGAGAGAGACTGGGGTAGAAAAATGGAACCCCGGGAAGCCCACATGCTTTATTGTTTTGTTACCATCTTGCGGCTTTACTATTAGTTTGGCTTGATGGGAAATAAAGGAGCCTGTCATAATTTGAGGACTAAAATTGCAATTATCTTTTCCCCACAGAACCCTTATCTCGGCAACTGGCACCCCTGAAGAACACGATTCCACTGAGGACAGCGAGCGATTACAAACAAGGATTTCGATTCTTGCCCATAACTCGGGAATTACACGTCCAAACTGGGATCTATGAGCGGCAAAGTGGCGAAGCCTAAAGAAGATAAGGATGCTTCCAAGGGTAAGAGGCGAGCCTCAGAGCACCCCTACAAACCCCTGGGTTTTTAAAGCGACCGTGCACCCATTCATCTCCTGCATGCATGAGCACCCACAGACAGCGCACGAGCTCCATTCTTTCTCACCACAATAATAATGACAATGGTTTTGAGAGCTTTAACACTTGCTGCTGTTGCAGTCCAAGGTTAATGATACCAGGCCTACACAAAGCCAGTCCGTCTGACCAAATAGGCTATTTAATATTTCATTGGTCAGCAGTATAGGCTACCCTATGACTGACTGTGGAGCAATGCGAATCAATTAAGAAAAAGCACAATGGAAATGGTAAAAGCATGTAGGCCTATAGTCGATGTAGGATGCTTTCTTTGCAGGGTGTGTGTTAAATTGATTTCTTGTTTCTTTTACATTTATAAGAGTAGCCTGCTGTCGCTTTAACACGACGAGGAAGAATGATAGTGAAACATGATTGCCACGGGCATTGTGTCCACTGTGGTAGCCTATTGTTTCCGCACATTATTGCCACACTGCCTGGTATTACTTTGTTCTGTTGTTCAGTGGTCACGACGTGTAGGCTATAGCTATAGCATCCACCTTTTTTGTTCTCCTAGTTAATGACCTAATGCGTAAAAATGAGCCGTTGCATTGCATGCTGCAAGCAAGCGCCTCCCATTGCCATGGAGACAGCTAGAGCGAGACAGGGTTGCCAGAGAAACCTGGCGGGGCCAATCAATGCATTATGCTCCATCCACACATGGACCGGGCGCACACGACACGACACTCTAAGCACTTTACTGCACTCTTTGTTTGTGCGGTTTATATTTTGAATTAAACATGAAAAAGAAAAACATCAACACGTGGCTCTTCTCTGAGAAATGACACATTATTTGTGTGTTTTTTTAAGGCTGATATTTCACCAAATTATTGTATCAGATAAGAGTCGGCATTTAATTTGTTTAATTCGAGTCTGAGGGTCTGTTTTTTATTGGCTATATATGTTCAATTCAATAAGAGCATATAGTGGTCATATTTAATAACCAAGCTGTAAATGAACCTTTTTCCTATGGCAAATGTGCCCCTGAATGGCATGATCATGGAATTTCATGGATGCCTTTTTGTATTAGGTTTCCTGCTTTGTTCATGTGTGGCTCTTGGGTTCACCCACAACCACAACAGATCAATATACTGTAGCTAACAGGTTTACACTAGCAGCGCTGATAAGCATTGGTACTGTATGGGCAGTTAATGGAATCCACACGTTATTTTCAGAAGACAAGCCATGAAGATAAGTAGCCTGCAGAAACTATACAGCTACACTGCACAAACCTTTTGCCTGTATAACACATCTTTATGCCCCTGCTGGCGGACAACCATAACGGAAGAATTATATGTTTCTGGGTCCTCCTCCTCATTGTGAATGCAATCTCTCAGTAGCACCTTGAAGGAATGTCATGACTTTGACACAAAGGTCAAGGCCATTGTGACCTCACAAAACGTGCATTAAATCCCTTCAAAATATTCTTTCAATTCTGGACAGACATGGATCTAAATGGCAACTGGTAGGCACATCCACAATGTAGTGTTGTATTTCTAGTTCTCCCGCTTTCAAGTGTGTAGGCCTACATTAGATTAGACTTTATTATACCAGAGGATTATTTGGTTTCACAGCCTGTTCGACATAGAAACACATACAACTAATAGGGAGGCTCTCTCCATTCCGACATGTCGCCACTCCGAAATTGACTTCTTATTGTCGGAGTGGCGACACTCCCATGGGGGTTCGGTTTAGGGTTAGGGTTAGAGATAGGGTTAGTGTCGGAATGGAGACATGTCGGAAAGGAGACATGTCGGAGTGGAGAGATGCACTCCAACTAATACATGTAATATCTAATATACATCCATATTTCCTAACACACTTCAATTCCATTCTATTTCAGCAAGTTGTCCCAAGGCACTTTATATATAGAGAGAGAGAGCAGAGACCTGACAATGTCCCACCCTGAGCCAGCATTTTTGCGACACTGGCAAGGAAAGACTTCCCCTCAACTGGAAGAAATGTCAGGCAGACCCAGGCTCCAGGGTGGGCAGCCATCTGCCTTGACCATGTCGGGAAGGAGAGGGAAAGGACATGTTAGAGAGGCAAGAATTAGACTTAAAGCGTTCCACTGCATAGCACACACTGGTAATGGGATTCTAGGAATATATTAACTAAAATAACTAAAGATTTAAGTAATGAACCATAATCATTAAATTGAGTGCACTGTGCTGCACTCAGCCACTGAGAACCAGCCTCCAGATGGTTACACTTAGGTTATCTTAATGAACATGCATCTCGTTGTTGAAATGTTTGTGTGCAAGGCTGCTACTTCAGTTCGAGCAGGGGCAGAGCTTCAGGAAGGGCTGAGGGGGCAGATGGCCCTGGGCATTGGACTCTCGGGGACCATCAAATTGAATTTTTTAAGACCGGCCCCTGGCATGTCGGACAATGTTGCTCATTAGTTAAAATGGGCTCCAAAATGACATGGTCGCTGTCCGTGGTGCTGAAATCGTAGGTTGAATGCATGCATGTGCTGTTGTGCATATTTCGTTTTCCCTTTAACTACAATCAAACAAATTAGCATCAAATAAAAAATGTCTAAATAGCATTTAACTCTAATACAGAGGTAGTGGCTTGTAAGCCCCACTCTTGTGGGCATGTTTTTTATTTTGCTGGAAAGCGATGATGAGGATTTGGAACTGCTGGGGTTAATACAGGGGTAGTTGATTTATATTTCCAACTTTCAGTCAACAGCTTTGACTGAAAGATTTATTGTCAGAGGCTTCATTGTGTTTTCCACTCTGCTTTTTATGTTTTATTTATTTCAGTTCAAGGCATGTATAGATGTTATGCACATGACATCATCATCATACCCGGAAATTATGCGGGAACACCTACTGAGTGGCAGAAAAATACTTTCTGGCCTTGACAGCCCATACATCCAAACAGAAAAGTCCTGATTGCATTAATATATTTTTACAACATTCAATTCAATTTGCCACTCACTTTGCCACTCGATTTGCCACTCGATTAGCCACTCGATTAGCCTTTCACTTTCTGCATGCGCCTACCCTTTATTGTCTTCATCAAGTACATACCTGTACTTTATGTAGTCATAGTTAATGCACAATGACTCCCCCGCAACCTGCCGCAATTTGTAGGAATCATTTGATTCAAAGTAACAGGTCATCATCATTGTAGCATCTCTGTAACCCTCACTTCACCCAAGAAACCACAGCAGATCCTGATCTAAAGTTCTAGCTGCAGACCCCCGAACACAGTGCGATGGACACTTCCGTGTGCCACAGTAAAAACCCGCAGGCTGTCCTGTGCATCGCTGAGCAGGGCACCTGCTGCCAGCTGCACTCCATCAAGAACCTGAATGGTGCCAGAGCAAGGACTTGAGCAGGGAAATGAGATCACGGCTGATTCAGGCAACCGCCTGTTCCAGAAATTATTTTCAAGGAAACGTTCCATTATATCCCGAACCAGCTGCCACCACAAAAGGTTTTTTCAATCCTGGCTTCCGACACAACCTCTTAGCCAGAACCTCACTGACAACTCTTCTACAACCCAATCACCGCACAGACAGTATATACACTGATCATTTAGTATTGGATTAGTTTCACATGTATCACGTTCATTTAACTCTGACTTGAATCGACACTCCAGGTTATTTTTAGCCATGGGGGGAATAAGGATGGCAACGTCCGGTTCCTCCAAACAAGATATCTAAAAAACTACTGACTGGATTCCAATGGAACCTCAACATGTCCTTTCCTTTCCTAGCGCCACCCTTAGGCCAAAATCTCCATGTTCATGCAATATATCTCAATAATGTGTGGATGGCTAAGAAACTGCTGAGCACATTGAGGATGAACCCTAACCTCCAGTGCCACCCTGAGGCCGAAATGACAACTTTGCACCCTTAATATTTGATAATCATTAAGATTGCAGGATGAACACAAGTAGCACCTATTTCAACAAATATAGAAAATGACCCTACCACTATAAACAATAAAAAAAAAAAAAACTATTTTGGCCTCACTAGAGAGTGCAGGACTCTAAGGACAGCAGTGTAGGTCAATTCAAACCACTGAATTGACCTACTGAATTGAGTCTGGATAGGTACAGTATAAGGACCAGCATGGCTTCTAGGGGCCACTAGCTTTTATCTGCTGTAAAATGTCCTACATTTTCACAATGGGTTAACCCATGGATATCACACACTATCATATGCATACTGACTATGAGTTGTATGAGACTCAAGAACAACCTTTATAATTCTTTATGCTCTACTATTGGTGCAAGGGTCAGTCAGTTGTCCTGTACATGGTGATCAAGAGACCTGCAATAGAAATCTGTTCTCTGTTCTTTGGCTCAAATCGGTTACAGACCACGCTTCATGTGACACAGTTGGACATCCTGTGTTGGAACATGAGAGTAGAGGAAGAGGAAGAGCAGGGGAGAGCCTCTTATAGTGCTCATGTGGGAGCTGCAATAGCAACACGAGTAAATCATATTGTGTTAGCCTCCCTGTGCCCTTGTGAAGCTGTGTTGTCCAGTCCAGTCAAGGCGGTGCCTCAAAGCCCCTGTGAGTGACATAACCATTCGCCCAGGCACCGTCCCAGTGCATCTCAACTGGATTGAAAGGCATTTACATAAAATCTTAATGCTGACATTCTACCCATATCTCTTTGATAACAAAGCAAGTAGTTATTATATTCTATCTGTTAAGAAAAAAAGAAAAAAAAACATTACAAATTCCATGTTTCCCCCTCAAAATGTCAAATCAAATCAAATCCACAATAGATTTCCTTTAGTTGTGTAGGCACTCTAGTCTCTGCCTAGTGACTACACAAGTACACAGAATAAGTTTCATGTGAACAGCTCATTAGGGTCATCACAAGGGGGGGGGGGGACTGAGTTACTAGAGCCCAAGGTGGAGGGGCCTTAATTATTGTATACTTTAGCTATTGAAAAATAGCAGATGAAATAGCAGATAAAATAGCGCTGCGAGCTTGTTGATCTGCTATTTTTGAAACATCGTGAAAATGTGTGCAAATCTTTGAATAGCGTATATGTATTTTTAAGCGAACATTTGTAACTCTCATTTTGCTTCTGGGGGGTCCCTGGAACTAAATATTTTGAGATGGGAGTCCGTGGCCAAATACATATAATTTTGGGGGTCCTTCACATGAAATAGTTTGAGCACCACTGACATAGAAACTTAGGTTTTTCAAAAAACCTTAGAAGGATTAGAAATATTCTGACTCACCCATTTTCACGATTTTTCAAAAATAGCAGATCTACAAGTCAAGTCAATTTTATTTATATAGCACATTTTAAAAACCACCAGGGTCAACCAAAGTGCTACAAGCTCGCAGCACTCGATGCCACTCGATGCACTCTGTGCCGCGCTATGAGCTTGTATATCTGCTATTTTTCAATAGTTAAAGCACAAAACGATAATGCGTTCCCAGTTCCTCCTATGGGGGGCCCGCAGTGAATCCTTGTACCCAGGGCCCAGAATTTGGTGCGACACCCCTGCAGCTCATAAATCAGCCATTTGGAACTTTAACAGCAGCTCTTTCACTCTGCTCAGACTTCATTTCAGACTAGCACATTGCTAGTCTTCCCCAGCCTCTTGGGTAGTGACTGAGTGTCAGCCAGTGGATTCATGTCTCTGTGGAATTGCACAGCCGTGTCCAGCAGAAGGCATAAGTCTTGCATATTTGCTGGCAGATTAATTCAGGCCGAGGCCAGCCACACAGCTGAATCAATAGATGCCCAGAGACAAGTTTGGAGTCACTTCATTAATCACAAAGAAGGCAGGCTCTCTCCTGCTCTCTGCTGACACCTGCTTCTAATCTCAGAGACAACAACACTGTTTGCCTTATCATTACAATATCTTTTTATCTAGTTACTAGCTGCCCCAAAAGCCACCTTGAATAGCATGCGGTCTGTACAAACACGTGCAATAGCTGAGTTTTGACCATGATACGTTTTTTTGCTGATTGTTATGCTATAGGCATAGTTGTGTTAAAGGGGTCATGACATAAAAAAAATAAAAAAAACACTGAATGTTGAATGTTTTTTCAAATTTCTTTGGGGTGTAATGGAGGTCAGGAAACATGAAAAAAGCCACACAAAAATATTTGTATTTTTTTGATGTCATGACCGCTTTAATGTCACTGCCGAGGGGAAGAATGGCAGGGCTAACTTGCCATGTGTATCTAATGACATGTACGTACATATTCCAACATCCCAACACATTTCTGTTTACAACAGTTGCCCTCACATAATACAGCTGTTAATGACACCTGTGTGTGTGTGTGTGTGTGTGTGTGTGTGTGTGTGTGTGTGTGTGTGTGTGTGTGTGTGTGTGTGTGTGTGTGTGTGTGTGTGTGTGATCGCTGAGAGGAAGTCGTTGTGCTACATTGTCCCTGGTGCTGACGCAGGTATAGCCAGCGCTGCCCGGAGGGAGTTGGCTGGCCTCATGTCATGGATCTGCCACTCTGTATCACTGCGTGGCAGCAGATAGAGGCATGTTTTATTCTTCTATTCAGCTTTAAGCTACTACCTATATTTCAGGCCAGATTTAATTGTTAATTAATTATACATTTGAAGGCATTTCGCTATATATCAACTTCAAGATTGTTTGCCTGTGGCGCTTATAACAATAACAACAACGATATTGGCACTAAAATGTGGTCAACTAAGGGCTCGTACACCCTGCCCGACTTTTTGCGCCGATTATGCTGTCGCCGACCATTTTTGGCGCTCACCGACAAAACCGCCGATCTGCCACAAGATCGGGCTTTGCTTGCCGAGTTTTTGCTTGTTGTGTGTGAAAGGCACTGCGAGAAGAGAAGTTTGATATTTGTCTCTGTCGCAAATTGGACATCATATACTACAGTATGAAAGAGGTTGCGAGCGCACCCCGAGAAGATCCAGACAGCGAATGAGAGCACAGGACAGCTTTGATCACAGGCAGAAAGTATGTCTTTCTGTATAGATGGAGGGTGAACAGACTTCTTACCATCATGAAGACCTTTATTCCAAGGGTAAATTCAGGTGTCATATTGGTAGTTATATTGCTGTTAAATAATAGTCTGTTTCATAATAATATAGATGCTGTTTCATGGCAATATAAAACCGTGCAGCAGCACTGCACTGAACACGTGCGCAGTGCTCTCTCTGTGTTGTGTGTGTGTGTGTGTGTGTGTGTGTGTGTGTGTGTGTGTGTGTGTGTGTGTGTGTGTGTGTGTGTGCGTGCGTGCGTGCGTGCGTGCGTGCGTGCGTGCGTGCGTGCGTGCGTGCGTGCGTGCGTGCGTGCGTGCGTGCGTGCGTGCGTGCGTGCGTGCGTGCGTGCGTGCGTGCGTGCGTGCGTGCGTGCGTGCGTGCGTGCGTGCGTGCGTGCATGTGCAGAGAGTGACAAATCATTAGCGTCCTGCCTCACTCTCATGCACATTATGAATTATAATTACAAAAACAAAATGTTGGCTATGTAGTATATGTATCGGGTCTGGATCGCATCCTGGTATGTGTGTGATCCCTTGTTTGCGATCAATCTTTTTTTAATCACTTAAAATGTTATTCACACTTTTACTTTACATCACACAAACAATAAACAGACAGAAAACAACCAAACACGAACAGTCGGCGATCAATGTTATAGTGTGAAAACCACACCAGCATATGACGTGAAATGTGAAATACTTCAACGATCTGACAAGTCGCCGACACATCAATATCGTACAGTGTGTCCGAGCCTTTATCTCACTCTTGTCAGAAGGTAGTGTTCTATCCTCAATCTCTGAAAACCTAATTGTTATGACGCATTAGTAAACCAGCTGCTGGTAGGTCCACAGGGCTGTGCAACTTCTGATTTGAATGACTTTTTAAGCTGCTCCCTCTGTGAAGTTTAGATCATGACTATGATTGGCACATGTCAGGCCACAGTAATAATAACCCTGATGTGCTGCTGGGTATTTCATCTTTTCTGTGCTACACTGTCCCCTGCCCTTATCTCCCTCTCAATGCTAACCCTTCAACCACAACCTTTGTCTTCATACTGTGGCAATGCTTCCCTAGCGGAAACGTCACTTGGAATTTCATTTCCATGAAAAGACACTGGCCCTCGGCAGATTTGGTCTGACCCTGCTCGGTTGTGATTGGATTTCCCTGCCCTCGAAGTTGTGGGCCACCAATCAGGGCCCAGTATGCAAGTATGGAGCGGGTTTAATGTATTTTTAAACACTTGGAAATGCAGGTTCCACCCAGAGATTCCAGACTAATATCTTATCTAGTCATTAATGTTCAATGAGAGGCAGATTATGTGGGACGCGCGGTGAAGTTGAGGAGCAGAGAGGCAGGCGTTCCCTTGAAATTCTTGCGCGTGTGCTCGTTCGTGCACATGCTTGTGGGTGGCAAGAGCTGGATTGTGGTCATCTTTGTGAAATATCGGCCGGCGTTTACTCGCGGAGTTTTGCGATCCCCGCTGGTCCAAGCCAGAAAGCCCGCGGCAACCGCGCCCGGTCTGTAAGGCACTTATGACTTGTAACATGTGGAAAGAACGCTATAGTCTAGTAATTCTCAACAGGGCTGCCCCTGTTGAGAAACTAGAGACTAGTGCTATTGTTGAACTCCCCGTTTCACAGAAGGGGGGATTAAAATGACATAGAATTAGATAGTCCTCATTCCTCCTCATATACTGTAATACTTTGTGGAGATGGGTGAGACTCCCCCAAATCTGAAAGCTAATGGGCCCATGGGATCAGCCCGGATCAAACGCTTGAGTCTGTCTGAGTTGGAGGAAACGGTTCATCTGTTGGGCATGTGGCCATGCTGACTCATAGTCTGTGACCTTTCATACCACTGCGCACAAACTCACTCTGTGTACTGTGTATGTGTGTACGAGGGCGTGCATGTATGTAGATTTGTGGCAGCTGAAGACCACATTATGTCTACGTTGATTATCAACAAATGGACAAATGAGGACTTTTAGGGTCTTAAAGATAATGTTTTAAAAGGAGATTTAAAAGACACTGCTTTAGCAAGTTGAGTTGCAACAACTGGACTATACTGTAGGTGCAGCAAACCTAAAACAATACATTATTTAATTCTAGTGTATTTGCGCAGAATTACACTTTTAGTAAGACATGGATTTCATGAGTGCTGGTATATTAGTGACCCATTCTCGTACGGCTTTCTTGGTTGGGCCATGAACCACTGAAAGGCTATATTAATGATTAACATATAGTCCCCAGTGGTCCTTATTTGAATTGTCTTGCACATTACAACACTAATGTTATTGCATCAGAAATGGGATTGGTGGGAGGAAACCGCTGATGGTGCCGAGAGCTATTGTAAGTTCTGAGGGCAGAATGAGGTCAGAAAAGCAATTATCCCAAGGTCAGAAGCCACAAGCAGTCATTGTTAATGAAAACAACCTACAGAGCGCCAGCAGGGTGTTGAAACATGTTCATTTAGCATCACTGAGTTGGGATTTGGAGGAAGGGGCGTTTAAAGGCTTGATACGCTTTGTTGCACGCGGTGACACTCACCGAAAAGAGACCTACAAGCTCACAACACAACGCTATGAACATTGTGCGCTTGTAGACTGGCCATGTTCGGTGCGCGACACCGTCCAGCACTCGACTTACTCATCCAGCTCTATTTTCTCCAAGCATCACAAGTGATGAACGTCCAGGCGAAGTCAAGGTCTTGAAGTCCTATATAGTGTGCAAAGCCTTTCCATCCCCTAGTAGATGGCTGTTTTTTAAATCATGCTCAGGATTAATAGTTCCCCTAGACATGAACTAATTAAAGTTAGTGAACATTATAAAGGGGATTATGGACGAGGTAAGAAAGGGAGGCGATAAGGCCTGGCCTCTGGTAATAAACAGGGGCTGCGGGCTGGAACAGAGCGGGGAGGCCCACTAGTATAGGCAGGCTATCGTGGCTCACAGTGAAGCGGTGGATGGAGTGGACAAATGCCTCCAGGCGGAGCAGTGATAAGTGATTTGCATTGGCCTTGCTGTGAGGCAAGGCCCTGGGACATTAGCCGGGTGGACTCCAGATTGACGGCCCTCGAGTGCCTTCCCGTGCTCTCGCACGCACACACAGATGAGTGATGTTACGAAGGCATTATCCTCCCGTCCAGCAGCTCAATTAGCCAGCCTGTTATGTCCACAGTCTCACGTCGGCACCCATCAGCGCCGTGCCTCAGCGCAGCGGCGCTCACTGCCCAGGAGGAGGCGCCCCCAAATTAATGCCATTATCTGGCACAACCCCCAACATGTCCTAAAGACGAGGCAAATTCATTAGTCTCATCCGGAGACCCCTGTGTGACGCATACTGTAGCTGCATGGCTGGGGGAGATGTTGAGGAAACGCCAGGAGTCCTTTTTTTAAAGCGTCAGCTGGGAAACCTGAAGAGGAGTAAGCAATTCCTTTTCCAGATGCCGGCCATTCATTAAAGTCTCGTCTGCCCCCTCCTTGCTGCTATTAAGTGGCTAAAGACCGAGCTATACTTAGCTGTGTGTGCACCGAAAATAGAAGATATACAAGCTCACACTGTTTTGCAACGCTACACGTGATGAGCTTGTAGATCTGCTGTTTTTGGTCCACGGCACGGGCACAACCAAGTATAAGTCGGACATAATACCTCATACTATTACTATTACTACCACATTAATTTGTGGGCCACTCCCTCGAAACAGCCGTATCATTAGGGATGAGATGTGGACTGGCTAAGGATATAATCCGTATTTGTGCTTTCCTTGGTACAGTACAGTATGTGTGCTTGGTGCAGTACAATATCTTCAGGTGTTCTGACTCACAGACAAGCACAGGGTAAAGGCTTGCACGTGAACGGTAAAGTGAGTGGTCAAGACCATTAAAGACATGGAAAGACAGTCAGAAAGGGTGTTAGTATGTCAATGTACCTATTTGTGTGTGTGCGAGAGGGAGAGGGATCAAGAGCTACAAGATCTACCTACCTTCATGAGTGAATAGACACCAGAATGTAATTGCAAAAGTAATGTAATATGTTTTTGATGAATCCATACGTCTTGACACTTCACTTAAGGTTTCGAATGACTAGCCACAAAGGTATTGACTTCTGTATCACTGGATGAAAGATGATATACTGTATATGGTAGTAGATGCCATTTAGTAACATTCCTCAGAGAAAGACTATTCATTCAGCTTCAGCGGTGTTGGGTGCAATCCAAGGGAAGTATACTTAACAGAGAAAACCGACAAAACAAAACACAAAGTGGCGGAGAGGGGGCGAGATATACAGCAGTGTGCCATTCCCTAATTGGTAAAATGCTAGTGGTGCTCATGCTTGCCTGCATTTGTGTACAGTTATAGCCTACTCAAAGCCCATAGCTGAAGCGTACAGTTCATGAGGACACCTATTTTCAGAAAAGGAAAAAAAATCCATTGTTAAGAGGAGTGCTAAATATAGCACAGATCCTTCGCTGGACCCTGAAGCCAACTTTACATTTACACTGCAGCGGTGAACACAGTGGCTGGCTGTGTCTCTTTCTCTCCCTCTCGCTCTCTCTCTCTGTCTCACCATAGGGGAGATGTCATTTACATAATGAGACGCTGCCACAGCAACAAAGCTCCAATAAGCACAGGACTCGTCAGTCAGAAGGTGACACTACAGCTGGTGGCTACCAAGCAGCGCACACCCAGGCTCCACTGAGGGGCCACAGTGCTTTGAACACAAACGCACGCACGCACGCACGCACACACACACACACACACACACACACACACACACACACACACACACACACACACACATGTGCGTCCTTACAGAAACGCGTGCAAAAAAAAGCACACACGCACTCACATTATAGATAAAAGAGAGAGTCCACATAGAGAGATTAGCTTAATGAGCAGTCCACTTGCTGCGTGTGTGTGTGTGTGTGTGTGTGTGTGTGTGTGTGTGTGTGTGTGTGTGTGTGTGTGTGTGTGTGTGTGTGTGTGTGTGTGTGTGTGTGTGTGTGTGTGTGTGTGTGTGTGTGTGTGTGTGTTATGGGATTAGATCTGTTGAAGGTGCAGGTGCAGAGAGACCCAGTTGGCCCGTTCACGACAGTCCCCAAGTTGTTTACATGCAAGCTGTGACAGAAACCGTCTCTGTGGACTTTTGGGTTTAGGACGGCTCTGTATATCACTAACTTTACTTTGTATTTTGTCATTTCTTGTACCCCAGAGATTTTTCAGTCACGAAAGATCACATCATCTGCGCTGTCATTAGAAGAGACAACTCACTGCCTAGCCTGCAGAACAAAGAGAGCGAGAGAACGAGAGAGATGGCAGGCAGTGATCTCACTGTGATCCATGACAGTTGAACTGTCATAAAAGGAGACGAACAGCACTGTGGGTGAAATGAAAAGGTTATGTGCAATAAAGACAAAACGCCTCGGCTTTGCTTAAAGGTTACGGCGGAGAAATTAGGACGAGGACAGTGTTAAATTGCTCCAATTCCCTCACTCACTGCGCTTCCTTGAGTAATAGCTTCTTTACACGTCGGTGCAGTTTCATCTCCAATTCCCCCAGTGGATTTTTATTCTATTCTTTGGGAAGCGTCCTATTTTATTTGAATGCAGCACATGAGCATGTTGGTTCATGGCCTGTGCCGGATTAACCCTTCGTGGTGCCCGGTGCTACGGCCCGTTTCATTGCCCCCCGGGTCAGAGCGGAAAATAGATGCTTTGCGGATGCGCTTCACAGTTTTAGCGCTCCTTCAGCATCCTTTTGCTGCGATAGTTGAGTCTTCTTTCACTTTCTCCCCGCTGTTTGATGCCCTTGCGCCCCCAGGCTTGGTGCCCTGTGTTGCAGCACCTAAAGCCCTTGCATTAAGCCGGCCCTGGTCACGGCAAAACCCATACTGTAGGCCAGGGGTCTTCAACAGGGGGTCTGGGACCCATAGAGCGTCCTCAGTGTCTACTAGATTACAACAGGTCACAGCTTATAGAATTGCTATTTTCGGCAAAGAGGTTTGGTGTAGAGGGGGAAGAAGAACAGAGCAAAAGGTCAATATTGACGGGTGACATATTGGCTAATAGAAAAGATAATCAACAATGAGACAAAAAAATTGCTACACAATTTTATACAATATGTAGTGGGCGTACAGTACCTGCTTCATCTCTCCCAGCTAAGGGGTCCTTGGCCTTAAAACGTTGAAGACCTCTGCTGTAGGCTTATAGAGATACAGTACACTGTAAAATCTGGACTGTAAACATGTAAGACACGTAACTCAAGTTAAATTGAGTAGTGTATAGAGTTTAATCTTGTGTCCTTTCTTGTACAAGACATGCCATGCTAACACACTGCAGTAAAACCTGTGTGTGTGTGTGTGTGTGTGTGTGTGTGTGTGTGTGTGTGTGTGTGTGTGTGTGTGTGTGTGTGTGTGTGTGTGTGTGTGTGTGTGTGTGTGTGTGTGTGTGTGTGTGTGTGTGTGTTTGTGTGTGTGTGTGTGTGTGTGTGTGGAACAGCTCAGCTGGATAGCTGGGGTGCCAGTCAGGTAGATTGTCAAAGCCAAATGTCGCTCCTTATTACAGTCATGCATTAACTTATAGCTTACCCTTACACTTTATTTTTGGAGCTGTGTGAAGCACAGGCTCCCTATACGTGGCCGTGTGGGTCTGTCTGTCTGTCTGTCTGTGTGTGTGTGTGTATGTAGCCTGAACTTCCTAAACTTCGGCACGCCACTAGTCCCACAGTTTTGCCACCACACACTCGCGCCATATGTCAAATCGACCGGCTTACTCGGGAATCGTGGGCTATTACTTTTCTAAGAGAAAGGTTCTATAGTTTAATTGATATTAATTTATTAGTGAATTAATTTTCCCCATTGACTTATAATGGGAATCGCAAAAACTCACATTCAATTATTTGTCTCTCGCAAACCATAGGGGCTACAGTTTCAAGACTTGGAGAGGAGGTTCATAATGATTTCAAGGATTAAATAAAAAATAATTGTGTCATTTGGCCGCATGGTGGCGCCATAACACCCCACTTTACGTTTTGGCCTGTAACTCTTGAACCGTAGGTCGGAAAATTAAAAATATTTTTTCCCTGGATTCCTTGGGTCATGACGCATCTCCCCATATAGGCCACGCCCATTTGCGCCATGATAGATTTTCCGCCATCTTGAATTTTCTCCAAAACACACTTTTTGCTCCTTTTCCTACATATTTTCTTCAAATGTCACAAAAATCGGTACACATGATCCACACACACACACACACACACACACACACACACACACACACACACACACACACACACACACACACACAGCTCCACTTCACACGGGTGTGATTTTTAACTTATATACAGCCGATTTATAGCAACGCGGTGTGAGCTTGTAGATTGGCGATTTTCAATGTGCGAGACTGGTGAAATCAGCCTTACTAGTCTGTGTGAATGTCATATATCGTCACTGTCGGGCAGAAACCTCCAAGTTTCAAATTTGTACATTTTTTCACAAAGTAAAGCCCTGCTTCGTCATACAAGGCCGTCGCACAAAAGTAGTGAAAACAGCAGATCTACAAGCACACAACGCCTTGCGGTGTGAGGCGTTGTGTGCTTGTAGATCGGCTGTTTTCACTAGTTTAAATCATTTTTTAAATGATAAATACAAAACAAACAGTTTTGGACATACAAGGTTTCCACCCGACAACGACGATATACCATATAACTATATTTGTGATTACTTCCAACTTAACCAACTTTATACAGTATATGTGTGTGATTTCCAGTGTGTGCACTCCGTGGACTCACTGTTACTGTATATCATCCAGAGGACAGAGATGTGTATCGGCAATCTTTAGAACATCTCTGGAACTGAGTGAAATATGCTCTGGCCACCAGCCACTGGCCTCGGAGATTACTCACTGTAATGTGAGGCGACATGTTGCCCTCTTGAGTCTGTGGGACCCACATCATTTGAGGTTCTATATCTTCCCTCCTCTCTCCAGTCTGTCTGCTCTGTCTTGGAGTTTATCAAAGTCTCCTTGACCCATCAGTTATTTTACCTGCACTGAGCAGAATTAGTAAGAAGAAGGGGAAGGCAGCTAGACTGCTGTTTCACTTGTGGTGGTGCAGCCTTTGTGCATCCAAGACAAATAATACAAGACCCCACTGATTTAACTGAGAGTGTAAAACATTTTGAATTCATAATTTTGTGGTAGAGGCAACTGAGTAGCATATTTGCATGCTCTCTCATGAATCATTTAGGGGAGTTCAACATTCAAATTCACTTTATTCATATGAGCAAGAGAGAAAACCAGGCGCTCACTGGAGATGAAAATAGTAAAAAGCTCTTGGATCGACAGGATCAAGTCATAAAAAAGAAGAAAGGTGATCCAGGCACTCAAGGTTTAAAAGGGAGGAACATGTCCTGATGATGACCAGCTTCTGGTCGAAACATGTCGGCAGTTGCCTTTTTTAATATGTTGTAATAAAGGCTTATTCCTCCCTTTTAAACCTTGAGTGCCTGGATCACCTTTTTTCTTTTTTATCACTTTATTCATCTCTCAAGGTATTGCTTTCCTACAGTTGGCAAATAGAAACTGCAAAAACGAGAAGAAACATCCTGCCAGACAGACGGTGAAACTACCTAAAGGCTTGGCAGGGGTGTCGCACCAAATTCTGGGCCCTGAGTACAAGGATTCACTGCGGGGCCCCTGTGCTTTAACTATAGAAAAATAGCAGATATACAAGCTCACAGCGCGGCACCGAGTGCCGCGCTGCGAGCTTGTAGATCTGCTATTTTTGAAAAATCATGAAAATCTTTGAATATTTCAAATCCTTCTGAGGTTTTTTGAAAAACCTATGTTTCTATGTCAGTGGAGCTCAAACCTTTTCATGTGAAGGACCCCCAAAATGGTATGTATTTGGCCACAGAACCTCATCTCAAAATATTGAGTTCCAGGGACCCCCCCAGAAGCAAAATTTGAGTTACAAATGTTCGCTTAAAAAATACATATATTCAAAGAAAATAGCAGATCTACAAGCTCGCAGCGCGGCACTCGGTGCCGCGCTGTGAGCTTGTATATCTGCTATTTTTCAATAGCTAAAGTATAAAATAATGAAGGCCTCTCCACCACCTTGGGCCCTAGTTACTCAGTCCCACTTTCCTACCCCTTGTGACGCCCCTGAGGTTAGGCCCGGGACAGCGTGTCATTTTTTATCACCGTGGTGAAAAAGCAACATGTCCTGTTGGTCAACCCGCCCATCCGTAGCTGTCATAGTAGCAACAGTGAATAAAACACTGCAAGAGGTAGTAGTGGGCCAAGAAAACAAAAACTAAAGAAAGATAAAGCAAAAAGATACAATATAAAATAGGCTAAGACACAAGACATCTGCACTGGGTCTTTGAATGACTGTAATGAAGTCTTATCAGTAAATACAAGTAAAAATGTACAGCCTGTGAATACAGTATATGAATGAATTTGGTCTGGGTAATATATCAATACGGTAATAATGTTATATCATAATATGGGACTAGAGGGGTGGCGCAGTTGTTAACGCTTCGCCTCACAGCTCGAAGGTCCTGGGTTCGATTCCCGCCGGGGGACGCTGCGGGCACTGGCGGCGTGTTCCTCCCTCCGCGTCATCAGCGCCCACACCCTAGGTGGGGTTGGCGATAGGGCCTCTCTTTGTGGAGTTTGCATGTTCTCCCCGTGTCTCCTAGGGCACCCGCTTCTGATGATATCATGTCATACAATGGCCACTTATCATGTATTATCAGCCCATAGTAATGGGGCCAGAAGGGCCATGCTCTGCAGACTGCTGACGCATTTGCACCCTCTAGTGGTCAAAGAAAAGAAAAAAAGAGACGCAATTGCATCCTCTAGTGGTCAAAGAAAAGAAAAAAAGAAGAAGAAAAGGGAATTGAGTAGGAATCGAACCCATAACCTTGTATTCCCCAGCCACCCAACACTACAGCTCACGCCACAGGATCCATGATGGAAACTAGGATTTGCTTTAGATTTAGCCATAGTTTTACTGAGGTTAGGGTTAGGGTTAGGTTTAGGGCTAGGGTTAGGGTTAGGGTTAGGTTTAGGGTTAGGGTTAGGGTTAGGGTTAGGGTTAAAAAAAAAAGAGTTTGGTCAGCCGCTTGGTAGCTCAGTGAGTAGAGCAGGGTGGCTACTAAAACCAAGACCCGGGTTCGCCTCCCACTGGGGAGATAGTGAAAGTGTAAATATTAGCACTCTGACTGACTCAGTAGGCAGAGCATGGCCCTCCTGGCCCATTGCAATGGGCTGATAAGAAGTGATAAGAGCCCAAGTAATGGGATGATAAAGGGAGAAGCCGCTGCCTAGGGTTGATACCCTCACAAAAACATGCAGTAATCCTGGTCTCAATAATGCCTCCCCCTGGCCAGCTGGGGCGCCTGATGGAGGGGAAAGAAACTGGTTGGAATAACGTGTTCCTTCCACGCGCTACGTCCAAACCAGGGAAATGTCCACTGTCAGGTGAAAAGAAGCAACTTGGGCTCCTCATGCATAGAAGGAAGCATGAGGTCAGTCCGTTGTCTCCCCAGTTGCGGCAGAGGGAGAGCAGAGCCCAGGATTACATAGGCAATTGGCACTGGGTGAAAAAAATGGGTTACAAAATCGTGGGACAAAAATTATTAGAAAAAAATAATAATATGGGACTAGACACCGTCTGTGATTTTGACAAGTGTTGTCTTTTCTTCTATGTTAAGGCTGCATTACAGCAAAGTGACTTAACTGGCTTAAGGTTGGAGTTCACACGTTCAAACTTTGGTTTAAATAGATGAATAAACACTATTCAGGCTGTCAGTTCAGTGGTGTTGTGGATCGAAGCTATACACCGATTTTCTTTACTTCACAGCGACACACACACACACACACACACACACACACACACACACACACACACACACACACACACACACACACACACACACACACACACACACACACTACTGTAAAGCCACACATAACCTATGTGGACTCTCTTTTATCTATAATGTGAGTGTGTGTGATTTGATTGGCAGGCCTTTCAGTGACCTTACCCCCAGAACTGAGTTTCATGCACTACGTAAACCAGTGGTCTGGGAGTGCTGTTCTCAACAGCAGACTTTGAAGGTCTAAATCCATATTAATGTTTTATGCAGAGTGCCAAAAAACACCAGGATTTCCGTGGATAAGCCTCAAAAATATATTCGTTTTGGGTGGAGAAGCACTTTTAAGTTTTAGTCTTTATGTCTAAAACAATCGAGCTTGTAGATCTGCTATTTTAAAAGTTATCCTCTTAACGCTAATGTCGAGGGTCAGACTCAGATCATAACTCGGTGTGTGACTTGGAGACTGGTGGACATGGGGCGTCCCTCTTGGTAGGAACAAGAGTGTGTGTCTGTGTGGGTGTGTCGACATCAACTGCATGTACTTTGTGCAAGCATAAGCAAAAATAATCTATATACGTGTGTGTGTGGGTGTGAGTTCAAAAGTCTATACTGTGCAATGCTGTAAGGGACAGATGGCATCACCACCCCATTGTGAGTTCTTTTATAGTCTTTGGCTCATGGTTTTCATCCTGCCTTGGATGGAGGATCCGACGACAGCCATTAACTAAACCCAACCAACCAACCCAAAAACGACACACACATGCACACGCAGAATACTCGCCACCAGACAAGACACATAACCCGACTATATTACACTGACTCTTTTAAATTACAAGTATATATTAATGAGAGTCATTATAGGGCATTATTGTGCGCTTGCAATCTCCCACATGTTATTACACAGGTCAATACACTCTAATAAGGCCACTGTAAAAGTGTGTTCTCTACCCATAGAACTACTGCCTGTTAAAACCACTGGGCCATTTCTCACTTACCCCTCTCCCCTCTGTGTGTGTGTGTGTGTGTGTGCGTGTGCGTGTGCGTGTGCGTGTGCGTGTGCGTGTGCGTGCGTGCGTGCGTGCGTGCGTGCGTGCGTGCGTGCGTGTGTGTGTGTGCGCAAGTTTATGTGTGTACCTGTGTATGACATACAGATGCAGAGGCAATAAGGAATCACTTATGCAGAGACGGGGGGACTTATGATTTATTCACACTGTTGAAAGAGGAGAAAAGGTTATATACTTAGCCTGTGGTTGAATTGATGACTGCTGTCCTGAGCGCTGCGCATGATGCTCTGAATTAAACCCCCGCTCCTGGTGGATGGTGTGTGTGTGTGTCTGTGTGTGTGTGTGTGTGTGTGCAGGGGCGTCACAAGGGGGAGGGTGGGGGGGGGGAGTGGGACTGAGTTACCAGGGCCCAAGGTGGAGGGGGCCTTAATTATTTAGCTGTTTTAAAATAGCAGATATACAAGCTCATAGCGCAGCACTTGTGCTGCGCTGCGAACTTGTAGATCTGCTATTTTTGAAAAGTTGTGAAAATGTGTGCAAATCTTTGAATATATGTATTTTTTTAAGCGAACATTTGTAACTCAAAGTTTGCTTCTGGGGGGGTACCTGGAACTAAATATTTTGAGATGGGGGTCCTGGAGGACTTGCCCAGATTTTCAAGATTTTTCAAAAATAGCAGATTTACAAGCTGGCAGCGTGGCACTTGGTGCAGCGCTGTGAGCTTGTAAGATCTGCTATTTTTTAATAGTTAAAGTACCCAGGGCCCAGAATTTGGTGCGACACCCCTGTGTATGTGTGTGTGTGTTAGCTAATGCATGTGTACAGTATATCTGTGTGTATGCGGGTGGGATAGAGAAGCTGCAGCATGCAGCTCTATTTCCGTAGTCTCTCTGTGTGCTATGTTATGTACTGCACTCAAAGTCTTGGAGACTGATCAAACAAAACGCTGGGCGCGTGCGTCCTGTTAGGACCGATTTATACTTTGTGGCACTGCGACGCATCGTGAGCTTGTAGATCAGCTATTTTTGGCGTGTTGTTTATGTATCAGGCTTTAGATGCACTTAGCGTACACACACCCTGTAAAACATGCACACACACACACACACACACACACACACACACACACACACACACACACACACACACACACACACACACACACACACACACACACACACACACACACACACACACACACACACACACAGGAGCACACAGCTCAGGCTTTTTATAAGTCCCCTGTTCACAATGTACAGTAGACTACACCATTCGCTACACGGTGTGAGTAGGAAAGGTATGTGTTTGTGCGCACATGCCTGCTTTCGTTTACATACTGTTTGTGCGTAGGTGTTGCTGATCAGTGGCAGAAAGTAGGAATATCTTGAATTCTTGATATAATCTGATTACCATCGGTTATGTCAATATTGCTTTCACATGACATGTCGCTGCCGAGTTCCTGCCATCTCCTCCTGCAGTGAGCTTCAACAATGCCCTCGCTTTTAAAAATGCAACTCTACTGTAGCTTGGGCATAATTATAGAGTGGCTGATATGATGATACGATGATAGCCATGTTTTTTCCGAACCATACTGAGCTGAACCTATTGATGCAGTGCTGCCACTAATTAAGTTGTTTGTGTTTGCAAAGTAATCTCCGCCCGCTGCCACTTACTAATAGCTCATTGCATCATGGCACCCTGCTGGGAGGGGAGATGAAAGCAGGAAAACAAATTCCAGACAAAAAGAATCCGATGCGGACAACCTTTTTTATTATTATTCAAGACCTGGTGAGGCCGCACACCCACACCACAGGCACTCAAAGGGTACCGATAGAGATTCATTACTGGGTGTGACCGTTGTGTTGGTGTTTCCGAAGGCTACTGTGATGATTCTTAATGATCTTTCTCCCTACTCGAGAAACACACCAAAAAAGTTTTAGGTGACATTGTGCTGTAGTGTGGTGTTCTGTAATGGAATCTCACGTCAGCATTACATTAAAGGGATATTATTTTTGGGTCATTTTATTGTCTAATCAGGCTTTTGTGAGCCACCCACACGGTTTTTAAATTGCTCGATTCAAGCACTCGATTATGTTAAAGCAGTGGTTTCTCAACCTGTGGGTCAGGACCCCCAGAGAGGTCCCCAAATTATTTTGGGGGGTCCCCAAATGATTAACTTAATGTTCACCATTGTTTTCTCTCTCAACACTAAACAAACCAACATAAAGTTTAAGTGTATCTGCACATTTCTAAAGTGACAAGACTTTTTTATTACCTCTGGTCAAACATTGGTCAAATTGTCAAATATTAGATGCAGAAATTGTGAAAACAGCAGATCTACATGCTCTGTAGATCAGCTATTTTCAGAATGGAATAGATTGAGTCAAACTAAATGTAATGCCAACCCCTACAATACATACGGTACAATTCCAAGTGCTTGTGCAGGGCGGGGGTCCCCAGTTGAAATATGATTATTTTAGGGGTCGCGGTCTGAAAAGGTTGAGAACCACTGTGTTAAAGCACCCACGGAGCCAGGGTGTGTCTGTGAACTAACATGGACCTAATGACTTTCCCATCTGCTGTGTCTGGGCCGGTGTAGGGTTGTGGACTGACCTAATGGCTCCTTACAAATTGTCTAATCCAACATCATCTTTCACCTTTGTCTTTATTTGGTTATTTTGGGGTGAGGGCAGGAGCATGTCCTGGAATCGTCTACATAATAAAATAATAAAAAAAGCTGCATACAAATAAAGTAAATGAAAATCGAGTTGCACGGTCAACACCAAACACAAGGTACACCTGTAAATACATTCTACTATCTTATAATAAACAAGCATAGCTGACAAGATCATCATAAACAAACAAAATATTATCCAAGGTTGGCAGCATCGTGAAACATTTACACATTCATCATCAAAGCACCACACCATCAACACTATCCATTCATCCCCCCTATCCTGAGCTTGTATCTATTGCTCCTTACAGAGGGAAATGTGAACCGGCAGCCAGAAGGATCCAAACTCAGAGTGAAACGGGTGGGTGCTGACTGATGGGATGGATTTAGCCTTCCACACTAACTGTCTGCTGTACAGATCAGTCTGGCTACTATGCCGGGAAGCCTAGAATTTTACTGCTGACTTTCACTGTTTTGGAAAGAGACGTTATAGCCTTGACACTGGAACTGTCATACCAGCAGATTACAGAAAATGTTAATACAGTACGATTTGTTTAAAAGGGGACTTTATCTAAGGCAGACGTTGGGCACTTTTACACAGCATCTCTGCGTTGGAGTTAAAATGTAATTATTATTATCATTCTGCCAAGATACGTATCGATATCATGGGTTCGGGAGAGGGACACCAGACAGGTCTTTTGTCGCTTACTCCTGTCGACCCCGGTTTAGCAAAGTGTGCTTGCACGATTCTGGATTAATGATTAATAATTATGTGGAAGGTGGATGCGTGTGTGAGCGTGTAACCATGCTTGTCCATGTGCACTTGCACGCATGGGTATGCTTTAGTGCATAGGAAATCACAGCGTGTGGTGTCACGCACAGTAAGCTCTGCACATGCACATTCGACTTTGTGCTTTGAGACCGAGGCCTATGATGCTCCAGTCAACACAAGATTGCAGGGTTGGGATCTGTTAGATGCTCCAGTCAACAAGAGGCTCCAGGGTTTGGACCAGTTAAGCCTCATTTATACATATGTGAGCCAAGCCGTGGCTCCTGGCTCACAACCCATAGCTCTGTACTAGATACTATTGGAGCTACAGTATGAACCATGCGCCACAGCTAGGCTCACACATAAATTAGGCTTTAGATGCTCCTATCAACACTAGGTTGCAGGGTTGGGATGAGTTGGGTGCTCCAAGAAACACAAAGCAGCTGGTTTGACTTCCTATTCATTTGTTGTGACATCGTAAGCAAGCGTGCACATTTCACTTTTGGAGCGGTGGTCACACCGTCTGCGTGTGTATGTTAGTTTGCTTGTCTGTAGCATGAGCTGCAATACCGCTGGGTGACCAAGTGGCGCTGTTGAGTCACACACACACACACACACACACACACACACACACACACACACACACACACACACACACACACACACACACACACACACACATCTAGCTTAAAGAAATAAACTGCTCACATCTACCGCTCACTTCAAACTGTGGTTAGATTTTTTATATCTGGATGAAAATGTCCTTATCTAATTGACTGAATTCATTGAATTCTCTGCGTAGCACTGCATTTCAACAGTGATAGTATAGATGCCAAGGGTCATGAAGGAGAAAAAAGTACTTAAGGCAAACCATGATAGTATTTTCCCCCACTAGATCTATAGACAACTATTTCACCCATGAGTAGAGCCCAGCCACCGTGCATGCTAAGATTACCATGGCGTGTGTGACGCTGATTAAGTATGTATGGATGTGTGTGTGTGTGTGTGTGTGTGTGTGTGTGTGTGTGTGTGTGTGTGTGTGTGTGTGTGTGTGTGTGTGTGTGTGTGTGTGTGTGTGTGTGTGTGTGTGTGTGTGTGTGTGTGTTTGTGTGTGTGAGAGAGAGAGAGTGTGTGGCTTGCATGGCAGTGGCCCATACTGACAAGGTTATTTCATGTGACTCTTCTGGCTCTAAGGTTTGTCTGTGTACTCTCTCTCCTCTCTCTCCTCTCTCTCCTCTTTTCTGTCTTGTCGCTCTCTGAAGCGTGCTGTGGATGGGATGCTGTCTGAGCCAGCAGCAGTCTGGATGCTGATGGCTGTCTGCACACATAAACTGGGACTGCTGTCGCTGGCTGACTCTCCCTCCCTAAAACCTTAACCCTTATTTCACCGGGGGAGCTGAAGAACAATGCATTGCTAATACGGTAGTAGCAGAAGTTGTGGGCGGTGATATACTTAATCTACTGTAGGGTTATCCCACATTTACTTATTCATCTTCAGACTTGCAGAATATATAACCAATGTTCAAGATTCAAGATTCAATAACTTTATTGTAGTGTCAACATAGTTGATAGGAATTTGTCTTGGTTCACTCTCAAATGTAAAAACAAAAAAATTAGGACAGTGCACCATAATATACGAACACCCATAAATACACAAGAAGGAAACAACGGGAAACAATCCCCAGAAGCAGTTTAAAGTGCTATATACATACACAGTATATTGCCATGTGAAGCAGTTCATTCTGTCATACTGAACAAGACTAAAGCTGGGTTCCAAAAACATACAAATTAACACCAAACAGACAAACACAGAGAGTAGAACCGAGTCGCCTTTCCGCGGCGCCATAGTGTCCCCAGCAGCAGTAGCCCGCGCTGTTGCTCAGTGTTGCACTACTGTCCACTGAGCAGCTCCACAGCTGCAGGCACTGCGTTGCTAATTCTTAATTGAGGGAGAGGAGAGTTTTAACTTTTAATTGTACCCAAAATAACAGATCTACAAGCTCACTATGAGCTGAGATCAGCTATTTTAGGTGCACGACACCCACATGAAACTAAATGAAGCGTCAGCGTTAGTATATGCAGGACACAGGAGTCGTTCCGCCCAGCTGTAGTCAGCTGTCAGTCAGCTCTGTTCTCATACCTCATTATCATATCTGCTGGTCATTACGTCACATGACTGCCATACTCCAATCAAAGCTTTCAATCAGTAGAGAAGGCTCTTTTAAATACGGCTTGCTTTCTCTACCTATGCATGGTTCCGAAGCTTCTGAATCATCGCTGCCTCCTCCATCCCAGCCTCCACCTTTGCACGATCAGTATGTCTAAGCTCAAATACTTGTGATTGTCTGATTGAGTTACATGTCCATGTTGTTAAGCTCAAATACTGTGATTCGACTAATTTAGATGACAATGTATTGCTATTGTTCTGCTATTGTATCCCTATGGGGGGTATTGCTTAGCGTTCCCTGATTTTGCTTTGCATGCTCAGAAAGCTTGCACAAAATTCAGGGAACATCTCCGAACGCGGAGCCCATTAACGCCAAGATTAACTGTATTCCATTCATGCAATAAATGGTTACTCTACTTAGACGTGAGTGTTCAACCCAGTACGACCCAGGCTTCAGCACCCCTTTGTATCCAGCCCACTCTCACCCTTTTCATTCAGGCTAATGAGCAGGTACCCCAGCCCCTCAGTCATCCAGTCATCCTCTCCAGCCAATGAGCCAGTCATATCCCAGGCACCCTATTCTCTCTTTCAAATACGGAATGAGAAAAATAATTGACCATTTTTGTGTGTGCTGCTGTGCATGAGGTAGTTGCCTTTCCAGAGGCCAGATGAAGTGGGCTCTCATTCATCTGAGACCAGAGCGCCTATTACCTGTCATCCATTCCCCTATAGACCTCATCGACGAGTTGCCTCCTACCCCCTCCCTCCCTCCCTCCCTCCCTCCCTCTCTCGACTTGTCCTCTGTGCTGCTCTCATCACCAACGACTCGCCCTCCCTCTGCAATGCACTCTGCCTGACCTCGGCACACCAGCCATGTTGTCACACGCTACATTGTGATGCCACTTCCCGAAGGTGTGGCCCAAACAAGTGTGTGTGTGTGTGTGTGTGTGTGTGTGTTTGCGTTTGCACATGCGTGTCCAAACATAATTATGCACATACAATACAGCAGGGGTCTTCAACAGGGGGTCCGGGACCCCTAGGGGGTCCTCAGAGTTACTACAGGGGGTCCTCCAAATCTTTTTTTCTCCTTTTTTATATTAACCACTTGAACCCTGGTGTCCATCCATATTCTGAGAACTTTAGCCAAAAATAGCTGATCTACAAGCTCACAACGCCTCGCGCTGCGAGGCGTTGTGAGCTTGTAGATCGGCTTTTTTTAGCAAAGAGCTTTGGTGTAGAGGGGAAAAAGAGCACACTAAGTACAGAGTGAAAGGTCAAGTTTATTAAGTATTGACGGTTCAAGTGGTTAAATATCTGAAATCACAAAATTGACTTGAATCCAAAATACACTGATTGTGCTGTCAAACAATGAAACTATATGGAATCTATGAACAGGTTGTGGGGGTCCCTGCTTCATCTCTCTCTCAAGGGGTCCTTGGGCTGAAAACGTTGAAGACCCCTGCAGTACAGTATGTGGAGCGAGTCATGGCCACCACCACGCATGAGCGCAGGGATCCCAGGGTGCAGTGGGGGAGCGCTCGAGGAAATGTAAGCAGCTTAAGTAGATGGCGATGTTGTCATCTTCACTCAGCTGAGCTCCCAAAATAACAGAGCCCCGTGGGCGCAGGCTGGCAGAGCTGAGAGGAGAGGACATAGTCAACAGACAGGGCCAGAACAGCCCGGCCCAGTTTAGACCGACTCAGTCTAGCCCAGTTTCTCAGCCCAGTTAAGCTCAACACATGGCACCGTTATAGCCAGGGCAAAGAAGCCATTCCTTCCAGTGCCATTTCCTCTGGCTTGGCAATTTCCTCTGCTCTCCGTCACAGTTCGGTGCTGAATTGAATTTTGCACTGCATTGGCTTCATGAGGTATAAACCTCACAGGCAATCAGCCATTAAACCCTGCCCTTGTCCCAAAACACAGCTTCTCAATGTTGAATGATCTTAATGAGCGTGCTCTCTGGATGAGCCCAGTGTGACTTTCGGCAGTCAGGACGGTGGCAGGGGAGATGGGATTAACGCTGTTTTACACGCACGCACGCGCACACACACACACACGCACGCACGCACAAACGCACGCACACGCACACACACACACACACACACACACACACACACACACACACACACACACACACACACACGCACACACACACGCACGCACGCACACACACACGCACGCACAGTATTCCCTGTTAAATGGGTTTGTTTTAAATGTGTCGGAGAAGGAGTGCCTGACACTCCCACTGAGGCACCAGAGACAGAGAGGTGTTTAAGTCTCCTTGTTGCCCCCCTTTCTACCATGTAGGTCATAATGTAGGTCTCCTCCATATACCACTATCCTATATGCTACAAATGCATTAAGCCTTTGCTATACAGTACGAAAGGGAATGGTTCCTCTCATTTGTGTGAAGGGCCTCTGAATGCATGCCACATACACGCTGTGGTTTTGCATCTGCATATCGGCTTGACTTTGCTGCACTGTTTTTATATCTAGTTGTACTGTTGCCCTTGAAGCAGCGCTGCATGTTTAGTCAGATGAGCTCATCTCGAGTCCTACCTGTGATCGTACACTGAATTATTCATGAGCGAGATTTAAATCGGAAGGCGCTGACAAAAATGCCTTTTTCTGGTCTGTCTCATTAGAATTGTAAAGAAAAACACACCATAACTAGAAAAGGTGCTCCTCGGGGCACAGGTCTCCGTCAGGTCAGGTAGGTTATTGTGGGCCAGCAATGTTCTGAATTGGCCAATCAGGATGGAATATGAAAATTAGGACAGATCCGAATTGATCACATGACTTTAGAGGTGCCGAGTTGTGTGATGTTTGGACAAGATCTGTAGGAGTAATAGCAAAACATTTGTTCAGCTAAAATTGGCCTCCTGGTAGTGCTATAACAGGACAATGTGAAAAGGGGGTTCCTTAGCCTATTGGGAATGTGCGCGCAGTTTCACTGCAATTGCACACTGCGTTCATAATTTGAGGCATTTTTTTCAAAACAAGACACTCCTCCTTTAGATGCAAATTAGCCAATCAGGATGGAATATGAAAAATCGGACACAGCCGTCTTGATCACATGACATGGTCTGTACTGCTTACCAATTTGCGTGATATTTGGATCTGTAGGAGTAATATTAAAAAAAGCTATAACAAGCCAATGTGAACATTTGGGTGCAGAGATTCTGCTCTGGCATCCAGGGTGTGTGTGTGTGCACAGTTTCACGCCGTTCAAGCCAACGGAGATGTTCACAGACAGACAGACACACACACGCGCGCGAGTGGATCGACAGATGGACAGGGTGCAGAACATATAGCCTAGTCTCTGCCATGCTTTCGGCCTGGGGGAGACAACAACTCTCAACTCTCAAATACCTGTACATTGGCAACATAAAACTTTTTTTCTCCAGATTTGGAGAGATGCTGATTGCATTTTGAAGAATGATGACCAGACTTTTGATTGGACTTCTAGGCTCAGAGTTAACTTGAATCGATATTGAGCGTTGCTCTTTTAAAAAAAAAAAAAATCACCGTTGCTAGTGAACCCCGCCGCCATTATTCACATTTAGCTTGCAGACGTTGTTCTCTGTCCTGCCACATAAAATGAGTAATGGAAAAACAGCGAATGTTGTGCATCTGTGATGCACATACAAATTGTTGGAGCTGAATCTATCTATCTATCTGTGCTGTGGGGTGGCATGCAGTGGCAGGAGTGTGATGAGACGGGGCTATTCATGCAGAATTCCTGCCATTTATCAACGTGCGGCAGACTGATAGCACCTGACAAGTGTCATGCGGGGTTATGGTGGGGAGTCATGTACTGCGATTGCTGTCATAGTCACAGTCCTAATCTACATGTTTTTCCTCTGGTTTATCACCTACTTTTACTCACCACCATCTACAGTACGAACCGACAGAATCGCACTTGCCACGGCGCTCTTCTGCCAAATGCCTTTCGAGTCTCCCGACTTCAGGAGCCTGATTGGGGCCATCTCACGTGCTTCCAGTGGCCCATTGTGAAATTCAACTGGCCTTGGGTTGTGTAACTAGAACTAAATGTCTGTCATCCATTTTGGTTGTCAAACCCCAAGGCTGTGGTCAGTTCCTGCCCTGGGCCGGCGACTAGACCACCATGGGCGTCATTTAAGTCACTGATCGGTCACAAAGCTGTCATCATGGTCCCAGCCTTGGACTGCCATGGTCAGAGCGTTACTCGCAGTGCCATTACACCTGTTTATTGTACAGGTCAGGGGCCAAGGCACTGGTAAAGGGTCTGCGGCATTGATGAAGGGAATGATGGATGTTAAAGACGTGATGATTGCTGCTGTGGTTGCCATGTTGGTTGGGGTTGATATTTTTGCTGGGTGACCACTGAGGTGCTGGTATGTAATGGACGAGTGCTGGTTGGTTTGATGGCCTCACATATACAGTATATGCTGAGCATAATTGCCACCGAAGGTCGCAGTTTAGCATGAGAAACGCCACAGCTCGTCCGCGTCTGTGTACACGTGTCAATGGGTTTGCACTGTGATGTCAGGGGAACCACTCTACCAGAATGGGTTTGCCGCTCTGATATCACACACTCTGGCTTCACTGTGATATTTTCCCTTTTATGCCCATATATGGAGTTCCCTGATGTCATCGATATTAACTGTTCTGCTGCTGTTGACGGTGCTCACCGTCATTGAAAGGGTTAATACCATGGCGCCGTTGACGGTGAGGACTGTCAATCTTACTGTATATACAGTAAAGATATTATTACTTACTGTACGTCGCTCCGGTCCCGCCCGCATCGGCAATGTCCGCGATTTGTTTACAACGCACGTCGGGCGTGCACGCGAAGTTAACGTCCTCCATAGTAAATCCATTGAGAGGCCCATAAAGATACTTCATTTTCTCCAAAAGGGACATTCTTATACAAAGGATGGTCTCCACTCTTCCATACTGTACACAAAAGCTGGGCGCAGCCATGTTCTCTTGTGGGCCCACACTGTCATGTGACTAGATGACGTAATCGTTGCCGTCAAGTGATAATCCAAAAAAACAAAAACAAACCCCTTCCGGCCCTTCAAAATAATAGCGGCGGCCTATGGAGGAAACGGCGTGGCACCGAGGCACCAAGCAACTTTCAGATTGTGTTAATGATGCCCTGTTAGAGAGATCGCTGTGATTCCACGGGAACAAATCTCTTTTATGTCCATATATGGAGATACCTGATGTCAATGCTCCCTGATGTCCACATCCCTACATCTGTGATGCTAGGGGAACAAATCCCTTTTATGCCCATATATGGAGATCCCTGATGTCCACTTTCCTGATGTCCACAGTCCCTGATGTCCACATAACTGTGGCGCGACCTCGCCCTGAGGCGTCTTACTAGTTTATTTAGTCTGTCTGTCTGTTTCATTTATCCACTCTTCAAGAATGAAGGTGCTGACCTGAAAGACCACTCTCCTCACGTTCCCCACTCTGCTGTCTCGCTGCCTTTAACCACGATCCCCTGTGGTTACCAACACTGCAGGCAATGCAGCAGCAAAGGTCATGGAAAATCACAGCAGCTTACTTTGTTCGTTGTTTTTGTATGCAGCTGTGACTCTGTCTCCAAGACAAATTTCTCCCCTGGGAGACAAATAAAATTGAACCTTGAACCTTGAACCTTTTCTAACCAGCACAATGAGCACATTATGCCATGTTGAAGAGGTTTAGACGTACAGTAGGTGTTGATAGAGTGCATGTACACGTCTCATCACGAGTATTCCGTAATATACCCTTTTCACAAAATGTTCTTTTTGCCTGTTGTTGGTTCATCATGTCATAAAGCAGACCGATGCGTTTGGGTGGTGCAGGGCTGAAGTTCCTGCCCAGTCCCCAACACCATGGAGACTAGAACATTGACTCTAGTCTAAGTCTAGGCTTTGGCTCCTCCTCGTTGCATTCTAATGAGCACCACTGGTCGTGTTCACGGATTGAAAGCCAGTGGGGAGGGCTATCTCTGTCACTGTACTAGTGACTCTGACAGGTTGGTCAGGGTGACTGTTCAGCTGCCTGTGGAACCAGGAAGAATAGCCTTAAGGTTGGGTCTATAATGTGTTATAACCAGTGGAACAGCCCATTATAACTACCAGGTAACACTTTACTTAACGGTTGAGTCTTTAATGCATTATAATCACATTTATAGTGCATTTTAATACATCATAATACATTATTATAATGCACTTATAATGCTTCATAACTTTGACCAAATAACCTTTTTTAACTAATACTGTACATTTAAATGTTGGCCAAACTGTATGGTACAGTATCTTAATACAATATAGTAAAGTATAAACAGTCTGATACTGTATATCTTATCAGACTGATTTGTTTTATACACGGTTTGCTATGGTATACATAGTCTGATACAGTATATACACTCAAATAATGGTATTCACGGCCAGATGCGTATACACAGTTTCTTACAATATACACATTCCCTTGAGGTTTTCGCAGCCTGAGGCTCGAGTGGAATGTTTGTGGTCAGGTCATCTGAAGGACAGCAGTCGATGCAGCTGTCTGCATTGGATTGTGACTTGGGTAAATACAGTAAAGCCCAACACTCAGCCTTCTCAACTACTGTACACTGTAGTTGCTAATCCATACTGTATAACCGGGGCAGGGAGTTGGTGTTTATGAGCACTCGTGCCATTCTGGCACAATTTTAACAAGCTGTGATCTAAAGATACTGCAGATAGATAGCTTTATTGTCATTCAACAATACATGAAGTGAATAATTGAACGAAATTCCCTTCCACTGGCTTACTATAATTTAAAACTATTCGTAGTTAAAAGAATACTAAAATACTACAATTCTAAAATCACCACCAATAAAATCAGTCAGTACTTACAATAATAACACATATTGCACAGAAAGGATTACTCAGCAGCATATACAGTAGATTCAAAAGATAATGGATATTGCACTCATAGGGGATTCTTGCACTTATTAAGAGTTCACAAGTCTGGTGGCTTGGGGGAAAGAAACTCTTGCAAAATCTGTCTGTTCTGTGGAACCTTTTGCTAGAGGGCGGCAGAGTGAACAGTCCATGATGTGGGTGGGTGTAGGGTCTGTCCTGATGTTAGTGGCGCTAGTCTGACAACGGTTGTGTGAGCAATGTCCTTGATGGATGGAAGGCAGTGAAGTTTATGATCTTCTCCGCTCTACCCAAAACAATTAAGTGGCAGGCAGCTGTGAAATTAAAGTGTCCCCCCCCCCCCCCCCCCCTCCGCTTTTATTTTCCTCACAATTTTGTTATTCAAATTAGTTTGATTTCCTCCATTATCCTATTCTTCTGACTACACATACTGTACGTCACGTGATTCCCTTGTTCGGCCCAGAAAGAAATCTGATGTGTCTCTCAAAGGATATATTATTGGCAGAATCGTGGAAGGTTTCGAATATTTGGCGTTCCCGTTGTTTTGACTTTTTGTCCTTCGGGTATGAAACTAATAATCGGCCCTGTAGGCCTCCGTAGATAATGTCCGTCTCAACAGTATGCCCAGGTCACCACCCGCCAGTATAGAAGAAGAATGATGTGGTAATAATACGGAGGCGTCTGGGAGTCTGTGAATATTATTTTATTGATGGATAAGTTTAGTAGAAACGGCATTGCTTCTTGACACTTCTGGTCCAATAAAATCAGCCGGCGTACATCCCCCACTGACAGACCACGCAATAAATAAACTTGGATGGATGCTATAATAAGCCTCTGTCTCATTTGCAGTCACACCACTTTGGCTGCTTCTGAAACTTTGTGTTGGACTTGTACGGTACTTAAAATTCACTGTGTATTTTACAGGCTGTGTAACGTTGCCTTCAATCCTTCAAGCTGAGAACGGTTTGCTGTGAAGCCATTTATATAACTGGTGTGGAGGACCAGCATTACACGATTCCGTTTTCTTCATTCTTTATGAGCTGCTTTCCTTGAGAGACCAGAAACCAAGTACTAATTAACTTGGAGTGATGGAATCAGTCAGCGTCTCGTTTGTTTGTTGCTTTGTCATGAAAATGCTATGCCATTGGGTTTATTCCCAGTATCTCTGCATCCCAGTTGAATGGGACATCTGGACCCCCACTCTGCAAATGTAATAACATGAGAAAATGGATGCTGTATCAAGACCCAGCATCTATTTTCCCGTGCCATTTGCCGCATCAGCCTGGCGATGTGTCCATTTGTGTTTGTGTCTCGTGTGTTAAAAACAAAAGGGCAGCCCTGTTATCACAAAGTGATCCATGAAACTCTAGAATGCCCATTAGCAAAACGTGAATGTTGTCAATTTATGGTCTGTGCTGTGCCTCTAGAGAAACAGACTGGCTGGAGGGAGATTTTCACCACATGAATAGGTTTTTTTGTGTACAGTATATATACACACACACACACACACACACACACACACACACACACACACACACACACACACACACACACACACACACATAGCACAGTATTCTTTTTTTGTTCCATAGAAGTGCACAACGGCACAGTACAGTAGAGTGACATGGTAATTGACTCAGCTAGTTTCTCTTGTGCTACAAATAGCTGTACAGTAGCTATACTGCACAGGCATGGCCATCAAATATTCAACATGACAGTTGACAAGGATTTCTACTTCCCAACATATTAGAAGAAACACAACGGTTTGTTCGTCAGGAGATTTTATTTTAAGGGATGGTTCAGATTTGTTTCCCTCTGATGCCCAAGATGGAAAAAACTGTGAATGTACCATAAACAAGAACACTGCAGCTAATTCATGTAGACAAGACTTGCATCCCTGCAGTTACTACTGTAGTATTCTCTGAAGGCAGGGTATATTCAGCTTGACGGCGTTGGTAAAGGAAATGCTTTTAAGCATTCTGAACACCTCCCTCTCTGGATCGCAACCATAACGCTGCTTAACTTTAAACATCCTGGGCATTGCTCACACACATAGACTCACTTACTCAGTACATTTAGTAAGTACTGAACCTAAGGGCTATTTTGAGGTACTTTCACTTTACTTGAATAGTGCCATTTTTCTATACTTTTTTCTCTGCTACAATCTTTTGAAAACTTTAATTACTAGTTATTTTGTCGATTTAGATTAATATTACGAAACATATCAACCAATTTTATAGTTTGCCTATTCAAAAATAGCCGCTCTACAAGCTAACATAGATCAGCTATTTATGAATACTTTAGAAGATTGTTGAAATATTCTGATGGCAATACCTTTGTACGTACCTCAAGTACAATTCTGGGACTTTTACTTGTACAGTAACAGAGTATTTCTACATTCTTTTTTTAAAAGATTTGTTTTGGGGCTTTTATGCCTTTATTGGATAGGACAGTAGACTGACAGGAAATGGGGGGAGAGATGGGGAGTGACATGTGGCAAAGGTCGTCTGGATCGGGAATCGAACCGGTGACGCTGCCAGGCATCCATGCCTATGTGGCAATGCCTAAGTGGTATGCGCCTGGACCAGTATGCTAGCAGGCACCCCACATTCTGGAATGTCTACTTGTAGACTTAAGTAAAACATCTGCTAATCCATATATGCATCTGATGCCAGGCTCCCACGCTGCCTAATCAAATAAGCACTGTGGCAGATAACTATGATGTAGCAATTAATTCTTAAGTGTTACCATTGTTCCCCATTAAATGGATATCGACCACCCTTGATAGCTCATACCCCAGGGATAAACTGGCTCAATCAATGGATTCCTCTGACATCGCGGCGTTCCCATTCCAGCCATGCTATCCCGTCTCCTTTCAACCCTTTAGCTGTTGTCATAGGGATTATCTGCATCAATGTGAAGCGGTTTTGCATATTGTGGCTTTGAGTCCTGCTCTTCTACATGTATTTGCACCGTTTACATGGGCCACATACAGTATACACACACACACACACACACACACACACACACACACACACACACACACACACACACACACACACACACACACACACACACACAAACAACACATTTACAGTATGATCACTTTCACAGTCACGTACAACTGCTGGTCCATGAAAAGAGGATTGGAAAGTACAGTGTAATCTCTCCCTGCAGGTGGAGGATTAAGTGCGTACAGCTCAGGCATGGGTCGTTTTCATGAATTAAACTATAGCCAATTAATCATCTGATCTATCGATCAAAATAATGTAATTATATTTTGTTGTATTGTGCTGCATATTTTGAGGGAAGAATTATCAGTTACTGTGTCTCAGTATTCTAAACACAGACAGATGAAGCAGAAGCTAGCCACAATATTACTGTAGCAACATGGATTCTAAAGCGTACTGCTGCTGTAGACCCAATTCTGCTCTCCTTTGACCTGCCCCTATTTGAAATGGGGAAATAGGCTACCGGTATTTCCTTCCCACCTCGGCTGGGCTGTTCTGGAGTGCTGATTCTACTGAAAGGACAGCTGGTAAACACGTACTGTAGCCTTTAGTTACTGCTTTCATGCGACACAAGGATCATCAACAACCAGACCGCGCGTCTGATCATGGCTCAGTTTACGAGCATAAAAACATCTGTCCCCCCCACCCCACCCTCAGTTTTGGAAGAAGTACTCAGATTACTCAGATAAGTAGCAATACCATGCACGATTGAATAATACTGTTACAAGTAACAGTCCTGTGTTCAAAAATCGATGTTGTGAGATTGTAGATTGTTTATTTTAAAATTGCCCAAGTGTAAAATAGGGCTTTGGTTAATGTATGTTTTGTATTAATAATCTAAACCTGCAAAGCAACTAGTAAATAAAGCTGTCAAATTGCAGTGGAGTACAAAGTACAATATTTGCCTCGGAAATGTACCGGTACCGTAGTGGAGTAGAAATATAAGTATAAAGAAATGAAAATAAGTAAAGTAAAAGTACTTCAAATTTGTACTCAAGTACAATCTACTATTTCCACCAGTCTGATGGCTCAGTTTGCAGGCATAAAATGCCCCCCTCCCCCAACCCCCCACACTCTGTCTTTCTCACATGACAAGGGTAAACCTTTCGACAGCTCTAGTCTTATTCTAGGTGAAAGGGAATAGGCTCATGTTAGGGTAAACAGAGTTTCTGTCCCAGTCACTGGGCCAAACATAATCTGCTAATGTAGACCCAAGCCTGATTTACACTTTGTTGTGCACGGGTGTCATGTCTCGTACCCGAAAATGACCGATCTACAAGCTCAAAATCTGTTGCAGTGTGACGTGTTTTGAGCTTGTAGATCAGCTACTTTTGCTGCTCTGCTGGATTATGTCACCAACTCTGCTTGTAGGCAGACGGTGCTGCTGTGTAGTTCCAGCAATTAGGTCTGAGCAAATGGTCACTAGGGCACTGTTGTCATAGCCATGTCCCAGAGCAGTTCAGAGTGAACTGCCACCGGCCTTTTCATACAAGCCCTGCTGGCTCCTCCAATTAGTGTGTACATTTTGTACTGTAAATACGAATATTGTTGCGACCGTAGGTCGCATTTACTACCAAAACCTCCACCGGCTGTCTGTCTGTCTGTCTGTCTGTCAGTGAGTGAGTGAGTCCGTCACACTTTTGCCCTGCTCATATCTCCACAACCGTTGCCCCCATCCATGCCAAATTTTGCACACACACTCCTTGACTGCCAAACTACAACCTCCAAGGACCTCCGGAGCCCCAGGGACCCCCAGGTCCCTGGGGGACCCCCAGATGTACAATATGACCAAATGTGCTCACACGTCACACGTCACACTTTTTCCCTGCTTATATCTCAGCACCCGTTGACCCGATCCATGCCAGATTTTACACACACACTCCTTGCCTGCCAAACTACAACCTCCACGGACCCCAGATGTAAAAAATGAACAAATGTGCAAAAATGACCAAATGACCACCCCAACGGGGCTGCTCACGGGGATTTCCCGGGGACCACCGACTCCTGGTGCTCCAGAACGGATGCAAAAGTGGTGGCGCCCCCAGTGGAGGACCCCCTGCCACTGCAGCGCACATAAAATGCCGTAACTCGGGCTAGGAGCGTCCGGGAGAGCCGGGGCCGGTACCTATTCGTCCGCCAAGGCAACGCGGAGACCCCACCCCTCATTTCTCACATGGCCCTATTCTAGCGCCACCTTCAGGCCGATTTTTAAAACACATTTTTGGACACTGCTCCTACAGTTTTTGCACTAAAATCACGAATATCACTACACAGCATGTCTACACTCATGTCATCAACATGGATCAGGAAGATTTTGGAAAAACAAATTTTTGCCCTATTTGTGGAGATAAGCCACCTACGGTCGCTTATCTCCCGATTAGGGAGTCTTACTGGTTTTAGAAGCTATTTGTATTGGTATAGTCAGTGTCCTGAGAATGTTGCAATGATGTTGCAACGATTCATTTAAATTATATTCTGAAGGTGTTATTATTGCGACTGTAGGTTGCAGTTTACTATCAGAACCGGCACATCTTGTACGTAAACGTATGGGTAACGCCTGACACTGTGGTTCCCCTGATACATCACTGTGACATCACAGGTGACATCACAGGTGACATCACAGTGATGTCAGATACTCAGAGCAGGGATAACGTCTGACACTGTGGTTCCCCTGACACATCACTGTGACATCACAGGTGACATCACAGTGATGTCAGATACTCAGAGCAGGGATCTGTATGGGCATAAAAGGGATTGTATGTTGTGAGGGTCATGGGAACCACTCTCACAGAATCCCTTTTATGCCCATATATGGAGATCCCTGATGTCATCAATATTAAGCCCATATCCAACAGGGACATAAAAGGCATTCTGTTAGGGATCTCCATGTATGGGCATAAAAGGGATTGTATCCCAGATGATGCCCTGTTAGGAGAACCACACTAACAGAATCCATATATGGCCAAGACAGATGGCGCGACCTTTAGGGCAAGGTCGCTTTTCGCCCTTAGGTTATTTGAGTTCTGTAGAGAAACAGACTTTAAAATGTCTTGCCTGCTGATTAAGCTACCTGTTCACATGAAGTTGTTGGATGCAGTACTTCGGATGTCTGTTGGCCACTGGTGTGGTGTTATTGTGTGTGGAGTGTGGGTGGTTGCAACAACTTGTGCTAGTAAAGCATCTATCCTAAGCTGTGAAGTAATCCCCCCCCCCCCCCCCCCCCCATCAGGTACTCTGTAAACAGAAGATAGTGAACCTACCCTGGAGGGAAGCTCAGAGTAGAACACACATGTACCCTACACAGCATTTCTCTTTCCCTTTCCTTTTACACACACACGCGCACACACACACACACACACACACACACACACACACACACACACACACACACACACACACACACACACACACACACACACACACACCAAGAAAGCCTGCTGGTTTTTGGTGCCATCCTTGTGTGAGTTGTCCTTAGGTCACAGTGAGCCATTCTTGGAGAGTGAGCAACTAATTATAGCTTCAGTATTCTCTACTGACTAGTCACCATCTGCAGGGCTTAATTTGTTGACCCTTTATCCATCCCAAATTTGAACAGATGGTGTCCCCATGGCCCTATTCATACTTATTATATGACTCCACTGCGACTGTCACGAAACCTTCATCGGGTTAAAATATCGTCGTTGTCGGGTGAAAACCCTGTATGTCCAAAACCGTTTGTTTCGTGTTTTATCATTTTAAAAATGATCTAAAATAGTGAAAATAGCCGATCTACAAGCACACAACGCCTCGCATCGCGAGGCGTTGTGTGCTTGTAGATCTGCTGTTTTCACTACCTTTGTGCGACGGCCTTGTCTGATGAAGTAGGGCTTTATTTGCTTTGCGAAAAAACACACAAATTTTAAACTTGGAGATACAAGGTTTCTGCCCGACAGTGACGATATACAGAGATGAGAAGAGCCATGTGGAATCAAAAAGAACTGTCATTCCCTTACTCTCGTGTAAGATTTGAGGTACCCACACGCCTGCTCGCTCTCACTCACTCCATTCCTCGCTCTTCTCCACTCTCTTCCTTTCTCTCTCTCTCTCTGCTGCTGTGAGTGGCGGGAGGCAGGGTTAACTTAGCTCTCTCCTGTTAAGGCATTCATAAATGATACAGAGCTACACGTCTGGATGCCCCGACTGCATAATTCATGTCGTGGAGTAGAGCTAAATCCTACAGTGCACTCACTCTCCCTTTCTTCACTTGCCTCCTTTCCATACCTCCTTCCCTGCCATAGCCACCGCAATATACAGTAATGGTCTCAATGTTGACAAAGAAAATGCTCTGTGGTAGCGGAGACTAATTTCCCACCTTCTCACCCACATGCCTTCCCATCGACCCCGCCCCCCCGGCACCCCACCCCGCCCCTCCAGCCCCAGCCCTGGCAAAGAGTCGGAACCAGAACTGCACTCGACAAAAAAAAAAATCTGCACTTTGTAGGCATATTTTATTAATCAAACTGTTGTCTTCTTCCAACCCAATGTACCGCCACTCACTGAACGTGGGAGAAATAACAGTAACGCACTTGTGATTTGACTCACACACTTGAGCACTCTGGCGCTGAACGTGTTTGTACAGCACATGCACGCCGTGTTCCCATCTTATGTGTTAACGAGCTGTCATTACTGCGACCACAGGTCGCATTTACTATGAAAACCTTTTTGCATTGTGAGTTTGTGACTTTGGGGCGACGGCAGAGGCGTCTTACCGACTTGTCAGACAGGTCGGGGGCATGGTCGGCAAAACTGCTATTGCGGCTCTACACATGCACAAATGCGAAATATAGCTTCCGGAGAAGTTCTGCAAGATGTATGCGACTTGTCCGGAAGCCTTGTTTAATGTATTAGTCTGTATTTTTAAATAAAATTAGTTTTTACCAAGTGTACTGCTTTTCCTCGTTTGCTACAATGTTAGCTGCAACAGCGCCCGTTGGTGGCTGGAAGCATTATTGTGCATTCTTCCATATGCACATACGTCATGTCCTTGTATGAGCGAATGGGGGAATGGATGAACGTCACGTGATAAGTGCAGCCATGTTTAACCAAACCAGTGATGCTCGATTTGGAATTGACACACACTTAGTAAAAACTAATTTTATTTACAAATACGGACTAAAACATTAAAGAAGGCTTCCTGACAAGTCGCATACATCTTGCAGAACTTGTCCGGTGTGCTATATTTCGCATTTGTGCATGTGTAGAGCCGCAATAGCAGTTTTGCAGACCATGCCCCCGACCTGTCTGACTAGTCGGTAAGACGCTTCTGCCGTCGCCCCAACGTCACAATGCGAAAGACTCGGCAGAATGCGTCTTAATGTAAGGCTAGTCATGCTCCATATATGGCCAAGACAGCATTAATTTGCAAGTGTGACTCGCGTCACGGCAACTACACTTGCAAATGATTTTTGGATATCAATAAATGTTCTTCGATATCCTAAGTCACTCCAGCTTTTGCTTTAAAAATACAAATCACATTGTACAAAGTACAATTACACATTATGTTGTAATAATAACCTTTGTAATTTAGAACAGATTTAAAACTGTTCAAAGAAGACGCAACCTCTTGACATTTATTTGCTTGTTTCAGATTAATGTTGCCAGGCAGCTAATCAATGAAAGTAAACGCTTGTCTTAGGCTATTTGGAAAGGGTTTCTGTAGTGCGATAGGGTGCCAGTCGGCATAAGATCAGTGTGGTGCGCACACACACGCACGCACGCACGCACGCACGCACGCACGCACGCACGCACGCACGCACGCACGCACGCACGCACGCACGCACGCACGCACGCACACACACACACACACACACACACACACACACACACACACACACACACACACACACGCATGCACGCACTGTACAGAGAGAGAGAGTACATCTCTTGATACCCATAGGCCCCCTGGGCAGAAGGACTCTCCAGACAATCCTGCCTGCGCACATTTCAACTTTCATTCTGTTTGTTATGTAAGCATATTAAACAAACAGCATGCACACATTTCGGTGCACGAGGCATGCCTGAAATATGTGACCACGAAAAAGCAGAATTATGGTGTTTTTCTTTTTTGTTATGAGAAAAGTGTGACGTTTTTCCCCACTAGCATGCATTACGCAAGTGTGTCAGGCCATCTGCCTGTGCTACTGAGCCTGGTGGTATACTAACATGCCCCATTTAAATCCTCTAGTAAACCAATACTTGGTTGACCTGGGGGCCCTCTCTGTACTTGGTCCGCTCCTTTTTCTCAGCTACACCAAATATCTTCACCAAAAATAGCTGATCTAAAACTTAAAACACGTGAACTTGTGGAGCATATACCTGTAGATCTGCTGTTTTCTCCTCAAATGCCCCCCGCACCCCCCGAATAGGGATGCTATGGTTCAAGTGGCTAATTGAACCTACATCTGTGTCCAGCTCTGGAGGGAGCTCTCTCTCACACGCACACATGCAGGCACACACACGCAGGCACACACACATACGCACGCACGCACGCACACACACACACACACACATACACTCACGCACACACGCAGTGTACAAAAGGCCAGATCGTGTACTCAGGAGCTCAACAGTGCCATGATGACTGACTGGCACGTCGTTCACACAGTACAGTACCACGCTCTCTCTCTGCTGACGCTCTCCACCTGAGTGGTGCTGAGTGCTAACTCTCCAGTGGGGCCACCGTGTGTAATCGTAGGACAACTACTTTGGCGTAATTATCCATGATGGCTGCCACCGACGCCACCCTTCACCATCCCTGCATGCACTGCTCCTCCTCCTCGTTGTCATGCCTTTGTTCTCATTCTCTTTTGCTGTGTGTGTGTGTGTGTGTGTGTGTGTGTGTGTGTGTGTGTGTGTGTGTGTGTGTGTGTGTGTGTGTGTGTGTGTGTGTGTGTGTGTGTGTGTGTTTGTGTTGCACATGGTAGTTAATAGTGATGATGGGAGTTGGAAATGTTTAGACTGGCCTGCAGCAGTTTGCCATGTCAGTCTGTTTGGGCAATAGAATTCAATCCCTGTTCTGCTTCCACCTTTTTGGATTATACATCTTTGGATTTATACCCATATATGGAGAACCCTGATGTCATTAATACAACCACCTCACAAAAAGATCAGCAACTAAACTCGGGCAGATTATTTCTCCCCTTCAATAATACCAATTGGTATTGTATTGTATTTTATATAATTTTTATCACTGATTAGTCACGTTTACAACAATGTATAACTTGTAATCGTGCAATTGTGGAATGAGCAACAAAGCTAAACGTGTGGGTAGCGCCCCCCAGAGATTTGACACACCTGCTGGCAGGTGTGTTCAGTGAGTCACAGGTGTATGACTGGCACCTGAGCATGGGTCCTGCAGCTTTGACATCTGTCTGTGTTGCGACTTGCCGTTGTGCAAATCTTGCCTGTAAATCTCTGGAAGAAAGAGAACCTATGGTTTCTCAGTGAAGCAAGGGTGAGCAACCGGCCTTCTTGGGATGTTGTCTTCCTGGGACTGTCCCAGTCTGTCTTTGACTTCACCAGTCTGTCTCACAGAACTTGGTTCTAAGTTTGTAAATTGTACCAGGGCTGACACCAAATTATGCTGCCACTCTGAGTAACGGGACACCAGCTTCCACTTGCCCTGTTGCACTGGCCTTATCCTGAAGGGACAAACATGGCATCTTTCCATGGGGACGGTGTTGCTGCTTGGAGCATACACAAACTCAGTAAAGTTGCAGGACTCATGCTCAGGTGCAAGTTACACATCGGTGACTGGCATTTGCTGGCAGGCTCACTAACTGTGTCATTCCCACCTTCTTTTACAAAGGAAGGCCCAGCTGTAATCAATTAGAGCTATTTAGTCCATACTACCATAACTATAACGCCTTGACTGACCTGTGGATCTCTATATAACTCTAGAGTTACAGTATATGTCTCTATAACTCTGAAACTATAGACTATACCAATAGAGTTATTGGGGGAGACTGTAGATTTGAGCACAGGCAGATTTATAGCCCATGCAGTTTCACAACCCAGACCTAAATAACCTTAAGTTCCAAAGGAACAGAGCTTTAGCGCAAAGTCAAAACCGGAAGATAACCCAGCTCTCTATCGATCTGAATTACACCTATAAAGTAGGACAAAAATAATTCAGTTTCTGATAACACTATTGAAAAGGCACAAGCTGAGTGTCGGTTTAATCAACAAGGTTGATAGGAAACTTATTTCTGCTCTCAGATATTAACACATTTTCAACTAAATATTATTAATATTGAGTAACGTCATGGCTTATTTGTCACCTAAAAATCACACCTAGTGTGAGGTGAGCGTGTGGTGCTATTTATGAGTTAATTTCATTAAGCGTCTCGCGAAGCTTGGCCAATGTGACCAAAAACTTTTAGCGCTTTGTGCCAAGATGTAGTCCAGATGTAGGCCACGCTTTGTGTCCCAGACAAGCCAGTTGTTGGAGCTTAGCTCCGAGCAAAAATGTTCTTATTTGAAACAAGTTTTTAATAAGACAGACATAATGGGCAGCAGGGTAATGAAACTGCAGCACCCCCCTTATCTTATCATTTGGCAGCTGGGGGGGGGGGGGGGGGGGGTTTAGCCTGATTCATATCTAATTGCACATCAGTGTCACAAATCAAACATAGCCGATGTACAAACTCACACAACGCATCAAATTGTGATGTTTTGTGATTTTATCGATTTTTGGTGTGTGACACACCACGCAACCAAGTATACTAAATCAAGCATTATGCTCTAAATTTCATATTACTAGGGTATGAAAGTATACATTCCCATCATGCTTGCTTGAATGTACTCTGTCTCAATGTGTCCCATGCTTGCTTCGTTATTTAGTAGACTTGAAAACTGTTCAAAAAGTTGTCTCTCTCTTGCTACGTTTTCCTAGCAAGTTCACATTGTACTAATTGATTCACAAAGACTTTGAACACACACAGATTAAAGTGTGACATTGAACTCAGATGGACGGCAGTCTCTGGCAATAAGCAGTGTTGTGGAACAACCTTGTTTGAGAGAGAAAACAGAACTTGTCCTTGTTTTGGGAAACAAGTCTCCCACTGTGCTCACATCATTAAATGTGGCAAACAGCTGGATGTGGGCTCAACTCGACACAGGCAAAACAGCAGCTGAGGGATTCATGCTGCACCACAGGACACCAATCCTATATATACTGTACAGTAGTTGAATTATTAGATAGCATATAGGCTGTACCTAAAGCTCCCTTCTCTGAATGCCCTACTTTATGTAATCCAGGGGATCAGGAGCCAAGGGACTCTAACAGTTGTCAGATTCAAACCAGTAGTGTGTCTGTGTCCATTACGTCACTGCATTTATACTGTATCTCAGGGAATGTTGGCCTTAATGCAGCCTCACGCCTTGTTTCCATTTCGTTCTGTGTGATGTCGGTAATTGTGTTTAGTCCACTTGTGAAACTCCTCCATCCGTTTTTAAGCGGTGCTAACCGCTCCTACGTCTGTCTTGGTCTGTTTGTACGTACTGTATTTCCCGCGTCTGTCTGTATGTCCCGCCCCATCCCACATTGGCCATTGGCGCTTAATGAAATGAACTCATAAATAGCACCGCTCACTTCACACTGCCATGGGTGTGATTTTTTCCTCTCTTTCCCATACAGAATTTGCCTCGAGTACACGATTTCAGAGAGACTGTATGTATTGAATGCCAGGAAACAAGCAGAAGACAGTATTTTGATGATCCCCTCAGTCCAATCCTTTTGTTTTCTTAGTTGTCTTCGATGTTCTTTTTTACTGTCAGTAGCTGTTGTTATGTGATCAATTTGCGAATACGGAAACGGTGTGTGCATGTGTGTGTGTGTGTGTGTGTGTGTGTGTGTGTGTGTGTGTGTGTGTGTGTGTGTGTGTGTGTGTGTGTGTGTGTGTGTGTGTGTGTGTGTGTGTGTGTGTGTGTGTGTGTAAGAAAATTACTGGATATAGTGGGTGGGCTCTAGACAGGATCTGACTGGTTCGTTTATGGAACCATTCTCATTCATTCATACATATTGTACTCCTTCCTTCGAATGTACAGTACTTTGCTACTGTACTATTCTGAGGTGATTCAGAATAGAACAAGTGCTGAACAAGCATGCACTCACTGACTCTCATCATCACTTCTGCAGGTGTGTAATGTATTCTTTGTTGCATCCGTTACTGCCATGCATATAGAGGGTATGCGTGTGACATCATCATCATACCCGGAAGTTCTGCGGGAACGCCTACTGAGTGGCAAAAAACGACTTTCTGGCCTTGACAGCCCATACATCCAAACAGAAAAGTCCTATCTGATTGTATTAAACAACGTTAAACAACGTTAAACTCACTTTGCCACTCACTTTGCCACTGTCTTCCCCCGCACCCAGTGTCAGAAAATAAACAGCAGTCTAGTAGCATGCTCCTCTCGTCTGTGTTGTTACATAAACATATACAGTACACTGGGTACTGAGAGAAGTGATCCTTCCTTGTTGGTTTTCCAATGTCTGCTTTCAGAAGGTTTTTGATATACACAGTCTAGAAGAACATCTGAAAAGTATGTGCACAGTGGGAGGTGTAGCAGCATGCTCAAAGTGAGAGAGTAGTTGTCGGAAAGCCTGATTTATACTTTGTCATATGCGGTGTTGCGCCCGTTGAAAATACTGTAGCTGTTACATGCTCGCTTGTCACCATAGGGGACGTTTCTGTGTATTCTGTGCCTTTTTATTTTCACTCTATGGACAGTTCAAAGAACCTGTGGCCTGGAATTTTGTCACTTTAGGGGCCACTTGGCCTTTGGTGTTATCCATTTTTTGCGGGCACTAAGGCCAAATGCCAGATAAAATGTCAAATAAAACGCATTTTATTATTTGTCATTGATCAGATTGCGTGAATCGCCGGCTACAAATGATTGGAATTCTCCGATCTCATATTTATATAAAAAAATCGGCTGATTCGATTGGGGCATCAATATTTCCCTTTTATTCTCACTCTCTCTCACTCTCCCCCCTTCCTTCCACCTCTAATAGTTTCCTGCGCGGCTCTGTTCATTAACTTCAACCTCGGAGATGTTTAACCTTTCCCTGTGGTCTTTCACTTCAGTCGGTCTCCCTCCATTCTTTGTTTCTCTCTAAAACACCCATCTGTCTCTGCTGGCAGACTTTCAGACTCAGCAGTGCTTGTTTTGGGACGGCTCTCGTCTTATTAAAGGTCTGCTGGAGAGCTCCGAGGTGTCCACAGGGCAAGTCCGCACTGATGGAGCTTTAAGGTCATTCTACTCTACTTCCATCCACTCTCAGTTTGTCGGAAAATGTACCCACTTTTGCTGTTCTCTCTCTCTCTCCTGCCCTACTCCTGCATCCCTCCAGCTCCCCGATGTGTCTGCCACTAATGAACAAGCAGGGCTGCCCATAAAGCCGCGGAGACAGTGTGTGTGCGTCAGTCTTTTTGAAGGCCATCTGGGAAGTGTTCTGGTTTGCACGGGTCAGAGCAAAGAAACTGCCCTCCATGTCTGCTGTGCCACAAAGAGCATCTTTTGGCACAGAGGCAAAGGCAAGGGAGGGAGTTCGCATACTAATTGAAAGAGAAGTCACAACCTGCAATTGTGGGTGGCTCCCCATTGATACAGTACATTCAGCGTTACATATTTTACTGTGCAAAAAGACGTATTTCCGAGTTTCTTTGTCGACAATGGGCTGAGTCCTCTCAAACTGCACCTATGTCTGTATTCACATTTCAAGGCAGAATGCACTGGATAGATGTAAGTTATAGTGAGATAACCTACTGTATACACTGTATCATTGCCATGTCAATTCGGCCTGCAGAGATGCGGTCTGTTGATCGCTATGACTACCGAAGAGGGCGGATGATGAAAGTGTCTGACAGGTCCTGACTCCTGAGTTGGTGCCAAGTGCAGCGAGCCAGAACCTGACAGCTCAACATTAACTTATAGAGATGGATGGCTGTGGGATGCTCCAGGGCACTTACAGATCACTGAGTGTTGGATGGCTGTGGGATGCTCCCGTGCACTTAGAGATCACTGAGTGTTGGATGGCTACGGGAATGCTCCCAAGCACTTGGAGATCAGTGAATGTCTGTGACAGAATAGAACAAAACTGTCACTATTTCTACCCAGCCACAAGGACAGCTCTTCCATTATGATGTTTTAATTTTGATCAGGAAAACCCATAGCAATTTCAAACAGTCTCTGGTAATGTGTTGACATGGCATTATTTAACCGCTTACGGTACATCCCATATGGTTGACCTGTGTCCCCCAGGGCTCTATAGTGTGTTTTCTGATATTGTGGGGAAAGCTTTTGCTGAAAATAGCCGATTGTCAGCCTGTCGGGTTTAAGTTGTTAAAGTAATATATTCATGTTAGAAACACATACTATATTGTTAGGGTTATAGAACTACATTGTCAGTAGCCTGCCCGAACACAGGCTGATTTTGGTCTAGAAGGGGCGGATTCAAATGCCGCTGAAAATAGCCGGTGGATCCTATTGGTTCACCGATCTGTGCACCCGCCCCATGGCCCGCCCCCGCTCCCCATAGCACACAGCTCAGAGCCCTGATGTCATTGTGGACACCCCCTGCACTCTGGTTGGTTGGGGAAATGGAAGATTGACTCCCACTTCCTATGCCAGAAAGTTCAGCAGCATAGCCCAGGCTTTTCTTTTTGTGCAGAACGCAGATGAAAATAAAATCCTGGATACCGAGGCTACATCGTCAGTGTCAGTCACGGTGTGTTACTCCGATTCTGGTTATGTACATCATATACTCTGTAGACTACAGCATGTAAGTTCTATCTAGACAGACTTCTTTGGTCAATAACAGCTGTTGTTTGTTTATTTTTTTGTGTGTACAGATTATGCTTCACTTTATGGAGCAGCAACTCTCTCTGTTTCTGATTCTCAGAAACACACGTCCCATGCTGATATTGTGTACTGTGCGTAACTGGTCAGACTAGTACAATGCCATGTTGGTAGATAACGTGTGTGTGTGTGTGTGTGTGTGTGTGTGTGTGTGTGTGTGTGTGTGTGTGTGTGTGTGTGTGTGTGTGTGTGCGTGCGTGCGTGCGTGTGTGTGTGTGTGCGTGTGCCTGTGTGTGTGTGTGCGTGCCTGTGTGTGTGTGTGTGTGTGTGTGTGTGTGTGTGTGTGTGTGTGTGTGTGTGTGTGTGTGTGTGTGTGTGTGTGTGTGTGTGTGTGTGTGTGTGTGTGCGTGCGTGCGTGCGTGCGTGCGTGCGTGCGTGCGTGCGTGCGTGCGTGCGTGCGTGTGCGGTTCTTTAAGCATTGACTTGTATGTGTTTTTGACGCAGTAAATTGATTGTTTCTAGAATTTCTTTTTTAAATGACCAAGTCCTCCGGGTCCGTATTTGCTGCCATTTCATGAAACATAGCATATTGGTATTAAAGTATAATCGGTGGTGCTTATTTAATTCGTAAATAATTAGTTGCCAGAGCACCTGCATATATTTTTCATAAAATACATTTAATTTCTTTAACCATATAATATCCCCAGAAAAGGGCCAAAGAGATGTTGCTTCAAAGGAATGCATTTATCTGAATATTCACGTAAGCGACAGAAGAATGCGAAATATTTATTTATTTACGAACGATTCTGTCAAAAAATGTAAAGGGGAGGTGTGTGGAATGAGCTCTCTTGTCTGTCTCTTTCTGTCTCTCTCCCACTCCCACTCTGTGGCTTCACTTCCCTTGTCTCTCTTTTGTCTGCGCACAGAATTGTAAAAATGAGCACAGAAAGAAAATTGAATTGGACAGCACGACAAGTTTCATTTTGTGCACGCGATGCTCATATGAACCCACGTTCTCAAGCAACACTGTTTATCAAACATATAGACAATCTAGGTCTGTTTATGCAATCCATATGACACAATATTTAAACAATCAAGAGAACATGTCTGAAACGGTACACATTTTGGCTATTTATAGGCTGCAATATTTTCAATTCCTCCGTTGACTTTTCTGTCATTTTAATTAGTCCATGGTGAGTAGAACTTGATAATGTGTTCAATGAAATTCTTCTGGCTGCAGGCCTACAGTATGTGTGAACGTTTGTGACTGCTGATTGCGTATATTTAGTGTCTGGGGATGTTTTCATTGCCTGATATCTTTTTCTAAAACTCACAGGTCTGTGATGTTTTTTCACAGCAATAGTATACAATAGAGATTGTCAAGGCGAATTTATCATCTATCTATAAATGCTAGAAGTCTCTGCGTGTCTGTCTGTCTGTGTGTCTGTAATCCGCGTATCTCGAGAACCGTTCGTCCCACCGGCTTCAGATTCGGCACGCGAGTTCCCCGCTGCGGCACGGAGTGCAGTGCCGGGTCTCGACCCGACCCGACGCGCGGTTTTCCCGAACCGGCGCGAAACGTTCGGAATCTCCTTATTTGATTGTTGGTTTATTTGGTTGATTGTTGACATCAGGCTGTTCCGGAGGAAATCGGCGAAAGCTCTGACTCATTGTGACATCACTTCATAAAAGGCTCTGACATCACGTACGCCACATGAGTCAACAAAAAATCTCTGTGAGTGTGTATGTATGTATGTAATCCGCGTATCTCGAGAACCGTTCTTCCCACGGGCACGCGCGTTCTCCATATATGGGCATAAAATGAATGCCCCCATATATGGGCATAAAATGGATTGCAGACAGACAGATACAGATATCTCCATATATGGACATAAATGGACAGAGGCAAACAGATGGTCAAAGATCTCCATATATGGGCATAAAATGGACGCAGACAGACAGATACAGATATCTCCATATATGGGCATAAATGGACACAGGCAAACAGATGTTCAAAACGGGTCCTATGACAACAGGTATAATGAGGTTTGCATTAAAGGGGGAACCGGCACTGTGTCTGCAACACAGTTGGAGGCACAGACAGATACTCCATATATGGGCATAAAATGGACGCAGATAGACAGATATCTCCATATATGGGCATAAAATGGACCCAGAACTATAACTGCAGTGATCTCCATATATGGACATAAAATGGACAGCGACATACAGACAGACAGATACAGATAACTCCATATATGGGCATAAATGGACACAGGCAGACAGATGGTCAAAACGGGTCCTATGAAAACAGGTATAATGGGGTTTGCATTAAAGGGCGGGGCATTCATTCCCTATTTACATTGTTCCGAGTTGGCCAGGTCGCCGACTAGACGCTTCTAGTGTAAATAAAGGGATGCACCTAAAGCTAATAATGGCCAAATATTTTACTACTGTATTATAGTCCATGTTAAGTTGGACAAATAAATCTAACATCTAACCCCATTCTCGAATAAAAAGAATTGAAAACATAATCTGACATTTTCAAGTTCAACCAAGAATATAAAAGTAGCCTACTTCTGCTGTTATGTTGTGCGTGTTTGTTAGATTTTTACCTTTTCATATTTATGTTTGTGTGGATGTGCAACATAGTACTATAACATTTAGCATATTGATTCAGTGATGTGTTGCATCAATAATGATGCAGAATCACAGAATGATATCTGTAATTGATAAAGGGTTCAAAGTTATTAAAGCATCCTCAACCTAACCCATAGTAAGAAGGCAGGCTTCAATCTCCTTGCATTACGTCCATAAACGGCATAATATTTTTATGGCTCGACAGTTTGATCTCTTCGCCTCTTATGTTAAGCTGATTTTCTGTAAGTTTCAATCTCTGTCTGGCTGTCTGGCTGTATGTATGTATGTATGTATGTATGTATGTATGTATGTATGTATGTAACACACACACACACACACACACACACACACACACACACACACACACACACACACACACACACACACACACACACACACACACACACACACAGTGTGAGTGTACTATATTGCCAACACACTTGGGGATTTGGAGGTTGATATCATAATCTTCTCTGTGTCGCTCACAGTGCGGTCCTATGTTGATCCTATTACATTTGAACTCCCTCCCACAGAGTCGTCCTAGGCTAATGATGGGTTAAGCAGGCAGTAGTATATGCTCCACAATCCTATTTGCTCCTGTCAGCTGTTAATTGCAGAGAGCATGATCCTTAGCATTAATCTGCCGTAGTGCTGGTGTGTGTTTGGTCTTTGTCTGTTGGCTATCCTCATGAAACCTTTTAAATCCGATGCTTTGTGTACCTCTAGCCTATATAAGATAAAAGTATGATTTTGAGACCTGTTTAACCACAATTTGAGAGTGAATGGAATCAATCACTACCCATGGTTTGTCACTCACAGAGGATAAAACAAACAAATAAAGTTGTTCAATATTTTGATTTATACCATGTCCATCAAGTTCAACATTGCTAAACGCCCACAGTAAACTGAATAATTACTGAACACACCATATCCCAAGCCACTTCATAATCCACTGATTTCCAATTTCCATTTCTGCCAAGCAGCAGCTAACTACCGGTAAGCTAGTTCGGCATCAACTAATTTGGTTTTCAGATTGCGGAGCTACGCAGGCAAAACAAAAGTGGGGAAATAATCTGAATAATTCAGTTCAATTCCCGTTGTCCTACTACTGGAGTTTTACGACACAAGAGAGACATCGAAACACACATGTGAGTGACTCATCAAATGGGTTGGAGGGTGGATTAACCCTAACCCTAAGGCCAAGGTAGCTGTCATGATAAAGACAAATGAGCCCTCTTCAAGGTCACACTGTGATGCAGGATCAATACATTTTCCGTGGGATCAGAGCACTCTCTGTATGTCATACGTAGAACCTTCATTGCATGGGAGCTCTATCATTTATCTTGCCTTTTGCCATTGCTCTCCTCCCTCCCCATCATAAAATACACAGACATCTTCTGTCCAACCAATCCTTCTCCCTGTGCCTGTCTAATAGAAAGAATAATGATGGGACTCATACTGTTGGTGTGACAGTGTGTCAGAGTAGAATCAACCCCACTTAATCTGACCATGTTGTTACGCACCATCTCTCAACAGCCCTCTGTTGCCTCACAGCACACCTGACTCAATTACAGGTTGTAACCACTTAAACCCTATAGGCCTATACGTCATTGAGTCATTGGACGTGAAATGGTTGTGGCGCCTTGTGAGCTTGTAGATCTATTTCCACATAATCGTCTATTTTCTGTCTACTAACATTTTCCAATTTTCGACGAATGTTTGCCTATTATGTTAGGTTCATGTGGTTAAAGGAACACTCATGCTATTAATGTGTATTTCAGTAAATTATTGATGGTTATCATAGTTGAAAAAACAGAAATATTTGGCATACAATCTATATTGACGGTTCAAATTTTCAGTCTGTTTCTCTGTTCCTATTCACATGATGCAGACACAGAAGATGACTCCGTACTATGAAGGAACATTAGCCCTACTCGAAATAGAGATAAGGTTTTCTGGAAAATCATCATAGTGCTAATTAAATAAGACTCTAACAATATATAAAGGCTTGATATGAGTTTGATGTGTTTGTACGCTGCATGTGTATCGGGGGAGGGCTTTGTATGTGTTGTACGGAGGTGAGCTCCACTCTCTTGATGAATAAATACCATTAGGTTGTCACCCTTTCATGAATGAAAGACTCAGCAGATTCATAGCCTCTCTACGTATAATGTACATTGACTTAAATAAATTGCATTCGTGCTTCGAGCGTGGCCTGAGCCATGACCATTTCGCACAGTGTTTGAGTAATCACCAGCATTAGTGGAAATGGTTTCTCTGCATCACACCTCCTCTATGCGGATGGCTTGAGACTTACAAAAAGCAATAAAACATGTTTCTCTCAAGACATGGAGTACATACTCATTCTGTGCCAGATGCCAAAATGGCTCCAAGGTAGCTGTGCCGAGATTTTGTATGTTTTTCTTTACTATGCAATGAAAAAAAAGAGATTTTTTTTTTATAATTTTTTCCCCCCACAGAAACAGACACAGTTGTTGTGATTCAGTGGCAAAAATAATTTTGGCAATCGGACAAATGGTTCCAGAGATAGAGCTGTTTGAATGAAAAAAAGTGTCCATCCACTAGAATGGACACACATGAACACACATTTTCTCAATCAGCTAAACGAGGGAGCGAACACACAAACAGAGAAAAGCATCTCTCTGATCTCAGGTCATTTTGACATCTTTAGAAAAAAAAAAAAAATGTTTTTTTTTTTTTTTTTTTTTTTCTATGTAAAAAACACAAAAACCGTCATAAGCCGTCATTGGCACACAGGGCTATTGGAAAAAAAACGTCATAAGCAGTCATTGGCACAGAATGAGTTAACTAGATATATAATTTCATTTTGACAAACAGCCTAATGGTTTTAAAATGTGACTTCCACAAGGTTCTATGAGACAATGTAACTACTGCATACTGTACGTATCTATCCTATGTCCTATGATGTCTATGACGTCTGACATAATACCCTTTTATGCCCATACATGGAGATCCTTGTGTACATGCCGTTAGTGTGGTATGTGGCCGATGTGGCCTCCATATATGGGCATTCCAATATGAAGTCCTGTTAGATATGGGCTTAATATTGATGACATCAGAGAACTCCATATATGGGCATAAAAGGGATTCTGTTAGTGTGACATCACAGTGAATGTCAGAGCGTGCAGCAAAAAAATCATCGATCACTGATGAGTGATTAGTGATCGATGATGTCATTAGTGATATATATATATATTTTTTTTTATTTTTTTTATTTTTTTTATTGGATATTTGATTAAGTCTCTAGATTTTATTTTATTTTTAAACATTTTGTGAAACCACCTATGTTAGAGGGTTTACAGAAAGACACAGTTAAGAAAAGGCGCAAGTTTGTTCAGCGTCAGAGTGCAGTCTTCGAGTTCCATCAGTCATGGCTGCCAGTTCCCACCTGATGTTGTGTGGGAGTTCAGCCTGATCCAGATTGTGCTGAATAACTGCTAGTTTACATAATGTCTTCAGACTAGGATTCAAGTCTAAGATAAAAAGGCCATCACTGCAATTTCCAAAGAAACGATCTCCCACCATGCCACAGCAGCCACCATTGATCCATAATGGGCCTTCCCGCTTGGGCTTCACCTCCTTCCACTGCTTCCAGGAGAAGGTCTCTGGACTGAACTTCCACAGATGTACAGCCTTCACACCACAAGAGTTCACACCACCAAATATGTACAGCTCTCCATTGTAGGCAAAAGCTGAATGACGGCAACGTCCTTCTGGAGGACGCTGTGCAGAAGGTGTGTTCAGCCAGCGGTTGGTCTCTGTGTCAAACACTCTGATGGTGTTGCAGTGGTGGAAGCTCCCACGCCAGCCCCCAAATACAAACATCTTTGTCCCGATGATGGTGGCAGAGTGTTTTGATGAAGCAGGTGGAGGAGTGCCTCTGGTGTTAATTAAAGACCAGACCATTGTGGTGGTGTCCAACGTGTACATGTCATTAGTCCATTTCCATCTGGTCATCTGGGTGAATCCCCCATGAATATACATGACCTTCCCCAACGCACAGGCCGAGTGGCACTCCCTCCCCTCGGGGACAGTCCCAGAAATCCTGGGTTTGAACCATCTGTGGGCGTCAACATCAAATGCATAAAGCACGTTGCAGAAACCCCTGTTAATCCAACCACCCCAGATGTAGATGGTATCTCCTACCAGCACAGCAGTGTGGTACCGGCGCCTGCAGGGAACCTCAAGGGGACGTTCTCCTCGTCTTGTTGCCACTGGGGGCAACGTCCTCCATCTCAGAGACACTATGTTGAAGACGTACACATTCATGTGATCCTTTAGAGGTTCACTAGAATTTGGAGGTTCCTCACTAGAGGAACCTCCAAATAAGTACACCTCGTGCCCCATGGTCACTGCAGATCCATCATCTGGTGCTTCTTTCAGATTCACCGTCCAGTGCAACATTTTACACACCAACAGTACACTGTATAAGAACTAATCCTCATGACTCCTGTGTAAAAGAATGCGGTTTTATAACATGGGCCACCATTTATATAGGATGCAAGTCGATGAGGTCAGTCATCTATGTATGTCATTATTGTGACTTCATAAATAACCATATTTGGGCAAAGTTTCATCCCAAGCCTACTTACTAGATAGATGGATGCATTTATTACTTGCGTCATTTCCTTTGTCTGTGTTTGTCATCCAATGGGAAAACCCTTGAAAGAAAAAGTGTTAAGTCGCGTCCTGTGTTTGTGTTCACACCCCTAGCCAATCAGGGACCAGCATTCTTGGTGACGTCACCATCAGCAGCCAATGAGGGACCAGAATGTTTGGTGGTGTCACCATCAACAAGTGGGACCTGATATGAATAACAAGTAGCGCTCTGCTGGCGCACAAGTAGGCCATACATGGCCACGAGTGCACAAGGCATAAGTTGGCACCTTGACAAAGTGCAGTCTAGTTTACATCGTCATTAGAGAAAAGAAAAGATGAGTGTTAAAATGTTTTCATTTACTTCTTTCTATCGTTTTAGTGATTTTAACAGTTTTGATTTGCATGCATGCCCCCAGGTTGGGGGCATGCATGCTAGTGGCTAAATATGTCTTTTTTAGACACAATAAGCCCATTCCCAAGATGCACCGCAATCTTTCATGGACAGATGTGACTTATGGGGTCTGGTGTAAATAGTAACAAAGAAATCGCCGGCTTATTGTGTCTGAGTGACACAATGTGTCCATATATGGGCATTCCCAGATATGGGTTTAATATTGATGACATCAGGGATCTCCATATATGGGCATAAAAGAGACAAGGACAGAATTAATTAGCAAGTTTGGTTGCCGTGACACGAGTGAATTCTGTCTTTGCCATATACGTATGGAGCGTGACGTGAGGTGTGACTGACTGAGGGACTGACGCACATGAGTTGCAGGTTTTCATAGCAAATGCGACCTGTGGTCGCAATAAAATGGGGACAGAATTTGTTCACACAGAAAAAATGTATACTCGCACAAACCTTTCTCTGCTTTATTTTTACATTACATTTACATTTTGGTCACAGACTGTCTTTGGGATAAAAACACAGGTGATATAAATATTTTAACCATCACCAAACAGAGATGATTGGATTATTGAGAATCATCCAATTCCATCTCCACTGGCTGATCAACTCCATGGCACCTCCCCTACACAGCGAGGGGAACATGCCAGACAGAATTTGTCTGGCATAAATCAGTTTTAGTCATTTCCTGTGAATTTATTCAGCGATAAATTTGCTGATTATAAAGTTGTGAGATGTGTCCCTGGCTATCATGTGACTGTAGAAAGCTACTGAGATTTTCTTTTTAGAGAGAACGAGAAACACAAGAGGAATGAAAGAACCTCAAATCTGTTAGCTCATTCTATGCTTCAAATAAAACCTCATGTTCACTGCAGTCATCGTTTGCCTGCAAGGTGACTTCCAGTCCAAATAGAAACTCTTCCTTCTTGAGATGGAGCCAGACTTAATTCAATTCAGGACAGGCTATTTTAGCAGCACATACCTCCTCAGGGCACAGACCTGTGTCTGCGCTTCATTCTGATTCTGATTTAGTGAATATACTTTTCGCTTACCACAATTTTCCAACAATGTGTACCACCCATTTGATGGATATGAGTGCTTACTTGTAAATTCTTGTCGCCACTTAATCTCTGTGACCCCAATCTGCTGTTACTGCTCATATATATAATATATCGTTTGTAGGTCAGATGAAAACCTTGTATGTCCAAAACCGTTCGTTTTGCATTTATCATTTAAAAAACGATGTAAACTAGTGAAAACAGCCGATCTACAAGCACACAATGTCTCGCACTGCGAGGCGTTGTGTGCTTGTAGACCTGCTGTATCTCTCTTACCATTCGCATATCAAATCCACAACCAAATCTCTACCACCTCATGTTCACCTCTAGTCTCAGTAGGCAGATAAGTATTTGTGTGTGTGTGTGTGTGTGTGTGTGTGGCTCGGTACACACAGTACAGTACAGTATACTGTATATAATATATGAAAGGAGAGCTTGTTACTCTGGACTGAGACCACCTTAATAGCCTAACACGCATGTGTCCTTGAACCCCTTCCCCGCCCATGGAGTTTAACATGAGATGACAGGTGCCATTTGTGAGCACCGTCACCAATGTCGGACCTTTGTCACTTTAAACCCATCAACACCTGCATTTGGTCTCGCAAGGACATTGTTTGGCACTTACACTGCTGTAGAGTGCAAACACTGTACTGTATGCACTGTAGGCCTAATATTAAATGACATACTGTACTCGCTCTAATCAACAATGTAACCGCGTGCGTGCGTGTGTGCGTGCGTGCGTACGTGCGTGCGTGCGTGCGTCTGTGCGTGCGTCTGTGCGTGCGTGCATGCGCAAAATATGATACTTTTAATCCTAGTAGTTTGTGCGGCCAGAAAGACAGACTACAGACAGATATGTGAACTCAAGATTATAAATATAGGATGGAATTGGAATGTTCATGTCCAAGAGCACCAGTGTGTTTTTTTATCTTATGAACATGCAGGTTAGCTAGAGTGGAGATTTTACCTTCACAAATGGCAAGGTACAGTAGATGTTTGTAATGGCCCTTAGACTTTCGGCCGTTCTGGAAAAGTCCCTTATTTTAAACACCAGCCAAGAGGACACACACAAAGGCCCGGGATCCATCCATGCATGTGCCTGACAGTGGCAATGTCATGTCACTGCTGAATAGCCTGAGAGCATATCCTGTCATTACTTGCGTCAGCGGAGCTCACAAGTACTGCGTTCGGCTGCGTATGTACGTACTGTATGTATAACATGTTGGTGTCTGCCCGTGTTTAAGCCCGTAGCCCAATCAGGGACCAGCATTTCTGGCAACGTCATCATTAACAGCCAATGAGGGACAAGCATTCGTGGTGAATGCCAGTTGGTGATGTCACTGGCATCGCCAGTGGTGAGCGCACCTTATGGCACGCTCTGCTGGCGCACACGTAGGCCATACTTGGCCTACTTGTGCGCAAGGTGCAAGTTGGCACCTCGACAGAGTGCAGTTCTAGTTGGTATTTTTGTTTCCTTTTAATTGGCCTGTAAAGCCCTCTGAGACCATAGCAGTGATTAAGTGCTACAGTATACAAATGAACTTGACTTGAAAACACACATACACACGCACACACACACACGCACTCAAGCACTGCTCCCATGCCCCCCTTCCTTGTCTCTCAGCAGCGGCACAAGGTCATTAATTGTGGCTGTGGTGGTGCAGTGTGAGCGGTGGTGTCTGTATATCATGGCCCATCATGCGATTGGGTGACAGCTCATTCTGAGTGGCTGGCCTGATGGAGGGAACGCTATTCCGGGGGCCGTCTCACCGTTCATCATGCGCTCCCCTCAGCGTACACGCTTCATCACAGCAGGGAGGAGAGAGAGAGAGAGACGGGCAGTGAAATATGGCTCCCGCCAGGGGTGTCTCACCAAACTCTGGGCCCTGGGTACAAGGATTCATTGTGGGGGCCCGGGGCCCCCCATGAATGTTCTTCATTGGGGGAGGGGGTTTAACCCATTTAGATCGGGAGCGCATTATTACGCGTTATTTTGTGCTTTAACTATTGAAAAAATAGCAGATATACAAGCTCACAACGCGGCACCGAGTGCCGCGCTGAGAGCTTGTAGATCTGTTATTTTTGAAAAATCTTGAAAGTATTTGAATATTTCAAATCCTTCTAAGGTTTTGTGAAAAAAAACGATGTTTCTATGTAAGTGGTGCTCAAACCTTTTCATGTGAAGGACCTCCATGACATGTATTTGGCCACGGACCCCCATCTCAAAATATTTATTTCCAGGGACCCCCCAGAAGCAGAATTTGATTTAAAAAAAAGTGTTCGCTTAAAAAATACATATAATCAAAGATTTGCACACATTTTCACAATTTTTCAAAAATAGCAGATCTACAAGCTCATGTGAGCTTGTATATCTGCTATTTTCCAATAGCTAAAGTATAAAATAATGAAGGCCCCTCCAACTTGAGCCCTAGTAACTCAGTCCCACTTTTCCCCCCCTTGTGACGCCCCTGGCTCCCGCCGCACGGCCATCCTCTCTTCCCTTCACCGTTGCTCATCTTTATTGCTTCTGATGAGCTAGCAGTTAGCTGGCTCATTAATAACCACTAGCTGGAATTAGGTGTTGCTCCAAGTCCCCCAGAGTCTCTCTGTTACTCACTCACTCACTCAGTCAGTCACTCTGATTGCCTTAGTCTGCGTTTCAGTGACCGATTTGAAGTTTGACCCTTTGCCTGTGAACGATAATCACATCGGCCTTGTGTTGTCTCTTTGGACTGGTTTACCCACTTCATTTTCGGTTCTCTGATGGAGGTGAGAGACTGTGTCACTTGAACTTGTGTGCGCTCAAAAATAAACCTCTCCCTGATGATCGCACCCGGCAGTGTGAAAGACTGGTTTTGTTTGAGACTAGAATACAGTTGGACCAGCAACCACAAAGTACACAGACAGTACAGAATTTTATGATTGACCAGTTACTTTTTTGTGTTGACTTGGCTCTCAGACATACCTCTTAGAACAAGGAAAGGGTCTGGGTGCTCTGAAGTTCAAAGGAAAATGTGGCTCTTTCGTGGGCACTCTTCTAGTGAAAAATTATAGATAGAAAAAAAAGATAGATAGATAATAGATCATTAAAAACTGGGATAACCCTAGAACATCATGAATGAATGATTATGTTTTTGTGTGTGTCCGTGTATCTAGATGTTTAGCCCTTCTGTCAAAATGATACCTACAGACAGCGACAAGAACCAGACAGAGAGACCAATTTCCTTAGGTTCAAGTTTTTGAAGGTTATTCCAAGAAGTAATAATAACAAACTTGCCAGTGATGTATTGGACCAGTTACCCATATATGGAGACCCCTGGTAACCATTTATGGAGGTCCATGTACTGTATATGGTACATCCCCTTTATGCCCATACATGGAGATCCCTGTCTGAACCAGCCACACAGATATGGGCTGTCCTCCTCCATATATGGGCATTCCCATATGAAGTCCTGTTGGATATGGGCTTAATATTGATGACATCAGGGATCTCCATGTATGGGCATAAAAAGAATTCTGTTAGAGTGGTTCCCATGACATCACAACATACAATCCCTTTTATGCCCATACATGGAGAATCTGGACATCCCCATCTGAACCAGCCACACAAATACGGTCCATGTCTTGGCCATCTGGCCAGTGATGTATATCGATGACATCAGGGATCTTCATATATGGGCATAAAAGGGATTCTGGGGAATACCCATATATGGACTTTTACTTACTGTAGGTGATGTCACCTGTGATATCTTAAGATGCCGTTGATTAAACATTGATTTTATTGCAAAGTGTGCCAGGGTTTTTTAATGTTTTTTTCCTTATTTCGGAGGATCTGAGTAATTAGAGTAAATGTAATCAGAGTATTTACGGTTTTTCGTTGCGATCGTATTTTCTTTCACCCAGGACAGAAAAATGACAATCGCGGCCATCAGTGCTTTTGTAACGGTCAGTAGAGAAGGGCTTGTTTTAAACATGTACTGTATGTGATCTGGAGTTGGATTACGAGATAAATCCACTTTTGTGAATCTTATCCACAACTTTCCAACGTCCCATCGTGCATTGCGCAGAAGGTGTGCAGCAGCTTCCGGCGCCGCAGCCGAGTGTGATCTACAAGCTCACAACGGTTGCATCTGCGACGCGACGTGAGCTTGTATGTCTGCTGTTCTCCGGAAGTGTCCCACAAATAATGCTACAGTAAATTCTCACGGAAACAGGTGGATAACATTGGCCTGTATGGAAAACCGGATTTCCTGATTGAGCTATCTCGCGTTGCATTGTGGGAATTTGAGTTTTTCTCTTCAGCCGCGACTGCCCCCAGACAGCAAGCTACGGTTTAATATAAAACGTGAGTTAAAAGCCATAATGCAAGCGGAACATATTTCAAGACTTGCTTGTTAGGATATCTTTTTTTTATTGTGAATAAAAGACAAAGAAAACACACTTGCTGCTCCAGCTCTCGTACATTTCATAAAAAGTCATAATTCAATTCAATTAAATTGCTAGTGAAGTTTTGCCAGTGGGTAATATAACTTGGATTATAGAAGACAAACCAAGCAAATGACAAATAACAAGGTGTGATGTACAGTAATGACACAGCCTCAGTGTTATAAAGGGTCCCATTACCCTGCTGTTTGTCACACAGTAATACCTCTGTCTGGATATTGGACAGGGCTAGGTGTCGTAAAACGGCTATAAAATGCAATGTGTATGTTTTAAAGATGAGCCAAGTCTAGAATAGAGTGTCTTGGGGAATTAGGATTGGCAATGCATGTGACAACATATTGTTCATACTGTAGTTTGCAATGCCACTCCAAATGGTTCTATTTGAGTTGCAAATGAATACAAACTACACTAACGTTTGAAGATGTTTGATAGAGACTTGACTTGATTTTTGAAATGGTAAAAAATAGGGGCATAGGCAAGATAAGCTTAGACTTCATTCCTACTCCTTTTCGAACAATTATTATTGTATTGGAAATTAATTGTGATTATTATTGTATATTATTTAGTTTTTAATGTTTTTAATACAGTATTATTGAATTATCATCTTTTGTATTTTAATTTGGGTTTTTTTTACGTTTGAAATAAAACATTCAAACCAAACCAATTCAAAAAGACGCTCAGTCGTTGAACTAAAGAAATGTCTTACACTCACTGCTTTGCTTTCACCGGGGTAAAAAAAAAAAAGTTCTCTATAGTTCCGCTCCGCTGGCTGGTGTGTGTCGGTTTGCTTAGAATCAGGTCAAGTAGTTTTCCAGGGAGCTGGCCTGACCTCCAGACTCGTGAACACTTGCTGATAACACTTTCAGCAGGTCAGGGGTTATGCTGAGTAGTTGTCTGCTGGATCGGGGCCTCCTGCCAGGGCGGACGTGTCGGGGGAGTGCGCTGACCAGCTAAGCACCTGGAGCAGGCACAAAGATGCAGCACCTCTAGGAAACTAACTAGGTGCATGGTGATATATTATACTGTGTGTGGGCCCCCACAGGTCTCTCCGCCTGTGTGTCTGTGTATATACCGGTATGTGCGTGTGCGTGGGCGTGGGCGTGTGGGTGCGTGTGCGCGCAACGCAACTTTGAGTCAGCTACTCTGGCGCTTTCCAATTCTCAGTCTCCCTCCTCGCTAATTGTGAATCAGTTTGCATTAATTGTGACAGTAATCTAGATAATGTAGTTATAAACAAGGACAATCAGATGAGACTCATTAGCCGTTGCCACCGACTGAAGTCATGTTTAATCCACTCTCAAATTGGCGTGCCTATTTTGGGGCATGTCATAGGCATCGTACAACAAAGTATAGTATTAGTATTTAAGTGTTTAATGTTGTCCTTGTTCAGAGACAAGGTAAAAGCAACCATTAACTTTTAATTATTGCAACCCTTTGCAGTGCCCTTTTCCTGCTGCTATTTCCGTACCAGAAATGCACAATAGTTTATAACTTGTTATCCCTGTTCTTTTTATAAAGCAGAGAACTTGGGCTGCATCCACAGCTGTATGCAGCTATTAATTGGTCCTTCTATTTATTCTCCTTGTGTATTGTAAAGAGTATTCATTCGTGTGTTGAATGCTGTTCTATTACTCTATAGAATGCGCTTGTTAATATGCATAGTAGTCTGAAGTTGCCTGTAGTTGGAAATCAAACAAGAAGCAGCACTATAAATCTTTGTAAGAGAATGCACAACTACTTTCTTCTAAAACCTGCTGCATACTCCGAAGTATAACTTTTTCAGCAATCGATAAGAACTCACATAATTACATAATTGTGGAGCAAACAAACACAGTTTTTTGCACCTCCAAGTATTATAGTACTGACTAACTAGCCGATCGGAGTCACCAATGGGAACATTGTGTATGACTGGTCAGACACTCAGAGGGCTGTATTTTGATTGTCTTAAGTACCTGCTCTTATGCCTTAACTTAAAGGCCTGTCCATACTGTCTCCGACCACCAAACTCTTCGCCTGACTTTCCAACATGCAGCTTTCCAAACGGGGTAATGGTTTTCAGAAGATGCGAGTAAAGTCATTTTGTAGTTGAATCGGACCTTCACGACGAAAAGTTCGGTGGTCGAAGACAGTTTAACTTTAGACAGGTCTTTAAGTTAAGACAATCAAAATAGAGCCTTTCAATGTCCTGGTGATTTATTCTATTTCCGCAATCTGACAGCACCATACAGTACCATGGAATGGTACAGTACAAACACCTCCACTATCATCCCTCGTTGAGGGATTGCAAACACTACCATACGACAATTAATTAATGGAAAGAGACGTGGAATATGCTGCAGGCTTAACTTAATGTTAAAGTTTCTTACAGGTCTAGAAAGGTTCCTTTACAATCAAAGTGAATACCAGCACTCACAGAATTGTCCTTGAGTTACATTTATTTAATTGACATACAGGTACTGTATAAATGTTTTCTTTTTGGCACTATATTCGGCCGATTCAGCACTACATGAACAATACACAACAACAGCCTACTGTACATAAAACACATTTTGGACATACCCGGAAAAGATGGTGTTGTTGAAATATAACACATTTATTTCTCTGAGCAAGAGGTGGACCCTGTTCCATAATGAACAATTCATTAAGATCTACTTATGCCTTTTCCACCAAAAGAACCTTGGTTCCAGAACCAGTGCCGGTTCAACTTTCTTCGACCCGGCTTGCGTTTCCACCAGATTGAACCATGATTGAACCAGAGGAACCAAGGATTTTGTGGTTCCCATTCGGAACCAACTTTTACGGTTCGGAACCAACTCCGGTTCTCCGTGGAAAAGCTCACCTCTGGTTCATCCCATAGGCGGGAGAAAGAACCAGAACCGGTTCTTTACCAGTTCTTTAGTGTTGAGAAAGGTCAGTGGGATCTGTGCGTATGCATTCAGGAATCCATTTCATGAATCTTTTTCTTGTTAAATTGAATATACTGTACAGTTGGCTCCATCGTGTATCATAATTAGACAGGAGTGAAGTAAATTGTGGTTTAATGGCAGGAAGTGATTTAACACAGTCCAGTATTGAAGCCTTCCGAGCAGTTGTTTTCATTAGCCAGTGAATGTGTCAGACAGGCATGGTGCCCAAGGCCATTAGGAGAAAATGCCATTTAGCGGGCCTGATTCCCTTTTTAGCTAATCCATCAACGTGGAGAAAATGGGTCAGTGTTCGAAGCCAACTGTGCCCATAAGTGGAGTGCTGCCCTGTAGATCAAATACACGCTGGGCACTAAACTCCTGGCTCTTCACAAGACCCCAACAATAAACCCCCCCACAAAGAAAAGAATCCTATACCGTACACTTAGGGCTGTCACGATTATGACATTTTACATGACGATTAATTGTCACTCAAATAATTGCGATTAACGATTTAATTGTGTAGCCTACCGGTATTTGTCTTTGACAATTACATTTCTGTTTGGCTTTTAGGCTTTGAAGTTGCACATGGCAATCATCATGACACATGACTTAAATATACAAAGAAATTACTGACATATTTGATAATTTTATACTTAAAAAAGAACATTGATAGCTCGTAGATCTGCTATTTCCACTACTTTTTGAAAGTGTTTGTAACTAACTATATTAACACATCTGTTGCCATGGCTTATTTCTGTCTGTACTGTGCTCTTGCCATGTTTTTGACCAACTTCGAAGACAGCCTCCGCATTCAGTTTTATCGTGACAAAATCACACAACAACTAACCGAATGAAAGAGGAGATTCTCTAGTTTCACCCGGTCCAAGAACCATGTTTCTACGATGTTCGCTTCTGTATTTATAGGCCAGACAAAAAAAAAGCGGCCAAAAATGACCCCTTTTTAGACCTTGTTTTGAGAAAAACAGCTTTTAGTGAATGATACTGTATCAGGCTGAAAACTCACTTGATCTTTTTAGCTTTGACTTCAATGACTTCAATATTGTATTTACAGTATTTTTCCTTCAAAGTTTTCAATCAAGTGTATTCTTGCTAGTTCAGTGTTTCTCTGGCTTGTTCACATTGTTTCTCACATTGTGTGTGTGCGCGCGTGCATGCGTGCGCCTGTACGTGTGCACGTTCACAGTTCAGAGTCTGCATGCGTGCTCGTGTGCGTGTGCATGTTCACAGTTCAGAGGCTGCGTGCGTGTTCACAGTTCAGAGGCTGCGTGCGTGTTCACAGTTCAGAGGCTGCGTGCGTGTTCACAGTTCAGAGGCTGCGTGCGTGTTCACAGTTCAGAGGCTGCGTGCGTGTGCATGTTCACAGTTCAGAGGCTGCGTGCGTGCACGTGTGAGTTGAGATGAGGCCGGTCAGAAACAGCAGGCCAAGGAAAGTTTTCAGTTCTCCAAAGGGAAGTCAGCAGGCTCCTCTGCACATACCACTACCTATAAATATAGAAAAATAAAATCCATTTACAATACAATACAATGTGTCTCACACGCACGCACGCACGCACGCACGCACGCACGCACACACACACACACACACACACACACACACACACACACACACACACACACTCACACTATTTCTCTCTCTCCCCTCCCTCTCTCTCTCACACACACACACAACAATAAATACTTTTTCTCTCTCTCTCTTCCTCCTCCCTCTTTCTCTCACACACAATACATTCTCACTCACTCACTCACTCACTCACACACACACACACACACACACACACACACACACACACACTCACACTCACACTCACACTCACACTCTCTCTCTCTCACTCACACACTCACATACACACACAGACTCTCTCTCTCTCACACACACACACACACACACACACACACACACACACACACACACACACACACACACACACACACACACACACACACACACACACACACACACACACACAATACATTTCTCTCTAACCCTCTCTCTCTCACACACACAATTCAATTCAATTCAAAGGAGCTTTATTGGCATGAGAAAACATACGTTTACATTGCCAAACAAGTATCACAAATACAATAAAAAACAGTTGAAAATGGGGAACATAATACAGTTATACACACACACGATACATTTTATCTCTATCCCTCTCTCTCTCTCACACACACACTACATTTCCTTGCTATCCCTCCATCTCCTCCCTCCCTCTCTTTCTGTCTCCTCCCTCCCTTTCTTTCTTTCTCTCTTTCTCTCTCACACACACACACACACACACACACACACACACACACACACACACACACACACACACACACACACACACACACACACACACACACACACACAATAAACACATTTATCTATCCCTCCAGCCCTCTCTCTCTCTCCCCCTCCCAGATGGGAGGAAAAAAAAAACACAAATCAATTTACACCTTTAGCCTAAAAGTTTTAGCAGACACATTTATCCTACCCAGAGCGATTTAGATTATAAAAAATACATTGATTCATCTGACGATTATATAGGCTATATATATATAAAATACAAACTCACTGGAAAGTTGTGGTCTGGGTCTCTGGGAATGGGATGTGTGCCTTTGATCTCGCTGTGGTTTCCACTCTTCACCGAGTCAGTCAGGGGACTACACAACGCCTCCCCATGCGAGGCATTGTGTGCTTGTAGATCGGCTGGCGTTGTGTGCTTGCTGGCGTTGTGTGCTTGTAGATCGGCTGTTTTAGACTGCGACTTCTGAGAGCTGAATGGACTCGCGTTCGCGACTGGTTCCGCGCACCACCGCAACCGCGACCAGCTGCTGTTGTTAGCGCCACCGTCTTTGAAGGAGGTGACATTGTTGTAATGAAATAGAACACGTTTTTTTGTCACAGTGACCCACTAACAGGACATTCACAGCAGCCCGTGATAGACTAGAGTGTGTTGTGATGATGATGATGATGATGAGGAAGAATATGTTGTTTGTCACCGCGACCGACTAATTCTTGTGGGGGTCCGCTCACTATCCCGACGGGCCGCTGTTCCGGCTAGCGTGGGCAGGTTTTTAGTTACTGAGGTAATGTTACTGAGGTTGTGATGATGATGAGTAAAATGGATAGTCCCGCTGCTGTTGTAGCGCAGCGTCGCCATCTTTGATGGTGAAGTAGAAATTACAGCGACCCACTAGTTTGTTTGATGTGATGATGATGATGATGAAGCTGCAGAATAATGTAACGATAGGCAGGCAGACTAGAGTTGTTGCGGTGGCCGTGGGTGATGATCACGAGTAGATTGTGTGTCACAAACACACACCCTGGCTTCAGTCCATTGGTTTCACTTCAGCAGGGGGTCCACTAATCTGACAATGGCGTCATCGTGTGTAATAAAGGTGAAATTGACTAGCCTGGACGCACTGAAAGGCATTTCGTCATAGCGAGTTATTATGAATTTCATATTTGAGCCATTTGAGCCATGGTTTAGCAATATTGTGGTTCATGGGAAGCATTTGTCTTTGTTTTTGGTCACATTACTTGTTGAATATGTGATTTCTGACTTATTTTTTATCACAGAAGCACCAAACTTTGTCACAAGATGGGTGAGAGTGTAATTAACCTAATTAAGTAATTAAGGCCAAACTCGGGAAACTCGGGGTTGGCACAGCGGTCTATTTGAAATCAAACTCGGGAAACTCGGGGTTGGCACCATATGTGTTAACATTTCTCAACATGGAAACGATTATGACGATTATGCAAAATAATTGCGATTACCTCAAATAATTGGCGATTAGACGATTATGTAATAATTGTGACCGCCCTACGTACACTACAGTAGATTGCCTGGAATCCACACTGATGCATGACTCCTCCATGACGGCAAGTTTCATCATTCTTCTCTGCAACAACAGCTGTATGAAGGGTGGCTTGCAGCCCCGTGCATGCATTTGCATCTGCTTGTCTGCTTATGAACGGGGGGGCAGTGGGGGGTTGGATGCGCTCAGGAGAGGAGTGGTCTATAGCTGTAGGTAGCTCTATAGCCCCGCCCCATTCCAGGTCTGTTTAAGCCGACTTCCCATCCTGCTTTGACTGCATACTCACCCTGCTATTCACTAACAGCCACCACCCCAATGCCAGCCGCCATACGGACAGTCACGTCATCCGTGAGTGCCACAGTGCCACTGCTAAAGCTTCCACTACACTAAATCCTCTGTTACTCTTCTTTATCGACGCCACTTCTATAGAAGCTCCCACTGTTGTTCATTTAGTTGTCTTTGATTTAAGTTGTTTATTGAATGTGATGTCCTTTTCCTCTCTTTACCTGTGAATATCTCTCTCTGGATGTCTCCTGTCCCCCCCCCACCCCCCCCCCCCCCTCACTCTCTCTCTCTCTCTCTCTACTACTACTATTATGTTATTTTAAAGTTACTGTGGTTTGTTGTTGTCTTTTTATTTATTTAATTTACCTGCCCAGCAAGCACGTCAGGACCTGCCTGGACCAATCAGTGGCGTCTGTCGAATTGGGGCCAGATCACAGCCCATATGGGGATGATCTTGACATTGTCATTACCAGGATGTCATTTGGACAGGATTTATGTTGGTTGAAATCAGGTGATATTCTAGGCCAGATAAATATCATAACTAGTTAGATATGTCCCAGAATATAACCTTATATGCTCATATTTCAACTAACATTACAAACAATAACAATAATCCTGTCAAACCTGTCAAGTCCATATGACGTCCTGATAATTACATCAAGATCATCCCCATATGGGCTGTGATCTGGCCCCAATCGAGACGTCACCAATTCGTCCAGATCCTGACGTGCTTGCTGGGTGTATTTTAGCCTGGAGTTCTGTATTATTGTTGTCGTTTTTGTTTTCTTTCTGTGTGTGGAGAGCTCTCTAACCCCAGTTCATTCTGTTATGGCACCCCCTCCACCACAGTCCAGGATGATGCTGCCCCAGGTACCCAGGAGTACATTATGTTACGGCAGGACTCCATCCACTCTGCGGATATAAGGAGTAAAGGGTCCCCCTTTCGTGCTAAGTGTCATGAAATCTTCTGCTGCCCGCTGAAGCAAGTCGTCCACAAAGAGAGCTCAGAGCCCGAAGGTTTGTTTGTACACCCCCTCTTTGTTTCTGTAGTTTGATTTGCTGATACCCTCAACCTCGTCCTGTCCTCCTTTCCCACCCTCTCCTCCCTGTCCTGCCTTTATCTCTCATATTCTGTCAGAACTGATAGTTCTGCTCCTCTCTGCTTCCCCCTCACCACAAACTTCTCTTTCATTTCTGACCCATTTTATTTTTAGAAAGCATATGGTGTGATTATGCTCACAGTAGGAGACTATCTGAAGTGGATGGATGCATGTCTGCTTCGCGAAGTGCATGTAGGACATGCTCTCGTGCTGGCTCTCCCTCTGTGTGTGTGTGTGTGTGTGTGTGTGTGTGTGTGTGTGTGTGTGTGTGTGTGTGTGTGTGTGTGTGTGTGTAGGTGTGTGTAGGTGTGTGTGTGTGTGTGTGTGTGTGTGTGTGTGTGTGTGTGTGTGTGTGTGTGTGTGTGTGTGTGCAATGTCAACAGGTTCTCACCCCTATTGCGTCATACAACTGACGCGATCTTAAATACCGAATGCTTCTCACCATAGACGCGGACGGATTGCCTAATGTCTCAAGGGTTAGACGCATTGGGTGGTCTAAGAAGAAAGAAAAAAAAGTAGTTCCTGATGCGGGATTCGATACCGCTCTGAAGGCTTCTTGGTTTACCAGCCACCCGTCGCTACCGTTCACGCCACTATAAACGACGGAGCGGCGCCGTCTCAGGCGCCGATGACCCCCGTGAGTCGCCACCAAGGCGAGCGATAGCGAGCCGAGTTGCCGCGACGAGCGGTGGGAACGGTGCATGAGCCGACTCAGCCGCGTTACCGAATTACGTGCCGTTATGGACAGAATAGTAAATCTTGACCAGGGGACTGCTTCCGCCTCCGAATGTGGCTCAAAGAAGGGACTACGTTATCATTCCACGTTTTGTCAAAGATAAAAGCACAAAAAAAAAGGAACTTTCCAGTCACTCTGGTTAGCTCAGTCGGTAGAGCGTGGAGATACAAATCCAGGGACCGGGGTTCGATTCCCCGTGACGGCCGTCAGTGAAAAATATTCCAGTAAACACATGTCGGCGCATGCGTACTAAGACTCTGTCTCGTCCAAAAACTCTCCGTCTCCGTCGCACCCTAGACGCAATAGTCACTCCCAAAACTTCACAGGGGTGAAGCAAAGGAAAGAAAGACACGGCCTCGGGAGGGTGAAGCAAAGGGAGTGAGAATGGGTTGGCAATGTACATGCAGTTTGGCACATTATGAAAATGGCATGATATCCCTCCCCTACTCTACCCTGAAAACATCCATATTGGATGTTTGATGATAATGATAGTAATTTTGTCATGAAAGTACACAACTTAAGCATCAGTTATCGCTTCCCTCACTTGTTCAACTGCAGCCTACCCCCACATTCACAAACCTCTACTTTCTACTTTCTACTTTCTCCCAATCCTTCCTTCCTTCCTTCCTTCCTTAACTTCCAACCTTCTAGTAGTTAGATATATGCCGGTATAAGTACAATATTGAGGTATTTGTAGTTTACTTGAGTATTTCCATTGTCCAATATTTTTACTTTTACTTTTACTCACTACATCTCAGATCCAAATATTGTACTTTTACTCCGCTACATTTATTTGAACACTAGTTAGTTACTAGTTACTTTGCAGATATAAGTTATTATATTATAAAACATACATTAATCCACTTTTGCCCTATTTTTATACCTAGGCTATTTGAAAATAGCCGATCTACAAGCTCACAACGCGTCACGATGCGACGCGTTGTGAGCTTGTAGATCGGCTATTTTCAAAGATTTTGTACTTTTACTTTTGGTACTTTAAGTATATTTTGATGCCAATACTTACGTACTTTTACTCAAGTACATTTTAAATTCCGGACTTTTACTTGTAACAAAGTATTTTTACACTGCAGTATTGATATTTTTACTTAAGTAAAACATTTGAGTAATTTTTCCACCACTGTGGATTTCACATTGATATGAGGCAAAAGTATGTACTTTACACCTTTCCTCTTCCTTTCCTTTCCTTTCCTTTCCTTTCCTTTCCTTTCCTTCTGACCTTCCTTTCCACCTCATATTTGCCTCCCCTCTCTCCCACCCACCCTGTACCATTCCTTAACTGTTTCCTAAACATCTCCCCCTCTCCCTGGAGCTTGCAGAAGCATGAGAACACGCCTGTGTACCTTGTGTGTATTATTCCATCAGTCTTGGTAGACAGAGGACAGTACTGTACAGTGCAGTGCAGTGCACTGAGATCCCTGTGTGCTTCCAGCATGCTATTGTACTGTACTACTACACTGTCAGTCAACCAGGCATGATTGCTTCATATGTCGCCGATCTCTCTCTCTCATGGTAGAGTGCTAAGATTGCAACAAAAGTGCTTTCCTTTTCAGACGTCAAGATCGGTAAGATACAAATTATAAATACAGTACTGTATACTTCTTCAGCAAGCTGTAAAATGTGTGTGCGCTGCTGCCTCTGATGAGGAATGGTCTTGTTGTTATGACCTTGCTGTGCTCGTTTTATAGACCTGTTCACCTGTGGTGGCATTGTGAGTTGGATCTTTGGAAGGACACAAACAGCCAACGCGCATCTATTTCTGTACTTGTAGGGAAAGCTGAAAGCGAGAGTCAACTGAGCAAGACGAGATGCATCAACAGATATAGTCGGAAAGATAAAGAGATGGAGAAAGGGGGAGAGAGAGAGAGATGCAGAGAAAGGGGGAGAGAGATAAAGAGGGGTGTGTGTGTGCCTGCGTTCGTGCGTGCATGCATGCGTGCACTAGGAGAGGTCTGGCTGAAGAAGTACAGATGCATTATTCAGTTTGGCTGCAGCTCCAGTTGGACGTGACTGAGTTTACAAAGGAAGGAGAGGAGACTACGGTACCTCTCTTACGTAAACCGTCCACACAGGGGCGTCATTAACATCCACGCCTGATGTGGATGGAGTTTGTGTAATACCCTGGAGCGCACACACACACACACACACACACACACACACACACACACACACACACACACACACACACACACACACACACACACACGCACAAAGAAAACCCACAAAAAGTAAGTACGACTATTTAGATGGGAGGTTTCTGCCCGGCAGCATCGATATAAATTGTAAATGGCGCATTTATACTGCGCCGTTATCCAAGACGCGTTACGATGATTGTGCAATACATTCACACACACGTTCATACACCGATGGTGGAGGAAACCATGCAAGGCACCAACCTGCACATTAGGGGTTCAGAGTATTGCTCAAGGACACTTCGACACTAACTCTGGGGGAGTCCGGGATCGAACTGAGAAGTGGCCACGCTCTACGTCCTGAGCCACTGCCGCCCCTATATAACATTATACCCTCTTCCTTCCTATTCCTTCTCTTTTTCTTTCTCACTCTCTGTATTATGGGGTTTATGTTTAGAATCAGTGCTGCTCCACAACACTGCTACAGCCTGCATCCACTGTGCAGCTAGCTACAAGTTAAGCCACACGCTGAGCAATCCCCAAAACCTACATGTCTACATGCTACATAAATCCTTTTCAAGCCAGACCATATCTATCTATAAATGCGACAAATCTCTGTCTGTCTGTCTGTCTGTTTGTTTGTAATCCGCGTATCTCGAGAACCGTTCGTCCCACCGGCTTCAGATTCGGCACGCGCGTTCCCCGCTGCGGCGCGGAGTGCAGTGCCGGGCCTCGGCCCGACTCGGCATGCGGTTTTCCCGAAGCGGCGCGAAACGTTCGGAATCTCCTTACGCGGAGCTGATTGTTAACATCAGGCTGTTCCTGAGGAAATCGGCACAATCGCTGACTCATTGTGACATCACTTCATAAAAGGCTCTGACATCACGTACGCCAGGAGTCAACAAAAAATCTCTGTGAATGTGTATGTATGTATGTGAATCTCGAGAACCGTTCTTCCCACCGGCACGCGCGTTCTCCAGATATGGGCATAAAATGAGGAAATCGGCACAATCGCTGACTCATTGTGACATCACTTCATAAAAGGCTCTGACATCACGTACGCCAGGAGTCAACAAAAAATCTCTGTGAATGTGTATGTATGTATGTGAATCTCGAGAACCGTTCTTCCCACCGGCACGCGCGTTCTCCAGATATGGGCATAAAATGAATCCCCGAATGCGGAGCTGATGTCTGACATCAGAGTTTTCCGCAACCGGTACTGTGTGTGCAGAGATCTCCATATATTGGGGTTTGCATTAAAGGGTGGGGACAAAGGCTAACAGAAGGCAAACAGATGGTCAAAACGGGTCCATGACAACATGACAACAGGTATATTGGGGTTTGCATTAAAGGGTGGGGACAAAGGCTAACAGAAGGCAAACAGATGGTCAAAACGGGTCCTATGACAACAGGTATATTGGGGTTTGCATTAAAGGGTGGGGACAAAGGCTAACAGATGGTCAAAACGGGTCCTATGACAACAGGTATATTGGGGTTTGCATTAAAGGGTGGGGCAGGCAATGGGCTTATGGGCATAAAATGGACCCAGAACTATATCTGCAGTGATCTCCATATATGGACATAAAATGGACGCCGACAGACAGACAGATACAGATATCTCCATATATGGGCATAAATGGACACAGGCAAACAGATGGTCAAAACAGGTCCTATGACAACAGGTATAATGGGGTTTGCATTAAAGGGCGGGGCATTCATTCTCTATTTACATCGTTCCCGAGTTGGCCAGGTCGCCAACATGACAACAGGTATATTGGGGTTTGCATTAAAGGTTGGGGACAAAGGCTAACAGAAGGCAAACAGATGGTCAAAACGGGTCCTATGACAACAGGTATATTGGGGTTTGCATTAAAGGGTGGGGACAAAGGCTAACAGATGGTCAAAACGGGTCCTATGACAACAGGTATATTGGGGTTTGCATTAAAGGGTGGGGCAGGCATAAAATGGACGCAAATAGACAGATATCTCCATATATGGGCATATGGGCATAAAATGGACCCAGAACTATATCTGCAGTGATCTCCATATATGGACATAAAATGGACGCCGACAGACAGACAGATACAGATATCTCCATATATGGGCATAAATGGACACAGGCAAACAGATGGTCAAAACAGGTCCTATGACAACAGGTATAATGGGGTTTGCATTAAAGGGCGGGGCATTCATTCTCTATTTACATCGTTCCCGAGTTGGCCAGGTCGCCGACTAGACGCTGGGCCGCCCGAAGGGCGGCCCAGCTTCTAGTATTATACAATACAGTATAGTATAGCACATTTCTCATTTTCACTCAGTCATGCTTTTACCTCGAATATTTTTTAGAAGGTGAAATATGGAAGAGAGGAAAGAGGCCGCACACTCTTCAGCCACGATGCAAAATATTTTATTTACCGCAACTATTTTTTGCATCGTGGCTGAAGAGTGTGCGGCCTCTTTCCTCTCTTCCATTGTTATCTGCGTGGTCAGCACCTCACCTATTTAGGTGTGCGCTCCTCCTTATGTGCTTTCTTAGAAGGTGAAATATATCACTAAGTTGTAACCATGGTAACAACATTTCAACACATCTACTGTATGCAGCGGTGATGAATGGTTTTCTACACCAGTGGATCCGCCAAATGTATACATATTTGGGGGTGTAAAATATATATATTTCCTGAGTGTCTGAACCCTTCTGATGCACCAGGGGTGGAAAAACTACTCACAGTAGTAAAAGTAGTAAAAGCTAAAAGTAAGTAGAAATGCAGAACATCACATTTCAAGTTTTCAAATGTATACATTTTATACTTAAAATGTATAAAAGAAATGTTAAAAATGTACAAATGGCAGAAATTTGTGTGTTTTATAATAATAATCGGCTAGTGAGCAAGAAAATGTCATATCCCATGATCCCAATTTCTCCAAAAACTTCGATCGCCGAGAAACGCTTTTTTTCACGGCGACACTGGACCGCGACGCTCGGCCGCGGTTAGAATGTTTCCTTTCCGTGTGAAAGTAAACATCCCGGTCTACATCCCTCATTTAGTGAATTTTCACAACATGGACACAATCGTGGCTTCCGGGGCTCTTCAAAATAAAGCGCAGTGAATGGCGGCACTCTGTATCCAAATAATTACAAAAATAATGGCATCCCAAGTTGTTAATGTGCTTAGTTACTTCACACCTCTGCCTGGGTGTCTGCTCTGAACCCTTCTGGGGCTCTACACAGCACCGCTAGCTGAGAGGGGCAGCAAGCTATATATCTGATGACAGATAAAACATTGATAGGCCATGAATGAGGGCCGCGGTGTCCACGGAAAATGAGTTCAATTCTCAGCTCAGCTCAGCAGAGCTCGAGGGAGCAGCAATACCTGCCTGTCCAACTCTATCGCCTATCGGTCCGTTTTGTCTTCCGGCGCCGTGACTCAGCCACGTCGGCCTCCTTCTTCTTCTCTTGTCATTTAAATACCATGTCACTCGTTGTCTTCTCCTGCGGTTGCTTTCTCTCTTTCTGTGTGTCTCTCTCCACCACACAGATTAAGGTAGTGTCCAGAGCGCAGATCTATATGAATTCCATCCATAATTAAAATAAAAAGAAAAAAAAGAACGCCTTCTAAATTCTGACCTGCGTTTTCTGAAGAACAAAAATGTCAATGTTGCTAAATACTGCCCAGCAAGCACGGTCAGCACTTGGACCAATCAGTGACGTCTCGATTGGGGCCAGATCAAGTCAAACCATGACTAGTTAGATCTGGCCTAGAATATCACCTGATTTTAACCAACATAAATCCTGCCCACGAAAACGGACATCCTGGATTAATCAGAGAGGGTCCGATCGAGGCCAGATAAATAACTAGTCAGATATGTCCCAGAATATAACTTTACGTGCTCATATTTCAACTAACATTACAAACAATAACAATAATCCTGTCAAACAAAAAAGTCCATATGACGTCCTGGTAATGACGTCAAGATCATCCTCATATGCGCTGTGATCTGGCCTAGTTCTGAACGCCACCAGAGTCAACGGAGGACGTTATCATAACGTCATCATGACGTCATTTGGCTTGCAGGATGTACATAGCAACAATAACCCCAAAAGAAGGGGTTCAGGATTGAAAGGTATAGTTACAGTACGTACAGTATAGGGGTTACCGGACTAAATGGGATATACATAAAAACTGACACAAACTACCATACACACCTAAATATACAGTACCAGCACACTCCGTGTATGGTGATGACATCTTTAAATAACCCCAAACTCTAGAGGCACATCGTCTCTCTGTTGTCAAACATGTAGTCAGATTGTACACACACACTCTCCTCCCTCGCTAAACTGTTCGATTTCGCCCACGCTCCCCAATCCCAGAGAGACAGACCAGGCCTGCTGTGGAATTTATCCAGCTCTGAGCCTCGCCTCCAGACTTTCAGAAATGTAAACACAAGTGTAGATGTTGTAGCTACTGTCTCCCTGTGTTTCCTCAATGTATGTTACTGAAACCCTTGGAACACCAGCTCGCCCCATTCTCCATGGGATCATTAACTTAATATATACATGCTGTATATACCAGTGGTGTAAAGTATGTAAGTACATTTACTTACAATTTTGAGGTATTTGTACTTTACTTGAGTATTTCCAATTTCCAATAATTTTACTTCTACTCACGCATTGTGAAACTGTAGATCTGCTATTTTCAAACATTTTGTACTTTTACTTTTGGTACTTTACAGTAGTACATTTTGATGCCAAAACTTTCATACATGTACTTTTACTCAAGTACAATTTGAATTCCGGACTTTTACTTACAGAGTTACAGAGTATTTCTACATTGCAGATACTTCTCTGTCGGGTACTGAAAATAACTGATGGAGGCTTAAACATCCAGCCAAGTTGAGGTCCTTTTAGTTTAGCAGCCCTCACTTATTGACAAAAAAGCAAAAAGAACAAACGTATAATGCTATCTACTCTGTGATGGAGACACAAGCATGACAGTTAGTGGGCCTGTCCGTTTCCTGGCTGTTTGCTCAGTACAATGGCTTTAACATGCTATGTTGACAACACGGTGTGATTACATTTCACGAGGCCCACGTCCTTCCTCATAACCGGAGCGTCACCTCACGTCTCTCTCTTTCTCTTTCTCTCTCTCTCTCTCTCTCTCTCACTCACTCACTCTGAGCCCTGCTTGCTACTGCAATGTTGACATGAGACAAACACACATCCCCCCGGATGCACTCGCACTCCAATAACAGCTTAAGTGCGTTCGCTTGTTCTTTCCTTTTCTCTCTTTTTTAGCGCCATCTATTTATGTAAGTCAACGCGTACTGTAAATAGAAACAGCATGAATAAGTGATGCTCATGATAACAAGGCGTCGGTGCCTCCGCAGCCTGGCTGTGGTGGGGAGTTTTAACACTCAATAGGCCTGATTCACTGAGCTGTTTGTAAACGGTGCCTAAATAAATGTACAAATGTACGATTCACCAAACGGCGTGTGGGGAAATCGCGCTCTTTCGAACGACCATCATTTCGACCGGAGGGTTAGCGACTCACTCCACGGAGGTTAGGGTTAGGGTGAGGGTTAGAGTCGGGTGTCGAAAAGATGACATGTAGTAACAGCGACACGCCTTCATTTGTGCGCATCGCAGGCGTAACTAATTTTTGCCTGACTGTCACAAGCGCGTTCCCGTGTGGACCATTTAACACCATAAAAGGCGACCATAAACTCTGACGTCAGACCATAAATGTCATCACGCTTCAAAATGGACAGATCTACAAGCTTAGAACACGGTGGCGTGCACCCACTTGACAACTTTTATATCAACGCAAGTGAGTCCGTCATGCTGAGCGTTAGGTAAATATAGCCTACTCTCTCGTGTAACGGGAATAAGAAGTTAATTTACAAAGTTTAACCCCAAGGCTAATAAAACTTGAAATGGATATTATGCCCTTTCTACTAAACAATTGCTCACTCACATTTGCCGAGGTAAAACGATGAAGCGGGAATCCGCCAATATACGATCATGTTCATCAGAACTTTATTGATTACTGAAGGGAATCTGTCCTTTGGAGGAGCCCTCAATTGTCCTACATCGGAATCGGCAAGATTTCATCCATACTGTATCCTCATCAAGGTAAGACTGCGTTCATGTTGCGCCGCATCTGTGAGCTGTAGTTTCAAACGATGTAAGCAATTTACCCCGAGTGAGAGGACATTATGCTCTGATAATGTCCTGTGTTAGGGTGTTATCGGACGAGGCGAAGCCGAGTCCGATAACACCCTAACACAGGACATTATCAGAGCATAATGTCCGACCCCGAGTGGTAAATAGCTTTTCTACCACTTTTTCCCTTATACATGAAAGAAAACACATAGTTGTAACTTGCAAGGATCTTAAGTTACAATCATTATTGCCTATAAAACTTCCGCGAGACAGCAGATAGTTCCACCAACAACATCTTCTACTCACCAACAGATGGCGCCAACTCCATACTAATCCATGCGTCTAGCTTACAGCTAAGCTAACGTCAGTTAAAAGCACCGTTCCGGCCGTAAATAGAGGCTGTTCGCTTCCAGAAAGGCATAGGTTCAGAGAAAAGGGGCTTTAAAGTTGGCGGATTGCATTGGATCCAAATAAATCGGCGACGATAGTACGCACGTTAGTAAACATAGGACCGCTGCGACCTTCATTTGTTGGTTGGGGGAAAGGTGTTCCGACTACCTCCTGAAGTCCCCGGATGTACACTGAGGCGCATTGATCTCGGACACACAACTTTGCGGCAGTTGTCCTCTCATAACCTCCGGAATTTAGCCAATCAGAATCCAGTATTTGAACACGTGACTCGAAAAAGTGGTAGAATATACATTTAAGTATATTTTGACGCTGATACTTTTTTACTTTCACTCAACCAAATTTTACATACAGAGTATTTCTATATTGCATTATTGATACTTTTACTTAAAGGAGCTATATTCAACTTTTTCTTGAAAAACGGATGCTTCATACATGTGTTTCTATTCAAAAATGACCACAAAAAGCGTAAAATAATGATAAAATAATCATTTTGGCCATTGTCAGACCGACACTTTGTTTACATTCTAGTCTATAGACTAGGATGTAAACAAAGTGTCGGCCCTACAATGAAAAAGTTGACTATAGCTCCTTTAAGTAAAGATTGTGAGTACTTTTCCCACCACTGACTGTTGGGTAATAAACACAGTTAAAGACACACAAACACACAGTATAAAACACTTGTCCCTCGTGCTTTCAGGCATGCAAAAAGAAATAAGAACAATGCTGATGCGGAATTAATTTCTGTCTCCTCCAGGCCTCTGTCCTCAAGGGATAAACAAATGGCAGCAGTGGGTGTGTATGACACAACATTAACAAGGAACCGCTGTGGGGCCCATGGGGCGAGGGGACCAGAGTCAAGTAGCTGGGTCTATTACCTTCCATCACGGTCTATTTAATTAGCCTTTCTCTCCCAATTGCCCTCCTCCTCCCAGCACACTCTGTGACAGCCACATAACGCAAGGCAAACATTTCTTTATTCCGAGAAAGAGGGAGTGTGCAAATAGTGTGTGTTGCAAAGGTAGATATGGAGGCAGACAGAGATAGACACACTGCATTAAATCGTTTTATGCACTTAATATATGTTTTGGCAAAGACATTTTTTACTTCTCTTTACTCTTGGCTGTTGTCCAGTTGAGTTTTGTTGTACAACAAAGTAGGGGTGAGGGGCGTCTTTGTGTGGCGTAGGCATCAAACACTCGCCCATCACCTCAGAGACCCGGGGTTCATTCCTCAGCTGTGGTGCTTCCAGACTGGCCCACCAATTGAATGAACACAACTGGCAGAGTTTGCAGGTGGGAGGCTGCCAGGAGATTGTGTCCTACACTAGTGACTGCTTGGTAGATAATGTGAACCTACATATTATGTTATGCTCTTCTGGACGGTGAAACTCCTCGCTGTTGGGTGAAAAGAAACGTCTAGTTGAGGAGGCATGTGGCTGTCTGCAGTAAAGTAACTAAGTACATATACTCAAGTACATTTTTGAGGTATTTTTGCTTTACTAGACAGTACTTTTACTTCTACTCCACTACATCTCAGAGGCAAATATTGCACTTTCAATGCTACAATTATTTGAAAACTTTAGTTACTCGTTACTTTGTAGATTTTGATTATTACAAAACATATATTACCCACTTTAGCCCTATATAAATTCCGGCCATTTGAATATACTCAATTTACAAGCTCACAATGCGTTGCAATAGACTTTTATACATTTGTATTCATTCGAAACTTGTGAAACAGGACATGCTGCACAATGAGTACTTTCTACTTTTGGTACTTTCTGGAGTTTTACTTGTAACAGATCATTTCTACATTGCAGTAATGCTACTTTTACTTAAGTAAAACATGTGAATACCTTTCCCATCACTGGCTGTCTGCACTCTCCCCAGCTCTACAGTGAAAGTAATGAGAACAGTTATGAAGTGCTGCTGGCACTTCACGCCTCGAAGGTCCGGGGGTTGCTTGGGTTGCCTTGTAGGCCATCAACAGTGTTTGTACTGACCCCAATCTAATTTCCTAGTCTAACAGTGCACTAAAATCTGTTTCTGAATGGAGTTGGAGAGAGAGAGAAAAATAGGAAATGAAGTAACAGAAACTTGATGTAACTTGTAAAAAAAGAAAATAAAAACGTTGTGGTCCACTGGTCTAAGCGAGGTGACCTCTACTACTCGCCATGACCAGAATAGAATGAGTGCCCAGTGTCCAGGCGGTCTACTTTACAATGAATTGCGTCACCATTCAGAGATTAAATATTCACCAAAAGCAGGCTGTCGCTGGAGGCTCTCACTGGCACAGCCTATCAATGAGCCTTAAGTGATGATGATCGAGTAGGACTATTTTAGGATATGTTTATGCTACATGTCAAGGGGGGTGACCTGCTCAGTATACCTATAAAGACCCTGTTGCATTTTTTAAGTGCTCCCATGGGTGGCGTTTAAACAGAAACAAGCAGATTTGTTCCCTGACAGCATAGTTGGTTTGGGGGGTGTAGGGGCTGACACAGGGGAAGCGTGTAGATTGTCCCCAAGTGTAAACAACCGTTAACGCTTTAAACGGTGCGATGAGGCATACTGCTGAGTCAGAGGCTTGTGGACGTGGTTAGCGGAGGGGCTGCTGACAGCCTGCAAGATTGAGAGAGACCGCGGCGTCGCGCGCGTGCGTTTTGTGTCCCTCGCCGGTGAGAAGCGGTGGTGAAATGAGGCTACGTGCTTCATTTTGCAGCCACATTTAGCCCTGTCTCGTGGGAATCCTGCAGAATGTCCAATTCCAGAATGCCATCCTTTGCCTATCACACACGCACACACAGGGGCGTCAATTGGGTATGGCAGGGGTATGCAGCTGCCATACCCTGGGTCCAGGGGGGAAAATAAAAGTTACTTTTAAATATAAATCCATGAATGTCTTTTGTCTATCTGCGCTGGTTATTATGTTGTTAAATTACAGTAAAATAACTACAAATGCAAAATTTAACATAATGGTCACTTTAACAAGGTATTCTAATTATATTCTCCACACTTGTATTCTCCCCAGCTTGACAAAATGGTATATTACCAGGTTCCGCAGGTCAGCTGCACAGGTGCAATGCATTATTGTTAATTGTGGCACGTTTACTAACATGCTAAGTTTAGCTGCACTTGAAAAACCATTCCAGGCTGCCATATTCAGCACAAGAAACCGTGGAAACCTGTGTAAACAAGAATTGACACACAGTCAATATAAAATCTGGTGGATTGGTGTGTTGAAGTTAGTGTAAAAAAAGTTTGGAAAAAGAATGTTTTGAAAAAAAAAAAAATGTTTGATTTTTTTTTTTTTTTTTTGAAAAGGGGGGGCCCTTTTTTAGGGGGGCCCCTCGCCGGGGTTAATCCGTCCCTGGGCTCGGCCCTCGCGGGGGTTAATCCGTCCCTGGGCTCGGCTGACACAAACACACTACGTTGTCAATTCACCATACAGTAAAGGAGGGGAGCGCACTTTTTATGATCTATATACCACTTTGCTTGTTTCTCTCCCATAAGTCTGGCAACACGCTTCCTTCCTCCTCTCTCCACTGTCCACAGTTTGGCTAATGGCTAATGCTAGCTCCGGTAGAACTGGTCGTTTTAAACTCTATTGAGGGAATTAACAAGAAAGAGAAGAGAAAACGCTGCAATTTTTCCAGTGGTGGAAAAAAGCGTGGAAAACGCTAGCCCTTTCTGGTTTTACATTGGTGTGTAAAGTAACTACGTACATTTACTCAAGTACTGTACTTATAAGTACACTTGAGGTATTTGTACTTTACTTGAGTGTTTCCAATTTCCAATACTTTTACTTCACTACATCTCGGATCCAAATATTGTACTTTTACTCCACTGCATTTACAGAGTAGTTCTATATTGCAGTATTGATACTTTTACTTAAAGGAGCTATAGTCAACTTTTTCTTGAAAAACGGATGCTAAAATAAAAATAATGTTTCGAAAATATTTTATAAAAAAATAAGCTTCATATATGTGTTTCAATTAAAAAATTACCACAAAAAGCGGAAAATAATGATAAAATAATCATTTTGGTCCTTTGTTTACATTTACGGGCCCTGTAAATGTAAACAAAGGACCAAAATGATTATTTTATCATTATATTTCCGCTTTTTGTGGTAATTTTTTAATTGAAACACATATATGAAGCTTATTTTTTTATAAAATATTTTCGAAACATTATTTTTATTTTAGCATCCGTTTTTCAAGAAAAAGTTGACTATAGCTCCTTTAAGTAAAACAATTGAGTACTTTTTGCGAGAACAGGACAGGAGGAGAGAAACATGAGCCTGTCTTCCATGCGGAGAATAACGCAGCGTTTTTGAAACTATTCATTTCATCAATATATATATCCTCCTTCAAATCACATACTTACCCCAAAGTCGTCCATAAAAAGTTGTTTTTGTATCCTTCTACTTTGAAACTATTACGCTACGGCGACGGGCGCTGATTCATAACCAGCTCTGATCCATAATGAGTTCTCCTTGACGCTATGTCACCAATGAGCCCTTGCGAGGCAGGAAAGGCTGCGCACCCTCTCATCCGTAGTAAAAATAAAATATACAGTTTCGCTACTCACCAAAACAAAGACGGATTTAAGGAGGTTTTAGTTACTCCACACCGCCCTCTACAGATCTTGTCAATAGAAATGTCCATTGACCAGATTTTGCCTTCCGGTGAAATATTATCTTCTCTGGATAAAAAGTGTATTTTAGACGTGACGTGGGGGGCTTTGAATGTTCCCACTAAGTAAAGTAGGCTTTCAACTCTCTAAATCCGTCTTTGTTTTGGTGAGTAGCGAAACTGTATCTTTTATTTTAACCACAGACGAGTGGGCACACCGCCGCTAATGCGAGCACAAGGGCTCATTACAGTCATTAGTGACATAGCGATCTGTAATCTCTACTCTTATCTGTACGTTAGCACGTTAGCTGCTAACGGCTAGCTAACACTTGAAATGAATGAAGACAAGTAATGTACAAATTGATGAAGAAGGGGGGAGTGTTTCTTACCTCTGCCTTGTCTGATGACGTTTTCCACACTTCTCATATTATATCCCCAACCATGGTCGCCGTTATATTAGCTTAGTGCCAATATGGACAGAATAGCACATCTTCGTCCCCCCGACTTTCGAGTTTAAAAAAAAGAGTCACATGGCTTCACATTGTTCTGTTTTATTTATCACAAGCAGGCTAGCCAGCTGCAGGCCTACTGTACATACTACGTTTCAATGAAGGTGTATGATTCTCTCTGTATCATAAACATTTGGTTGCATAACACAAAGAATGATAGCCGATCTACAGCTGCAGAGTCTTTTCTCACTGGCTCCCGTTGCCGTTTGTAACCCATAGTCTGGAGGAGTGTTAAACTCGCCTGCGATTGGCTCTAATGCAGTTCTTTTCCCCCCTTCCCCCCCATTGTCTGGGGGGCCGCGACAGCCAATAGGCAAATAGGTCCCCTGTATGTGGCGCCAGAACAACAGCGAAATGTTGAAATCTGTTTCCAGATTTAAAAACTGACCAAAGTCTGACCAAAGTTTTTTTTTGTTGAAAATAAATTTTTCACAATAGAACCGTGTTATCCAAAATGTAATGCCTATTTTCCATGAGGACCCATCTTTGCCATACCCTAGCTTTTGCTGAACTGACGCTACTGCGCACATACACGCGCGCGCACACGCATACACACACACGCACGCACGCACACACACACACGCACGGCACACACAGGCCATTGTTTGTGCTGTGGAAGCCCACAAGGCCCCACTAAACATCACTCACCAACACAAGTGTTTGGATGGGAGCCAGCTCTGCGGCATGCTTCTGCGGGTCATCCATCAGCCGCCTCCTTTCCACCGAGCCACGTTACATAGCGTCACTGTCGGGCAGAAACCTCGTATCTCCAGGTTTCAGATTTTACGTTTTCTTTTCCCGTAAAGTAAAGCCCCGCTTCATCATACAAGACTGTCGCACAAAAGTAGTGGAAATAGCAGATCTACAAGAACACAGCACTTTTCACTCTGATAAGTACAAAAACAAACGGTTTTGGACATACAAGGTTTCCGCCCGAGAACAGCGATAGACCAGCACCCAGTCTTGACTGTTCCCACCTGCCCTGTTTTTGCTCAATAAAATGTTTTATTCCCTTGATATTCCCCCCTAGAAGCCTAAAAGTAAGCCCCCCCCCCCCCACACACACACACACAACACACATACAAATAAACAAATAACCCTCAGCCTCTATGTCACCTGAGTTAAAAAAAAGAAAAAAAAAAGACGTTTTTGTCATCTGGCGTTATAATGACGTGCTTCATCTGACAGGCCCTGCTCCCATGCATGGGAAAAGCTATTTGAGCTGCTGTCACTGTCAGTCCCCAGAACGAATCAATACCCTCAGCCTTCATATATCCATTTAAAACTCATTTGTGCTCTTGCCTCATTTCTGTTTTGTTTCCCTTTTTTCCCCTTTTAAAAAACCTTCGTTTGGCTTGGCGGGGCGCTCCAATTTCTCTTCAAAATGTTTATGAGAAAACAAGCCAGGAGGGCTGAGACGAATCACCCCACCCAGAGTTTCATAATGCTCAGCTGTAGCTCCCCTGCTCAGTGTCTGAGCTGTGTGAGCCTCGTCATCATTATTATTTGACTGATGATTTGGCAAGGGGAGATTTGAGAGACTAGACCACCGTTTCCCGAACAGCGGGAGGGTTTCCTGCAGGAAAAAGGCTTGGCCAGGTGGTAGGTTAGGGGGGGGGGGGGGGGGGGGGCTCTGGCGCGCGTTGCATGCGCAAAAACGCTGAAAAGAGTTAATTAAAGGGATATTCCACTTTCAACAGGGAGCAGTGGTAGGGCCTCTCTCCACATACAAACCCATTGTAACTTCAAACTCCATTTTAACCATGATAGATTCATTAAAAACACCCATTATCTTTTCTGGGGACTCATTTTACCTTCCTAATACGTGAGCAGGCTGTGTTTTTTCGATAACTTTTTTCATTTATTTGTAATAATTTTTTGGGAAAATGGAAAAAATGAAATACAACAAAATAATTAAAAATAAATGAAAAAAGTTATCGAAAAAACACGGCCTGCTCACATATTAGGCGGGTATTATGAGTCACTAGAAAAAATAATGGGTGTATTTAATGAATCTATCATGGTTAAAATGAAGTTTGAAGTTACAATGGGTGTGTGTGGGGAGAGGCCCTGGGCCTGGAGGGCCTGGTAACATTTACATCAAATATCTAAATATTCAATCAACTAATTAAAAACTGTTCAGGGTGTTCATAAAAGCCTGATTAGATGATAAAATTACCAAAAGTTTTTTGAAAGTGAAATATCCCTTTAAATAGTTCATTCATTCGATTAAATTAAGTCTCTTAATTTTGATTAATTCTTATTTTTGCCCTCAACACAGGAGGAGCTTAAAGAAACACAAACGCAAAAGTATAGTTTGTTTTGCACGTTTATTTTGCATAATTTTCACCAGACTCTTGGCCGGGTGCTAGAGATTTTAGGACGGGTGGCCCGCCTGGCCAATAAAGTGCTGCAGGAAACCCTGCGGGTCAGGAGATTCAGGACCCATACTGTATGTGGGTCGCAGACATATCTTTATGGGTCACCAATAAGTATCCCTTTATTATTTCAAAACTTTATTTTATACAAAAAATAAAACATTAATAAATCAATAGACGATCTACAAGCTCACAACGCGGAGCGAAGCGACGAGTTGTGTGCTTGTAGATCTGCTATCACTAGCTTGGGTCCCGGGAAAATGTCTATTTTCTCTTTTGGGCCTCGAGCTAAAAGGTTTGGGAACCACTACTAGACTTCTGCTTATTCAAGTTATTCAGGCCCTGTGCCTTGATTGTCCAGGATCTGCTCTGGGCTTTTCCTTCAATCTCTTGTAGATCTATCTGCTAATTCTGCCGATTGTTAGCCCTAGAACAGGGATGCTGGGGTTCAAGTAGTTAGTCCCTTCTGACATGTTCTTTTGTCTTCCTCGTTACAAATAATCGCACGGACCCATGATGCGTGGTTGTCCTCTGGATATAGGCTTGCGCCAGACAGAGAAATGGCTCTGGCTCAACTATAACACACATAAAGCCATATTAGCTGGGTCTGTGTGTCATCATAATAGGCAGCGAGGGGGTTATGTACTGTAAAGCCATGGCTCGTCTCGCCTCAAGGGGCACCAGGCAGTGTGCCAGCCTGCCAGCCAGGGATGATGTTGGCTGGGATTCATACGGACACCCGCTTTCTCCTATCTTATTCCCTGCCAGCCCCTGAGAAGAACAGGCTCTTCCAAGGATGTAGGGAGGTACATGAAACCAAGATTATTGACCAGTGTTCAATGTTTTGATGGTGTCTTATTTTGCTGCAAAGGCGTGATCAAGTTTGAAGAATGTGCTACACTGTAGTAGCCAGACAGGTTTGTCTGACTCCTCCTCTCGTTGCTTTTATTTTTGGTGCTGTGCTAGAGATCAATAAGGTGTACGTGCTCCTCATGGGTGGGTAAATGTCTGGAAAATGTCCAGGCTATTCCTGAACTGCTTTGGCTTGTTTACTGCCAACTCACTGATCTATGCACTGTGGAAATCTCTTCTTCCCCAACCCCTCACCACTAGATAAATACAAGCCAAAGCATCCAGGCTAAATTGGTGTATTTAACAATGATGAATATGACTCGTAGTGACTTCTAAGCTTTGTTTTCCAGTTCCACTCCCAGCACTCTTGTGTTCCTTCTGTAGACCTTCTGCTAGACCCGGTAGAGAGAGCGTTTCTCAACCACACGTATCCAAAAGGATCCAAAAGGGAACTGTGGGAAAGGAGCAGAGCTTTAATAGTAGATTGTGGAACTGCTCAATGAACTGGGACTGCCTTATTAATCAAAACAAATCTTCCTGGGGGAAACCATTATGATGACATAACACGTTGTGGTGTGCTATACAGTATGGCCTCACAATAGGTGAGGCAGACATACTGTATACTCTATACTGTACAGTATATTGCCTACAGTAGTGTTCTATTAAAGTGGTTATTTTACACATTCCCTCACTCATCACGTCATCAGTCCAGTCCCCCCCCCCCCCCAGCATGCACTGTGGTACACCAATGTGTGCCCTGCCATTCCATTACCCTCTGCAGGTGTTTGTCAAATGAGCAATGATGCAGCGAGTAACTCGATTGGGCCGCATGTCTGAATCTTTTTCACTAACAACCTCCAGCAGAGTGTATCACCGCGGTTGTACAACCGCATTTCCCTCTGTCCTTACCGCACACACACACATGTACACATGCACGCACACACACAGACACACGCTCTATTGTGCACAGCCAGGTTCCTTGCACATCAGCATGCAGGGCCTAGAGCGCCAGCGAGTCATCATCGTAGAACCAAATCTAATTTTGTGGCAGGCAAGCAAGCGGGTGAGGTGAACCCCTGTGTTGGAATGAATAATCAGTGTTGAGAGGTTGTACCGTATATGGGGGGGACTATGGCTGACAGGTACTAGAGAGAGAGGAAAAACATGCTCTTTCTTTCTCTCTTTGGAGAGATAAAAGAAAAAAAAACACTCTTTCTTGCTCTCTTTAGCTCAGGTCTCATTCTCGTCTCTGTCCTGCTGTCTCTTTTGCTCACACGTGGAAACACGCCGTTTGCACCCACACATGCAAACACGTGTACATACAGGCCTACAGCCAGGCAGGCTGCTTGACTTGACCAAAACACCCTCCCATTGTTCAGTCAAGTCATGTGTGCTCCTGCAATGTGCTTCGTTAAGACCTGAGGCCCTTTCTACAAAATGTCTGCTAAATCCTTTTAAGGTTTTTGAAAAAGCTATGTTTCTATGATCAGTGGTTCTCAAACCTTTTCATGTCATTATCTGCTATTTTTGAATAGCATAAGTATAAAATAATGGTTAAAGTGGTTAAAATCTAAAGGGACACAAATGCTTTCCAGGTCTAAATGGGTTAACCAATTAAGATTTGTCATACGACGAGTAGCAAAATTTGCAGAGGTAACATGTTGTGACCTTGGAGATCAACTATTTTCACAATTCTTTGACATTTTGGAGAATTGGGATGCCTTTGATGGTCACCTAAGCTGCAGATCAGACTTAGAACAAAGCAAACGTGTTGTTGTTTTTTCAAATGTAAACCCATCCGGACGACCTTTGCCACATGTCACTCCCCATCTCTTCCCCCATTTCCTGTCAGTCTACTGTCCTATCAAATAAAGGCATAAAAGCAAAAACAAAAAAAAGTCTCAGTCTATCCCAGTTTGTGTCGACAGCTTTACTATATAAAAGAATATTCTCTGCCTTATATGGCACATTGGTCTATCAGTAATGAGCACCATATAAGAACTCACTAAGCTTAAGCAAGTCTTCATTCTCTGACTGTTATGACTCCTGAACCTGTTGTATATTATTATACTACTAGCCCTTACCCGTTCAAAGATATGAGCTCCAAAATGATGTGCAGTGTGTGGGTTATGGGATGTGCACTGTGCACACCGTATATGAGGGATGGAAAGTAACTTTAACTGGTGCTTGCATGATGTAGGAGCATCAATGTAAGAAACACGTTTCGTTTAATGGCTACAGAGATACTGTCCCCCCCCCCAGCCTGCCCGCCCACCCGCCTGCACACACACCCGCCTGCCTGCACACACACACACACACACACACACACACACACACACACACACACACACACACACACACACACACACACACACACACACACACACACACACACACACACACACAGCTGGTTAAACATGTTGCCTCATGCTAGATGCAGAATAGATGTGCCTCAAGCTAGATGCAGAATAGATAGTAGATACACCATAAAAATGCTAATATACAGCATATGATTTGTGAAAGTGACAAACGGGCTTCACAGTTATGTCAGGTGTGTTCATATGCTAATGGTGATGCGATTTCAGATCAATTGCTCCAGCCACTGAGGAGAAACGCTGTTTCAGACAGACAGACAGACAGACAGACAGACAGACAGACAGACAGACAGACAGACAGACAGACAGACAGACAGACAGACAGACAGACAGACAGACAGACAGACATTCGCAAAATTATAGTATAGATAGGCAGGATTTTAGAAAGGTGCTTATTTAAAGTGCTGAAGGCAAATCTTGTTAATTTATGACATACATGTTTGAGGGGTTTTAAGGGCTGCTGAATCGAAAATTGCTCTATGTCAATCTAAAAAATGGACGCTAAGCCCTCAAAATGGACCATTTAAAGATGGCAGCCACCACTATGCTGGAATATATTACAACTAGCCCTTACCCGTCCAAAGATATGAGCTCCAAAATGATGTGCAGTGTGTGGGTTATGGGGTGTGCACTGTGCACACAGTATATGAGGGATGGAAAGTAACTTTAACTGGTGCTTGCATGATAATATGTAGGTGCATCAATGTAAGAAATACCCGTTTGGTTTAATGGCTATAGAGATACTGTGTACCGATCTGCATGATTTTTGGACAACATCTGTAACAGGGCCAGACACCCCCCCCAGCCCCCAACCCCCCCGCACGCGCGCGCACACACACACACACACACACACACACACACACACACACACACACACACACACACACACACACACACACACACAGCTGGTTAAACATGTTGCCTCATGCTAGATGCAGAATAGATAAGCCTCATGCTAGATGCAGAATAGATAGTAGATACACCATAAAAATGCTAATATACAGCATATGATTTGTGAAAGTGACAAACGGGCTTCACAGTTATGTCAGGTGTGTTCATATGCTAATGGAGATGCGATTTCAGATCAATTGCTCCAGCCATTGAGGAGAAACTCTGTGACAGACACTCAGGCAGACAGACAGACAGACAGACAGACAGACAGACAGACAGACAGACAGACAGACAGACAGACAGACAGACAGACAGACAGACAGACAGACAGACAGACAGACAGACAGACATTTGGAAAATGATATGTTTGATATTAGGATTTTTTTACTAAACAAGGTAGAAACTTGATCATTGGTGAATATTAGTAGGAGTGTGCTGGTTCAAATCCAGTCACCACCACCTAATTCAAGAGATAATTGAGATAGATAGTCAAAGAATAGCAACCAGCAGGACTGGGATTTGAAATTGGAACCTCTGTGCTGAGGGTCTGATCATTACACCTTCTCTCAGTAAACTCAGCAGAATATTTGCTGTGAGTGCCTGAAAGGTAGTATAGTGGTCTAATAATGATCAGTCCTTCGGCACAGAGGCGTGATGTTCAAACCCCAGTCTTCCTATAGTTCGATGATGCAGTACTTTAGAATTTTCTATGCAAACATATACTGTACATGGATATTGGATAACATAAAATGTCTTTGTCAATGCATTGGGCACACACACAATGTGGGTTATGGTAGCTCAGTTGGATGAGCTCTTGACTCATGATCAAAAGGTCATGGGATCATATCCTGGCACTGGTAATTCTGCATCTGAGCAATTGATACTGAGGGATTATTTATATTTTCTCTCCTTTAAATGGTTCGTTTAAACGCCTGGGCCATTATTTGCAATGCATTTTGTTGATTGTTGTTTGTTCTTTAAAAAAAAAAAAATTGTTAAATCAAGTGCATTTGAGGGAACATTAGTGAAAAATAGCAGATCTACAACCTCACAACACATTGGCGTAATCATTCTGGGGGTTTATAAACCAAAGGTTAAGGATTTAACAATCACAAAGAACATTTTCACAAAATTCTAAAAGCTGGTTAATTAGATTGTCGATTAAATCTTGCTGACCAATTTGGCTTAAAGGATAAATATGTGATTTATACACTGAAGGTTTGGGGTTCGAAGTTCCTAAAGGAACATTTTCACTAGCCTGGGTTCCAGCCCGACTGAACTCCACCCCATGACGAAGTGTGTGAAAGAGGCTGGCAACGGCAGGCTACGTTTTCACTGTCCATCCAAACTCTAAGGCCGGACTCACACATGTGCGTTACGCATCGAATCTTATCGTCTGAGAATGGCCACTGGGAGCGCCGTACTAATGCATTGTCAATGCAAGGTTGTTTGGTTTTTTGTCTCAAGCTCAACCGCAGCCTGTCTTTTGGCCAAGAGACACGGCAACGACAAAACACCAAACAACCTTCCATTGACAATGCATTAGTACGGCGTTCCCAGTGGCCATTCTCATACGATAAGTAGAAGATTTTCACGCATATGTCTGTGGCGCGCCTAAAAGGTGGATTAACTATTTAATTACGTTTCACTTGTTTCTTCCAAGTTGTTGTGGCTCAAGAGAGAAGTCATGGGTTTGTATATGAAAGGTCTGGGGTTCGAAACTCGTGATGAACATTTTCACTGTCCATTTGAATTCTAAAAGGTGGGTTAAATATTACATTCCCGATTATTTCTCCATGCCAGCATGGCTCAAAAGATAAAACAAAGGTTCATGAATCAAAGGTTGTAGGTTCAAAGCTCAAACAAAACTAAAGATCAACTCAAACAACAAAAATCTCAAAAGCCTCAAAATAAATAACCTAGATGAAATCAAGTTGCAATCAGGTAAAATAAATAAAGAACACAATTATACAATAACAAATGCCTCAAAATGATCAAACAGTAATGCTTTATCTATGCTCCACCCTCTCCTACAGAGCTAAAAGAGGGCGTGACGAGGAAGGCAGGCTCTTCGCCTTAAAAAGACCAAAGTTAAAGACTTTCCAGTAGTCAGATTCAAACCCACAACCTTCAGGTTGTGAGTCCTCTGCTTTACAGTTGCGCCAACCGGCTTTTCACACTAATGGTGGTTTGGAGGTTATATTTAAAGTGAAGAGGAGAGCCGACAGGTCACTGGATGAAAATCCACAGTAAACACCTCTACCCCTGACAGAATGACTGAATCTACTAGATACACCCTCTTATGACTAGGGTTAATTGCCACAATTGCAATTTAGGTTGTTCTTTAACACACTTCCAAGTTGTCGTGGGTTCAAAACTCAAGTTCAACATTTTCACTGTCCATTTGAATTCTAAAAGGTGGGTTAAATATTACATTCCTGATTATTTCTCCATGTCAGCATGGCTCAAGAGATAAGTCAAGGGTTTATATATGGAAGGTCTGGGGTTCAAATCCCATTATCAACATTTTCACTGTCCATTTGAATTCGAAAAGGTCGCTTAAATATTACATTCCCGATTGTTTCTCCATGCCAGCATGGCTCAAGAGATAAATCAAGGGTTTATAAATGAAAGGTCTGGTGTTCAAAGCCCATGATCACTATTTTCTCTGTCCATTTGAATTCTAAAAGGTGGGTTAAATATTAACTTCCCGGAAACTTCTCCATGACAGCATGGCTCAAGAGATGAGTCAAGGGTTTATAAATGAAAGGTCTGGGGTTCAAAACCCATGATCAACATTTTCACTGCCCATCTGAATTCTAAAAGGTGGGTTAAATATTACATTTCTGGTTAATTCTCCATGTCAGCATGGCTCAAGAGATAAGTCAAGGGTTTATATGTGGAAGGTCTGGGGTTCAAATCTCATGATCAACATTTTCAATGACTATTTGAATTCTAAAAGGTGGGTTAAATACTACCTTCCGGGATATTTCTCCATGACAGCATGGCTCAAGAGATACGTCAAGGGTTAATATGTGGAAGGTCTGGGGTTCAAAACCCATGATCAACATTTTCACTGTCCATTTGAATTCTAAAAGGTGGGTTAAATATAACATTCCCGATTATCTCTCTATGCCAGCGTGGCTCAAAAGATGAATCAAAGGTTCATATATCAAAGGTTGTAGGTTCAAAGCTCAAACAAAACTAAAAGTCAACTCAAATAAAACAACTCAAAAAGCTCCAACAAAACTAAAAGTCAACTAAATAAAAAAATTAAAAGCTTCAATAAAATAATAAGTATAATAAAAGGTGAACAAAAAAACACAAAAAATAAATCACACAATAAAAATAATGATATAATTAATATGTAAATTTCCTAAACTCCTCCCCCTGGAGGCAGGCTTTATCTATGCTCCACCCTCTCCTACTGGAGCTAAAAGAGGGCGTGAAGAAGAGGTTGGGCCCCTCCCTCTCCTACCAGAGCTAAAAGAGGGTCTGCCATTGTGCCCCTGTGGTAAAGTGACTAACTTTGCCACTTTAAGTTTTACTTGTTCCTTATTTTTCTGCTTTCTCTTTGTCATAACCTCATGGTCTGCAACAAACATTTTGAATGCTAGTATCATGTGCACTACCTGTATTTGGAGTGTTTGTTTCACATCTAATATTTCATTCTTTATGCCTTGATTGCAAATAACAGAGTCGGTTGGTTTTAAAACATATTTTATTCTCAGCAGTTAAAGTCATCATCACTGCTAACAAATACTTACTTCCTGTTTGGTCGTCCAAAAGAATCACAACTGTGTCCGGTGCTCAATTTATAGTGTGGAGCAGGGTGATTGGAGCGTACCATTGGGCAGGGGAGTTTGTATGGGGACTAAAGCTTGTATTGTCCATTTAAGGGAGATTAAGTTAGTTAATATGAAGAATACCTTTCTGCTTGTTGCAATTGTATTATTGTTATCGTGAAAGGTTTTCTTGATTTTTCAACTTGAATTGAAGTTGAGTAGTGTTCCTTGGACTAAGGACAGTTTGTTTAATCCAATGAGGGGAGGAGCTCCCACACTATTTAAGTTCATGAAATTGTATTTCATTCAGTCATTCTTGTCTCTGTGAGGAGAGATAGGGAAGTTGGGGGCACAATGTTCTGAGAACTGTCCTTAACAATGGTATGGAAGTCAGTAGTACTTTTACCTTATGCCTGCTTTAGGTATGCCCTCGTTTATTGCTTTCATTTTTTTGTCGATTATCTATTTTTGAACCTTACATTTTTAACTATATTTTGTCATCTACATCTTGCAAGAAGAGAATAAATCTCCATTTTTGAAGTTTTTGGTCTCTCTTGTTCTGCACACTTGCCCTCATCAAAACAAACTCATTTACAGACCCTTGTTAATGTTAATCTCTAAAACCATGAAACATTTCAAATATTCATTTTCAGGCAAACATTTCCACAGTAAGCTGAACATGATAAAGTTTGAACGGTGTTTCTAGGTGTAAGTATGTAGCTCTAGTAGCCTGCCAAAGTTTGCACTTTTTACATTGACAATGCATTGGGTGTTTAAAGTTAAATATTTAAAAAACTTCAAATTATTTCAAAGTAAAAATCTCAAGCATACAGGTCCATTTGGTTTCATTTTAAACTCGAGTTAAAGCTCTATAAGGGTCCATTTGGTTACGAACTCTCCATCATTTAGCTGGGAACCACCTGGAACCCCCTCAAGGACCACTGGTAGTCCCCGGACCATTGGTTGAAAACCACTGACCTACGTAGACGCACTGCGGCGCGACAGCGTAGCTGACAACACTGTAGAGCTCAAGACCCTGATGTTAGGAGTGTGTGGAGGGCAGCGATTCAGGAGTCCGTTCAGGAGTTGGCGTTGGCTAGACCGCACTCTTGCATCGCATCACAATAATCACATGTAAACCTTTGTTGTCACAAGGCAATGATGTCATGCCCTTGACGACCTTTGCTGATCTGGTTCTATGACTGCCAGAGCGTTGTCCACTGAGACCGCATGCACTTGACCCTGGTCAAAAGGCAACAGTGTCCCTATTGTGGGCATATCATTCAAAATATATACATTGTTTTTTTTTATCAACACAATCATTATATTGGTTTGTTCAATCAAGAAACATTTGTGTGTTGAGGGGTCTTTTTTCAAAAGATTTTCGAAAATAGCTGATATGCTGTTTTCACTATCCGTCCTATGATGTACAGTAGTGTACAGTACAGCCTATAGGGCTTAAGTGGTTGAATTCCCCCTCTCCAAACAAGATCTAGCCCAGTTTTTATTGGTGGTTAACCTCATTATGAAAGCATAACCTCTGCCTTTTAACCACTTAAACCCTTTAGTACGTCTCTGACCGGAGTCAGACAATGTACAAAAGCTCCCAACGACGCGCCGGGAGCTTGTAGATCGTCTATCTTCACAGAAACGCTCACCCACTACGACATACCCAGAGTAGGGATGCTATAGGATCAGAGTGGTTAACGGGTGGCACAGTGGTCTGGCTTCAGGGTCTAAACAGAGGAGAGCCCTCTGAGCCCCTCAGGCAAAATAGTAATGTCCCCCTAGGCTCATGCTAAGAACACACTAAGCCTAAGCGGGCCTCTCCTGTTATGACTTGATGCAATCTCTCTCTCTCTCCCTCTCTCTCTCTCTCGCCGTCTCTCATCCTTTATTAAAGCCAATGCTTTTTTCCTTTCCTTTTTTCTGTCTGAAGCTTGCGGCAGAGAGAGAGACAGAAAGAGATGGAGAGGGAGAATATTAGGTTTCAGGTCACTGGGAGACAGCAGGCAGAAGTTGTACAGAGGCAAGAATGAGAGGAATTTCAATTTGCTGCTTGCCCTCGACCCTTCAGCTCAGATGGCTGATGAAGAGATGAGACTGTGAAGAAAACAGATGCTAGTGTGGTCCAGAGTGTCTTCAGAGTACAGATTTACATCTAATATACATATTTATATGTGGCTACAAGGGGGACTCGTGTCGTGTGGGACTCGCAGGCACAATTTCCACTGTGGGTTTACTTTAGGCAGAACTTCCTCAGGCAAAAAGTGGCTTTAGGCTACACTATGGAAGAGGAGAGTCCTCCATAAATAGGTAATAATGGATGTCATTTTAATATCACCTTAAGCAAGTTACAAAATCAAAGTGCTTTACAATGGTCCATTCATTCATACATTGGGAACTGAAGCAGTGAACAGTCGACGCCAGCGTCCTCACTTCCCACACCAATGGTAGCAAGCCAAGCTTACACTGACCGACTCAATGGAGGCAATGTGGGAAGCCTGTAAGAGCCAGTACAGAACCATTTAAAAATACATGGGATCCATCCTGTGTCTATCACCACTCTTCCCATGACTTCTTAAACCCAAAAGTTTGTTGTACAATTGTGTTGCTTGCAAGAAAACGTAACATTTTTGGTTTCAAATGTGTTATTTTCGTTGAGTAAAATGGTCAGCTAAGCCATTAATTAGGCTTTCACAAGTTAAGGAAATACAGATGTGTGAATCACAGAGACGTTATAATTAGAAGACATTGCACCCTTTGAAATGTGTTTAATAAAGAACATGTTCAGTGCTGTGGCTAGGTGTTTGATCATTTAGCAGTGCGACCAGGTTCTGTTGAATTTGTATTACCACTGGTTTATGAATCCAATGACGATAAGAAATGCTGTTTGATGTTTACCTGGTATCGTAGTAGTTTTTTAAGCACTAAATTGTTTTTTTTTGCACCATGCCATATGCTCTGATCTGATCTCGCACTTTCTGAGAAGTGTAAGTAAGCAGGCACTCTGGACGAGTGCCTGCTAAATGTCTAAATCGTAAAAGATTTTCCTCATTGTGTCCACTATCATGGAAAAAGACCACCAGGCTTTTTGTGTCAAGCATAGTTTTTTTATTTTCAATTGTTTGTACTACCGTACAAACTGCTAATAAAGTCGATTCCAGACAGGAAACAGGATACTGTAAATATACGCTTGGCCATAGTGAGCTCACTGCTGCGGCTCTGCTGTGCTTGACACGTTCTGTTTCCTTGGTGGGTTTCGTTCTGCAGTGCATAGCTCCTCCCACTTGTTATTTACCTACAATCCATTGTCGTCATGCTTTCCATTGATTCCCTGCCAGTGCAGGCTTCATAAACACACTTGGAGAAATGCAAGTGGAAAGTGGCTCTAGAGTTGGCTCATGGAGCGTGACCTATATTCCCGCCCACAGCCACCGGTTGAGTTACATCTCCTGCCGTGTGTTTGTTTTCAGTTTAGTCAATCCGTTTCGCCAAGAAGGGTGGGCTTTATAGCCTGAACAAAAAAAATGGGAAAAAAAGAGAGGAATCCGTGCCAATCCGAAAGCACGGCAATCAGATTAATCACTTGCATTAAGATCTTTCTCTAGACGTACAATCTCATTATCCTCTCTGGCTTCATACAGTATAATGCCTCATTCACATACAGAAAAGCCAAGCTAATGGTTTGCTTGGTAATTCAATGTTTTCTCTATGCAAACCAGCTTTTAAAATTTCCAAGCTGGAAAAAAAGCTTGGAAATTTTTAAAGCTGGTTTGCATAGAGAATACATTGAATTACCAAGCAAACCATTAGCTTGGCTTCTCTCAGTGGGAATGCAGCATAAGCCAGTGGTTCTCAAAGTGGATTTCAGGGATTCTCTAGGTTCCTTTATGGGGGTCTAAATTGACCCTTACAAGTCTGTAGCTCTTGACAGTGTACACATGGAACCAAATGAACCCTAACAGGTTCATTTGGTTCCATCCATTTGTACACTGTCAGAGTTAAGGGGAGACCTTGATATTTAGAAGTTTGAGAAACACCGGTATAAGCCATAATTATGCATATGATACGGAGCCAGTCAGTCACATGCACTTGCCTTTTCTTTACTTGCCACACACACACACACACACACACACACACACACACACACACACACACACACACACACACACACACACACACACACACACACACACACACACACACACACACACACACACACACACACACACACACACACCAACTTTGGCAGCTGTAGAAGCTTCTTCCAAACGTGGAGGTGTCATGGGCCAGCTATGCCATCACTGTGTGCCATCCTGCCACGGTGGGGTCAGACACCAGACACCCTATGGAGGAAGAGCATCGCCAGTGTGGGACAAGTGCATGATGGCCTGTAGGTTAAATCAGGGTTTCATGATGGATTGCCTCCGCTTTGCCACAGAGCAAATTAGACCCTCATCGCAAAATATTCACAGTTATTCTGCACAGTCCAGACTAAGTGATGTGATCTGGGTTATTCTTTAACCCAAGGGGCTTGGCTGATGCTAAGAATAGCACCTGGTACAGTACGACCACCGGCACGGAAGAATGGAGATGAGACACTTTCACTGGAGTCAGTAGCTGTTAGAGAACCTGACCAATATATCCGTCTGGCTGGTATTTTGGCTGTTATTTGCCTTTTTTGACGGCATGGGTTTTGGCAATTATGCAGCTGGTGTGTCTCGATTTTTTCATTTTTAAAAATAAATGAATTTATTGTAGCCTGATCTACAATATTGCAACGCGTCACCGCGATCAGCTATTTTTAGAATTTTCCATAAAAATGTTCAAATGTTTTTCAAATAGATAAATTCATTTAGCACTTTTTGACAAAATTGGTATAAACATCCGTAATCAGTAGGCTAGGACTCTGTATCGACATGACAACATCAGACCCAATAGTCTAGCTGTAGTATTCACACCAAGAGAGCACATCATATCAAACCAGCTCCTTTTTTGTCACCTCATCGTTAACATGGTGTGATACTCTTTGAAGGTCGTTCAAAAGAAACATGCAGCCTTGACTTTACAGCACGTTCCTGTAACGGCGTCAAATCTTTCCCTGTCATATTGGACACACTGTAAACCAACTGGCATCTGTGACGGTTCATCTGTAATCTCTTTGCATCCCCCCCCCCCCCCCCCCCCCCCCCGATGTGCCTCAATGGGAAGTATATATGCCATGTCGTCACAGCACACATTCTGGGACCAAGACGGTTCCTGCCAGCGTTGCTTGGGTGGTGCAGAGATAAAAGTTCCTCTCGACCACCATGGGAAGTCAGGGCTCAAATCCTCCGTGGTATACGAGGACAACTGGCAGAAAAGCCGGACAGGGTCGGGACTGCAGTGTTTGTCCGTGCACCAGTGTCTCCACAGGTTGGCCAGGGTGCCTGTCAGCAGGGGCATTGAACTGTGTGGAATAGGGTGTTCCTCCGCACACCGCTGTATGTCCTCCTGGTCAGGCTCCGCACTGGCAGGTGATTCCATGTGTATTATAATTTATAGGAGGGGAGTGGTTTCAATATCATTCTTATTGCCTGGCGAGCCTGCCTGTTTACAATCCTTGGACCAACCAGTCTGAAGATCGAAAGACTAGAAGTGATTTTGTCAAGACATATAGGACCCTGACACAGTCTTTAATCTCCCTGGATGTCATCTCTCTGTAGCTGTCCTGCTGTGAAGGATATTGCCAAAAGGGCAGTTGTTGTTTCACACATTGAAAAACCACTGTTCCTGTCAACAATGTTGGCTGCAAAGCCCAACCCACTACATCTCCCGCAACACTGACATGCAACGGAATATAACATGAGACATTCCTCCACCCGTTGCTGGCTGGTGATGGAGACACGAATGTTGTTCTGATAACGGTCATTTTGACACACTGACTTGGCATGATGTGTGTGTGCGTGCGTGCGTGTGTGTGTGTGAGAGACCGTATTTGCGATAACAGGTATTATGTATTGTTAGGGAGGTATTGGGGACGAGGTGCAGTATCTAACCTAGAAATGGACACGAAGCATACTGTACACCAGCCTAGTTCTTTAGTGTCAGTGTTATTTTTGGGCCCTGGCATTAAGTTTAGCTTCTTCGACTCAACCCTTTGTACAAAACCAACTATGAGTTATACTTACAGTATGTACAGTAAGTTCAGCCCATCCGTTCCCCTTAACCACGTGAACAACAGCATCCCTATTTTGGGCACAAGAGATCTGGTGTAAAAAGGGTAAAGAGGAGGGGACCAAGTATAGACCCCTGGGGGACCCCAGTCAAGGTCCAGATTGAGGTGGTCATTGATGTCTATGTGTGCATGTGCCTGAGCATGGTGAATGAATGGTGCATTTATACAGTATATGGCCTTGCAAGGCACCAACCTGTTCATCATGAGCAGTTGGTGTGTTTTGCTCAAGGACACTTTGACAGGCAGCCAGGAGGAGCTGACAGCCACTCTGCTCTGTCCCGCCCACACACGCGATGGACCGCTGAATCTTTTTAATTGAATGAACCCTTATAATGCGTTGTAGCTCTGTAAAACATGCATTTCCCTGCGTTTTTTTTTTAAAAGAAGAAAAAAACCTACACAGCCCCCTGCCACCGGAGGCTTTTCAGTTACCTTCCCCCTCCTCGCAGAAAAGCTCACCTATGATTACTTCTTACCCACAATCCCCTGGGGTTTACTGCCAGGGACTTAGCGGTCACTGAATTGACACCGGTACATTAGCGCACGCGCACACACACACGCGCACACGCATGCACGCACGCACACACACACTTCACACACACACATTTCCATTTCAATATCCATCAGTGACAGTGACTCAGAAGTACATCACCACAACCATACTCCGCTGACATGATCTCATTAATGTTTCATGACGGATATTGAGTGTAAATAAAGCTGTCCTTTCTTTTTTTCCCCCTCATTATTCCGCTCGCGGACAGAAAGGCAGCGTGTCGCCGTTCATTAGCCTTGTATTTACCTGTGAGAAAGGTTGCGGGTCGTCAGCTCGGGGCTTTTAAGAAAACTACCCACCACACACGCTCACGCGCGCGCGCACACACACGTCTTCATCCTTGTCGGTACTGACGACATAGTGAGATACAGTGGGGCTGGTGAGAGGAAGAAGTGTAATTGGGAGCTTCTGTGGCCCGTAGCGCTGTGTTCTTGTGTGTGTCATACTAATGAGAGAACAGCATTAGTCATTCTGAGCAGGCTGCTCTGTAAGCCCCAGACATTTCACACACCGTTTGGTGCCACTGATTGAGATTTCTTCACGTCATTACAGGCTGGGAGCCCTTCATCATCATCATCACTTATACAGTATACCGTCGTTGTCGGGTGGAAACCTTGTATGTCCAAAAGCGTTCGTTTTGCATTTATCATTTTAAAAATGATTTAAACTAGTGAAAACAGCCGATCTACAAGCACACAACGCCTCGCACCGCGATGAAGCAGGGCTTTACTTTGCGAAAGAACATACAAATCTGAAACATTTGAATACAAGGTTTCCACCCGACAATGACGATATATTAAATCCTAAGCCGGATTACACAATATTGCCTTCTAAATGAGTACTTCTCAAACATTTTCATGCCAAGGACTGCCAAGGATATTGTTCCCAGATACTGTAGAAGTATGTTGTTTTGTTTGTGACATTGCCCTGTGTTTACATAACCAAACAATAAATGCATGTTTTACCAGTCATTTCCCATTATACCAGAAGTTATCGCCCATTGGAGTAGTGTGGTGGTGTTTATCTGCAAAAACACACTGCCCTCTCGTTGTGTTTTTTCTTTTTTGGTGTATTCACTGTGTTTTGGTAGCCCAAAAACTTCCCTGTCTACAAAAACACATTTTTTAAGACATTTCAAGTTTCAACTTGAAGATGTAACTCTTGCCACCTCCAGTTAGCGTATAGATACACACAGCCAACGATGGATTACTGCACGGGCAAAATGTGCACATGCCCAGGGCCTTGGAGCCAAGTGATGAGTTTGCGCCTAGGGCCCAAACTCGTCACTCGCCCCGGTGCTCCAAGCATGCATTCTCTTATGTACTGTAGATGCTGGAAAGACAGTTTTTTTCATCTAGTGTACTGTATGCTCATGTGCAAGGACATGCAGAGAATGTTAGAGAGGCAGGGGCTGTAAGTTCTAAAAGGGCCTTTTGTGAAAATAGCAGAAATAGCAGACCTCCAAGCTCACATTGTGTCACAGCATGACGCGTTGTGAGCTTGGAGGTCTGCTATTTTCGATGCTTGATACCACCCTGCACAATCAAGTCAATACTGGAGATGTGGTGTAACGGCAAGGATTTCTACACAGAGAGGGCAATTCTTTCAACATAAGATGCTGTATTCAAGTTCAGGAGCGTTTGGACAAGGCAATTCTCTTGAATGCTACCTTCGGGTATGGCATGGAAAGAGGGCATTTGCATTTCTTTCACCATAGTGAAAACTGCATTCATGGGAAGAGGGCACTTTTTTACAGACGGATAAAATATCCAAAGATACTGTTTAAGGAAAGTAAGCCCTTTTTACTTCGTCATATGTCGATTCCCTAGATAAATACATCTGCTATTTTTGGTTGAAAGTGGTTCATTTGCTTTAAAGCTTGATGTTGACTATTGTAATACATTTCCAGAAATATTTTTGGAACAATAATATCTATTCTCTTGTCCAAAAGATATTTTTGTGCCTCTCTTCCCATGGCTATTTACTCTACAAACAAATGTTGGAATCTTTAGTACATGACAGTGCTTTTGAAGGTGCAAACCTGGAAGGAACATCTAAGGGTGACTGAAAATGATTTGGTGGTGCATCTCTTAAATTTGCATCAGTAAAGCAAACAACACTTCCAGAGTGTCTGGCAGATGCTTGGCGCCTAGAGTTAGTTCAGTCCAATGTTTCAGCACCATAATTAGCCTCCGTTGACGTATGAAATAAACGTCTGTTCCTCTTTCCCCGGATGACAAAAAGACCTGCAATTATTCTCTCTGCCAGGGAGAAACTTCGCCAAGGTGTTGATGATCAGACAAAGACTTTGAACGCTGTAGAAGTGTGCTATACAAAAGGCGAGAGGTCGGATGGAAATAACCAGGCGTTCTGTCGGCTCTGCTTGGTTCCAGTGTATTTTGGTTTTCCTTTTTAAGTGATTCTGGGATGGAACCCTTTGGTCTAATGAGGAAGAGCCAAGGCAGGCACAAAGAACAGATCATTTTCACATTCAATAACTGGTCTTTGTACAGACTCACACTGTCAGTAAATTAGAAAAGCACTATAAAGCCCTCTTTAATAAAATGGCTCATTTGACGGTTAATGGAAATGATATGCAGTATATCGTGGTGCAATACAGAGAGTGGCTACTTTTTGGGACATTTTCACAAGGCTGATTCATTTTGTGTACTTAGTGTACTACTTATGTGAGTTTTTATGCCTCCACTGGTGGAAGCATTGTGTTTTCTGGTTGTCCGTCCGTCCGTAAGTCTGTCCGTCCGTCAGTCCCTCCCTCCATCCCATTCTTGTGAACACAGCTCAGGAACGGCTCGAGAGAATTCTGTTACATCTGGCACAAACGTCAACTTGGAATCGAGAATGAACTGATTAGAATTCGGTGACCAAAGGTCAAGGTCAGCGGCCACTGTGACCTCATGAACTGTACAGTTCATAAAGTGCAACTGGCTGGCAGAGGCATAGAACCGCGATGCGGCATTTCCAGTCATACAATGAAATGCTGTGGCGCTATCTTGAACCCTCCAGTTGTTAGTCGGTCGTCCCTCCAGGGAGTGGCGATGACAGACACATCAGTGCTGGCCTCACTGAGCGTCCTGCCTTTATCTCCTGCATTCAGTCCTCCACGGGCAGAGAGGGCAGAGGAGAGCACACGGCGCTGGCCGTGGCCCTGCTAGAGTCAGCCATGACAGCACTACCCCCCTCATGCACTGGAGCCTTGAGTGGCTGTGGGTCTTTCATTCTCTAATAACCCAACCCCCATCCTCACAGCCCCATCGCTCTCTCTCTCTCTCTCTCTCTCTCGCTCTCTCACACACACACACACACACACCCACCATACGTATTTGAGGTCTCCATGGTAACGCGTGCTGCTCTACGCAGATAGGGGCTGAATGGTGTGAACAGCAACACATTGCAGCTTATCAGGGATCATTCCTTGCTTTTAACGCATCAATATTTTACTTTATCCCTTCGACGGGTGCTTGCAGGTAAAGCAGCAGTCCTCGTTCCTGCATTTTGCATTGCTCCGTCCGGATATTGGTTTCTCTACTGTGCCAATAATGTCTCAATACAATCGGCATTCTATACAGATTTATCACCTTTGCCCTCCGTTAAGAACAATGATCAACTCAATGCCATTCAGTCAACGCCTCATGCTTACCCTCATTATGCAGTAGACAGCTTCTGTTTGAATCTCTTGATAGTCCAATGTAATAGAATTAGGCAGCGCAAATTGTCTGGTTACATCTAATATCACAAGGGGCAAAATGCTCCTCAACCTTGACACGACCCCCCCTACCCCCATTATGTTCAATTTACTCTTGGACTGCTGCTCTCTAGTGGCCAGGGGTGCTAAGCGCAGTAGCGTGCAAGGATGATCTGGTGCTGGGTGATGTGTGGCTGCAGTGGGCCTTGCTTGCATCATGCAGGGAGGTGTCTGCAGGCTAAATGGTGATCTAGCGGGGCATGTTCACAGTTTGAGCAGCACACGTGCACAGCACGGTGCAAGGGATTCTAAACGCCATCTGTGGGCCTTTTGCATGACAGCAATCTGTGCAGTAAAAGCAGAGCTCTTTAGGCTGTGTAACCTACTTTTAAATATAGCTTTATGTTTGTTTCCTACATTTTGTTATTACCGGTAATTAATGTTATTATGCCAAAAGACATTTCCCCCCCCAAAGATTTTTATAAATTATAAACCAAATAAAACAATTCAAAATGATTAAATTACTAGAATCTAAGACATTTCATAAATTTGAGAAAGAAAAAAAAACGTGAAAAAAAAACATAAGAAATGGGGCAGATCTACCAGCTCACAACGCATCACATTGTGACTCCTTGTGAGCCTGTAGATCTGCTATTTCCACTTGTGGGATCCGGTGAGACCACTGCTATAGCTCACTGTATTTACACATTGTTCTATGACAATGTAGTGTGCCGAATGCAGCAGATCTACAAGCTCGCAGTGCAGATTAGCTATTATAGGCACACGTACATACAGTATTCATTCCTTTTGTTATGACATAGGAGATTTGTACAGTACTTTTGTTTGAAATCCTGGCTTTATGGCAACACCTTCTTCCTGTAGCTATAAGGAGGTTGGCTCTAAAATAACGTCGTTGTCGGGTGGAAACCTTGTATCTCCAAGTTTCAATTTTGTACGTTCTTTCGCAAAGGAAATCCCTGCTTCATCATACAAGGCCATCGCACAAAAGTAGTGAAAACAGCAGATCTACAAGCACACAACGCCTCGCGGTGCGAGGCGTTGTGTGCTTGTAGATCAGCTGTTTTCACTAGTTTAAATCATTTTTAAAATTATAAATGCAAAACCCACCGTTTTGGACATACAAGGTTTCCACCCGACAACGACGAGGTATTTTGGCCTGAGGAGGAGAGGGAACAAGCAAGGCTGAAGCCTTGCAAGGAAAAGATGGCGATGCTGTCTTCTTGTTTGATAAATAAACATAACAGATTCATCCAATTTTCTGCATGGACAGTATGATTTTCCCACAACACGGTACTCTGAGGGAGCACACTACATTCCCTATCAATAGAGGCCTTCCACATCCCTCGTAGTTCACAAAAGCAGATACAAAACAACAGGTGCTGGAGTGAGCAGCAAGATTTATAGCACAGGCAGCAGTAGGCAGCAGCGAACGGCAAGTAAGGAACGAGCAATGCAAACATCCACATTTAAATAGGGTGCTCCATCAATAAAGTGTGTATGTGATTGGTTGAGAATAGAAGTGTGGAGCTGAGACTGACCAATGGTCGGCCAGCAGCAACAGCACTGAGTTTCTTGACCGAATTTGCTCTGCGCATCAGCGCATGTACCGTGACATATTTTGTCATGTTATCGCCCATTCATCACTTTTCATTACAACGTGCTGACAAGTGGTCACATGACTGGTGTCATTGCCATTGTGTACACACATTCCCTGTCTTCTTCTGATGTCTGATTGCAGCTGTATGAAGCCAAATACATGTATATTCTGTTGGTGTTACAGTAGCAGTGGTGTAAAGCAACTAAGTACATTTACTTAAGTACTGTACTTAAGTACAATTTTGAGGTATTTGTACTTTACTTGAGTATTTCCAATTTTTTTACTTCTACTCCACTACATCTGGGATCCAAATATTGTACTTTTACTCCACTACATTTATTTGAAAACTATATAGTTACTAGTTACTTTTCTGATATAAATTATAATATGTTAAAACATACATAATCCACTTTAGTCCCATTTTATACCGTGGCTATTTGAAAATAGCCGATCTACAAGCTCACAACGTTGTGAGCTTGTAGATCTGCTATTTTCAAACATTTTGTACTTTTATGTTTAGTACTATTTTGATGCCAATACTTTTGTACTTTTACTCAAGTAAATTTTTATTTCTAGATGTTTACTTGTAACAGATTATTTCCATATTGCATTATTGATACTTTTACTTAAAGGAGTAGTTTACCCCCAAAATGACTTCTTTTCTATTGATTACTCACACCATGGAGACTTGAGTTCAATAATATTTTTAGATTTTTGTCGCATTCCTAAGACAATAATCTGATTAAAATAAATATACCCTCATTGATTCCAGATCCGGAATCAATGGGGGTAAAATTGCTATTTAATTTTTTTTGTCTTAGGAATGTGACAAAAACAAACAAATAGCATTGAACTCAAGTCTCCGTAGTGAGTAATCAATAGAAAATAAGTCATTTTGGGGGTGAACTACTCCTTTAAGTAAAACATTTTAGTACTTTTTCCACCGCTGTACAGTAGCTTGAAAATCAGTTCTCAATATCCCCCACTCCTGTCTGTCTGTCTCTCTCTCCCCCCCCCCCCCCCCCCCCCCCTCTCTCTCTCTGTCTCTGTCTCTCTAACTCATATGTTGTCTGTGATAAAGACAGCCATCATCCAGTAGGGTAGGGCTGGCCTGCCTGCCTGTCTGATTGATTGATGGCCCCGGCATATCGGTGGTGGGGCTGAGACCGATGCTGCCGGGGTAGAACCTGGGATGGTGCGTGTTGTTAACATCCAGTGTAGAGAGGTGTCCATCAGTATTATCCCACGGTGGGATTAAGGATGGAGGACAAGCCCCAGCAGAGGCAGAAACTCTCTAAAGCAATCGAATGTATGCACAGATATACTGTATATGGGACATAATAGAAGAGAATATATATATACAGTTACAGTACACCGACCCAGTTAGGGCTGAGCTCCCAGAGTGGGAGTAACCTACAGTATGGACGCACTTGTAGTCACCTACTTATGGAAGGTAGATTTTTGCAGCGTATCCTGTATGTAAAGTTAAGTTTTCATAAGTGCACTGCAATGTTAATTTGACTCTGGAAACAATATCAGAGTTAAATTAACATTCAGGATTGCATTCAGGATGGTACTGTGTATGAGATACACACAAGTAATTTGATGGAATCGGTGGACACCATCATAATGTGCCTGAATATAATTATAGGACTGGACATAAAATATTTGGACAGGATGTTTGTGATGTTCGAGTAGGGGATGTCTTAATCACTTTCAATCCTTTTCACATATGCCCCCCAAAAACCTAAAAAATAGCAGATCTACAAGCATAACATATTGCATTGCGAGCTTGTAGTCTGAGGTATAAAACAGAGCTTCTTATTCAAAAGTGACATACTGCATTCCTTCCAGTACACTGTAGAATTTGCTGTTGAGAATTCAATGGTCTGGTGAAATTTGAAGGTTGTGCAATGTCAGATCACCATCATGACTATTAGAATAATGTCAGAGCACCATCATGACTGTTACACTTTGCTTTAAAGGATGTTGCATAAATGTAGCAACAAATGGAAAGTAAAATACTAGAAAGCGGTGTTCCAAATAACTGTTTCAAGTGTGAAGGAGAGGGCACTGGAGCAGCTTGGGCAGAGTTGCTCCGGTGTCCTCTCCTCCTTCGCCGCTGTATTGTCCCGTTCCTGTGACGCACCGGACCTGCCTTGTTCTGGCTGAGGCACGGTGGTATTCCTCTTCTTCTTGACTATTTTAAGTGTGTTTTGAAATACAAACAATTGTCTGTATTCCATGAAACTGTAACAAGGTTTATCACTCCCAGGGCTTATGATCCAGGTCTTATGCCTTATGCCTTAACTTCTTTGCCTTTTTTTTACCATATAGACATATTTTTATTAATATTTAAAATAGCTGATCTGCAAGCTCACAACGTGCAGATGTAGATCAGCATTTGAAGTATTTAAAAATGTTTTTCGAAATAGTAAAAAAAAAGGCAAAGAAGTTAAGGCATAAGGCATAAGACCTGGATCATAATAGAGCCCCCAGTGTGTGTTTTTACTTGAAAAGTAGACTTTATGGCAGGGATGGTGAGAACCCCATGGGGAATTAAATCCAGGTTATTATGGTCAGTCATACCCACAATTGGTTCTGTTTGTAAGTGTCAGGTGGTTTAAATCAGTGGTTCTCAACCTATTTCCCAAATTATTTTGGCGGGTCTCCAGATGATTAACTTAACTAGCCCTTACCCGTTCAAAGATATGAGCTCCAAAATGATGTGCAGTGTGTGGGTTAGGGATGTGCACTGTGCATACAGTATATGAGGGACTTTAACTGGTGCTTGCATGATAATATGTAGGAGCATCAATGTAAGAAATATCCGTTTCGTTTAATGGCTACAGAGATACCGTCTCCCCCCCCCCCCCCCCACCCCCCCACCTGCTGGTTAAACATGTTGCCTCATGCTAGATGCAGAATAGATGCGCCTCATGCTAGATGCAGAATAGATAGTAGATACACCATAAAAATGCTAATATACAGCATACGATTTGTGAAAGTGACAAACGGCCTTCACAGTTATGTCAGGTGTGTTCATATGCTGATGGTGATGCGATTTCAGATCAATTGCTCCAGCCACCGAGGAGAAACGCTTTCAAAGATATGAGCTCCAAAATGATGTGCAGTGTGTGGGTTATGGGATGTGCACTGTGCACACAGTATATGAGGGATGGAAAGTAACTTTAACTGGTGCTTGCATGATGTAGGAGCATCAATGTAAGAAACCCGTTTCGTTTAATGGCTACAGAGATACTGTTCCCCCCCCCCCAGCCCGCCCGCCCACCCGCCTGCACACACACCCGCCTGCCTGCCTGCACACACACACACACACACACACACACACACACACACACACACACACACACACACACACACACAGAGCTGGTTAAACATTTTGCCTCAAGCTAGATGCAGAATAGATGCGCCTCATGCTAGATGCAGAATAGATAGTTGATACAGCATAAAAATGCTAATATACAGCATACGATTTGTGAAAGTGACAAACGGGCTTCACAGTTATGTCAGGTGTGTTCATATGCTTATGGTGATGCGATTTCAGATCAATTGCTCCAGCCACTGAGGAGAAACGCTGTTTCAGACAGACAGACACTCACTCACTCAGACAGACATTCGCAAAATTATAGTATAGATGTGGAACATTGTTTTCTCTCTCAACAGTAAACAAACCAACATAAAGTTTAAGTGTATAGAGGTATCTGGACATTTCCAAAGTGACGATTTAAGTACTTTTTAATACCTCTATAATGACAAATTAAACATTGGAGAAATTGTCAAATATTAGAGGCAGAAATTGTGAAAATAGTCGATCTACATGCTCACAACGCCTTGCAACGCGAGGCATTGTGAGCATGAAGATCTGCTGTTTTCACAATAGAACCGTGATATACAAAATATAATGCCTCAACTCATAGTGCTCCTAGGGTGGGGGGGTCCCCAGTTCAAATATGATTATTTTGGGGGTCACAGCCTGAAAAGGTTGGGAACCACTGCTTTAAAGCTTTGTTCCGGACAGCCTCTGGGGGGCCATAGCTCCTCAGAGGCTGTCCGGAACCCCCCTCCACCAAGAGTGTGTTGGGCTAAAGGTCACAATGTGCCCTGTGTGGTCAGAGCACTCCTATATTTATGACACTGACACCATGATTTCCGCCTTATGACGGGAGAGACAGAAATAAATGCATTATTTTCTTTACAATGCATGTAATCTATCCCTTAACCGGAGCTGCATGATCAATACACTGACATATTGATCCATGAACAAATGATATCCCCAGCCATTTCTGTCCTTCAATAGAAAAACCATTATGAATGGACCTCTGATAGGGACTGGAAAAAATCCCTTGCTTTCAAGCCTTCTCGTTCTCATTTCTTGTTTCTATTTCCTCACCACCATTTTAAATGTCCCTTTAATGTTGTTGTGACAATGGCATTTATTTTGAGGTGGCACTTATTTAATAAGTGATTTGCTGTTGCACTCTGACAGAGGTAGGAATTGGTAGCTGTGGTTTATATGGCACTATTCTAGTGATTCTGGCTGCTATGTGCTGCTTTATACAGTGTGCGTACGCCACCTAGTGTTCATACACGAACCTTGCTCTGAGAGAACCAAGGTTCACAGAAGGGTTACAAAGTTACTGTAAAAACATCCCTGCTGTTTTGTCTTTGTATAATTATGTCATAAAGGTGCCATTTACCTATGCCATTGCTGACTTATTACTGTCTGCACTTTAATATGCTTAAACTGTACCTACCTAAACTGCTGTACTGTATATATGTAGAAGATGCTGTGAAGTTGATTACATGATAAAGTAATGTGGCAGAGCTACTGAAAAAAATAGGTTGGTGTATTCATGCACATGTACATACTCTGATATTCTATTGTTAACTCTCTTTTTATTGCTGTTGTTATTATTATCATTAGTATTATTAATAGTATTATTATTAGTATTAGTATTATGCTAATTCCGGAGGGTGACTTATTTATGACTTGTTTAAATTGAGATCCTTTTTTAACTCAGCATTGAATGAAAGACATGCAGATAAAACACAGCACTATGCAGAGAAAATAAGAAAAAGGTTATAAATGGTATTTACAATAGAAAGGTCAGGGGAGGTTAAGTTTAAGTGTAGTCTTTTACAGTAAGGACAAATAGACAGACAGACCCATCCTTATGTCAATGTCAATTATCAAGGGATCACACTTCTGAATGGAAGGTTGTGTAATCTCTCATGTGTGTAATGTCCAGTGTGGTCACAGTACTAGTCATGGTCAGATAGTTTGGGGGAAAGAAAAAGAAAAAAAAAGCGTCCTCTACATGCCCAGAGGGCAGAAAACCTTCCTTGGAAACAAGTTTAGACTAATGCATATTATCATCCCGGTTGATTTTACGTCGATATTTTTCAGTCGAAAGTGGAAAGGCCCGTGTAACCAGTTTAGCCCAACGCATTATCGGATCATTTTACATCATTTTGTAACATGAGAGGAAAGTCTTCTCTGCCCCAAGAAGGAAGTACAATTCTCTGGCTGCATTTTAGATCACTTTTCTTCAATCTGGCCCACAGAGCGCAGTAGCTTAGCGAGCACGGACAAACCAAGACCTCCAAATGAATGTTTTATGAGCAATTTAGAAGTCATAATGGCATGTCGCTAATGTCCTTTAATGATCTTCCTGTTGATGGCTGTTGATGGCCCCGCCTCGATGCTTCTTTGTGTGTACTACGCCTCTCTGACAGTTCTTTGACTATGGTTTAAAGTTAGTTGAATCTGGTCTCTTCGCTTTCACTCATAAGGACTGCACGTATTCTACTCACTGCTTGGGCTTCGCAAAAAAGAATCATGTCTAAGTCTTTTCCCTTGAGAAAATCTGTATCAGGTACGTGTAGCTGTCATTGCTTTCCATAACTTGCTACTTTTTTTTTGCTGTTTCCGCAAGTATTTGACTGTTATAAAATGTTTACAGTCTATCATGACCTTGGCAGTGGTGATATAGCATTTTGGGCTGTTTTATGACCATTTGAGGAAGGGTTTTGCTGAGCGCTTGTGGCTTTTACTGCATTTGGCTGTTTTGGAGCTGTCCTTGGTCCTGAAGCGGCAATGACCTCAGCGATCATGTTTCCATTAGCTCCTGTGTGCGCGTTCTCGAGGTTGAACTTGAAGTTGTTTATACCGTACCGTAGCCCTGAGACTTAGTTTATGTGACTTGGTTTATAAATAAAAAAACATAATCTGGCAGACATTATAATTCCAATGAAAATGTTAAGAAAAGGACAGAATAGAAAACAATGTAAAAAGATTTAGATTCGTAGGGAAATGATAATTTTCGCCTATTCAAATTGATTCCGGTAACAGTGGGATCAATTTAAATCAAAATGAGTCTCTTTAAGGCTATTTCAAGTGAGGACTGTAGATGGCACTATTGGAGAAGACATCGTGCCATGTGGGACGACAGCTTCCCCAAACGAGGCACTGAATGCTGTTCAGTGTCGGGGCACACAGAGTCACAGACACACACTATTGATTGACCGGGCTTTCGTTTTAGTTCATTCCATCACATTGTCCTGCTGACACGTCTGCAGTGGTGGGGGGAAAGTATACGACGTTTCTTAGTAAAAGTATCAATACTGCTAGCCTACAGGGCTATAGAAATATACTCTGTTACAAGTAAAAGTCTGGTAATCAAAATTGACTTGAGTAAAAGTACAAAAGTATTGGTATAAAAATGTACTTAAAGTACCAAAAGTAAAAGTACTCATTGTGCAGAATGTCCCATTTCAGAAGTTCTAAATGCATAAATATAAATGAAAATAGACGATTTAAATACAGTAGCCTACTTAAGTAAACGTACTTAGTTACTTTACACCACTGTGCATGCGCCTACCATCAGTATAGCCTACCATGTGACACCCTTAAGGGGCGCTGCCTCATCCCACTTGATTTTAGACCAGTGGCGTCAGTTAAAAAAAAGCTAAGGTATGGCAACATGACTGGCGCGTGCGACATCAGTCGTGTTGTTGCCATACCTTAGCAACAGGCACGATGAAAAGTACATTTTATTATTTCCCCCTGTAGCCAAAGGTATGGCAGCTGCCATGGCTTGCCATACCCAATTGACGCCTCTGTTTTAGACCCCCCCCCCCCATGAAGTGCCAATGGTGATTATAGTCAATCAATCTGACATATAGGCCTATTCAGCTGCAAAGATGATTGCTGTTTTGTATTGTTTCAATGTTCATTGTTTTAAGGATTAATTCATCATTTGCACGGATTTTAAATAATCCTTTAGTTATTTTAAACCATAAACCCCCTAATGAATTAGGCTATACAGTCAGATGACACAGGTGCAGAGCTAAGACAGGACCTAATTATTTAATTTCCCATCTCTCTCTCTCTCTCTCTCTCTCTCTCTCTCTCTCTCTCTCTGGACTAATTGTGAGGATATTTAATATTTCAGGATATCGTAGTACAGTATATCTAGCTTTACTGTAATGAACAAGCCTCATCACAACTCTCACAGGATTTATTAATAAGCCTATCTCGAGCCATGTGTCACAGCTTGATTCGACCCTTATTGGTTTCTTCAACCCTTGCTCTTCTCGTCTCCAGTCAGTGGCATAAAGTATCCTAACTAGGCCCATGTATTTACTTAAGTTACTTAAGTACAATTTTTAGGTTTTTCTACTTGAGTATTTCCAATTCACTAATACCTTTATTTCTACTCCGCTACATCTCGGATCCAAATATTGTACTTTTACTCCACTATTTATTTGAAAACGCAGTTACTAATTACTTTGCATTTGAAAATGTAGCCGATCTACAAGCTCACAACATGTCGCATAATGTTGTGAGCCTGTAGATCTGCTATTTTCAAACATTTTTGTACTTTTGGTACTTTAAGTACCTGTGATGCCAAGACTTTCACTTTTACTCAATTATGCCTACATTTTGAATTCCGGACTTAAGAGTATTTCTATATTGCAGTATTAGCACTTTTACTTAACATTTGAGTACTTTTTCCACGGTCCACCACTGCTCGTGTCTCCCCTCCCTCCCTCCCTCCCTCCCTCCTCTGTGCTGTCCCTCGCATTACAGGGTCTTCTAGGTAGGTGCGATGCTTTTAGGGAGCGCAGCGGCAGTCTGTCTGTGCTCTGAGTCTGCACTGGTAGGGATATATACTCATACTGCATCTAAAATGAGGCGATAATTCATGCTATCACCGTTTGTTCCGCCGCTTGAGAAAGAGAGGGGAAAACAAGTGAGATCATCTCATTGATTCGCTGCATTTCTCAAGCCTGGTTATTTTTTTCTTATTTTTTTTCTTTTTCTTATTTTCTTCTTTTTGGTAGAAGCAGCAGTTTGTGAAAGCGATTAGGACAACCCGGATCACTGCAAAAACATTTTCTCTGTGTTTGCAAACAGGTGTTTTCCTTTTTCCCCCCGTAGTTGCGCGCGTTATACGCTTTCATTCACTACCTGCCTGTAGCCGACCATGTAGTTTTATGGGATAATAAGGCAATAAACGATATGCGCGTATTGATTAAGATGCCGGTAAAATGACACCGGTCGGTGGACCAATGCGCTGTGGTGGCGAAACTCTCCGTGGAACGTCAGAGTGGAACACGTGTGCCTTTTATTTTTTGTTGAGTGTCACTTTTTTCCCCCTGAGGCACAATTTGCGAGAGACGCCCAAAAACCAACCAAAAATGACATAGACCTGCAGGACATATGACTGGCGCTGCACTCGCTTATTTACTACAGAGACTTTGTGATTAATTGCCGTGTAGACTCTTCTTTTCGTTCAACGAACAGTTTATTCACTACAGTTATTGACGACGGTGCCTGGGGCCGTTTTCCTCCCGAATCCGATTATTTTGGAAGGAGGGGAGGAGAGAGGGTTTGGTCACTGGAGGAGAGAGACTGATCCTCTAACTCTGGAAGTTGTCTCCAGAGGAGCGCAGTCAAACTGGCCATGGCCGCGGCTATCGCCAGCTCCCTCATTCGGCAAAAAAGGCAGGCGAGGGAGCGCGAGAAAAACAATGCCGGACGCACGGGCGTCAGCAGCCCCAACAAGACCAAGGGAACCTGTGAGAAGCCCAGCAAACTGAGCGTCTTCTCCCGGGTCAAACTCTTTGGCTCCAAGAAGAGACGGAGGAGACGACCAGGTCTGATGTGATGTGTGATTTCATTTAGGCCATCGTCATCTTCATCATTTGCTTCTCACATAGATTTATGTGATGTTTGTAGGACTGTAACTGCATGCGCCTTCTTCAAATGTACCAAGTCGAGGAGCTTGCCTGATTGATTGATAAGATTGATTGGTTTAGGTTATTTGGTGAGAGCACATTAGCACTTAAAGTGCCAAAGGGCATATATTTGTTGTATTGAGGGTTAGGGTAAAAAAAAAAAAAAAAAAAAAAAAAAAATACTATAAACCTGAAGGCTTAATTGTTTCCACTTTCCAGGCATTGTGGTCCTCTCTGGAATTGTTGAATAGACTAGTAGTTAGCTATCATAGTTGTGCCAAAGTTGGTTGTGGACAACAGGGATCCATAATGAATTTTACTCACACATGAGAAGTAATTGTGACATCTTAAAGACAGCACCTATAAGGGATGTATTATTTATTATATTGGTTCTTCATTCTTCAAAGCCTACATATTCAGTTGGAATAGTTAAACGTGTGCTTGTTATCAAGGGCTTGTAAATGATCCATGTATTGCTCATTGTATCACTATACAGTGAATGGTCAATATTTCAAAGTTTAATTAAAATCCACACATTGCCTATTATTTCACATGTTGTATAGGCAAATATAAAATAAGGTATTTATTCATTTTCTATGATCATCCATGGTAATTCGAATATTGCAACCAATAACCAAAACAATATTTGTTGATGCTTGTCAGTGTTCATTTATAATTAATTGTGAGCAGTTCAGTTCGACCAGGGTTACTTTATAAATCAAGCTAAATTCTGTATGTCCTTAAGAATCATAATAACCAGCCCTTAGAAAAACGACAGAATTAACAAATTAGTGTAAGAAGAAGAAGAGTTAATATTAATGACCAGGCCACCCACTGTAGCTTTCTCACTGCGCTGCTCACTGGGACCACTCATGATGCCAAACTGTCACTTTAAACAAATATTTTGAGACAAGATTAAACAACATCAGTGATCCTGTGGGGAAATGTGCAACTAGCAACAAAAAAAAAGTGTGAGTGGGGGATATTGATGAGTAAGAATAAAACAAGTGCATAGCTTGGGGCTGCCAGTGCTACAGTACATCCCCAAACACCTGATCTCAATTCCAGAGTGACCAAAACCCCTCTGCACTTAATAATGCAGGGAAGACATTAGTCCTGACTGCAGCTCTCAGCCTCCACGATCGGAGCCAAACCCCACAGGGAAAATGCTTAGTGTTCATTTTTGTAACTTCGAAGGGTGTACTGTATACACAAAATGTAACAAAATTACAAAATGGGTCCATTTGGTTACATTTGTGTACACCCTCTCAGAGTTGAATTACGTCGCCACACGGTTTCACCGCGTAGAGACACTGACCACGTACTGTCCAACATGTAGACCAGGGGTCTTCAACAGGGGGTCTGGGACCCCGAGGGGGTCCTTAGAGTTAGTACAGGGGGGCGGCCACATCCTTGTGTTGATAGGATAATTCTTTTAAATGAACAACTTGAACCCTCGCATCCCTATTCCGAGGAGAACTTTAGCCAAAAATAGCCAATCTACAAGCTCTCAACTTGCTCTTGCTTGTAGATCGGCTATTTTTGGCAAATAGGTTTGGTGTAGAGGTAAAAAAAAAAAAGAGCAGACCAAGTACATAGTGAAAGGTCAAGTTTACAAAATATCAACAATTTAAGTGGTTAAATGTCTGAAAATACAATAACATGCAAATCCAACATAGACTGATGACAGACTGTCAAACACGTCTATGAATCTATCGATAAGAGGTACAGTATAGAGCTTCATCTCATGTCTCAGCTAAGGGGTCCTCGCATGGCCTGAAAACGTTGAAGACCCCTGATGCAGACCATTATATCTGCCGCAGATGGCCCCCGGGCTTTGCCCTCTCCCTGTTTGGTGTTCACGTCTGCAGAGCTGGTTCAGGTTAATTGATGACTGCAGAGGCTTTGCTGAGCATGATTCAGCGCTGTGTTGTAGGTTAAGTCCTCTCTGGGTCGTGTACACGTTCCATTCCTCTTCTCTTCTGAGGGGGCTGAGATGAGATGCAGCCTTTCATTCATTCATTCATTCATTCATTCATTCATTCGCCCCTCGTTACAGGGCCTGGCATCATTCAATCATTCTCATCAACTTCAACGATGAGAAGAACGATGAATAATGACCATTATTTCAAACTGTTGGCCTCGATTTTCCGATTAATGAACGCTTATTTTTATTCATTTTTTTAAAGTGAAAAAGGCAGATCTACAAGCTCACAACGACACTTTGTGAACTTGTAGTTCCATTTTCACTATTTCTGTACACCACCATTGTACAAGGAAGTATACATTTAATTAGAGTACGGTAATGGATTTAGTATAAGGTATTCAAATTGTTGTGTCAATTCATTGATATGAGAAAAAAGTGTAGCCTACTATAAATCTTGCTTCTCGATTATTCGGCTGTAAGTCTGTTATTAGTTATTTATTTCGATATATTTTTGGTTAATTGCCCAGCCCCACCTCATTCTCCTCTCGACCACAGGGAGCGAGCAGCAAGGCCGATGGAGGGGGGGGGGGGGCGTGTGTGTGTGACATGCACGTGTTTGTGTAACTAAATTCAACTATCACACCGTGCACAATTTCAATTTGGAGACAGTGGCTGGCATATGCTTCGTTGTACACACCATTGTGTGCAGTAATGTTGTTTATTTAATTCTGAACAAGTGTCCATTTGGGTCTATCTTAATAATCTCAGAGTTAAATTAACACTAACGATTAATTGTGCATTTTCCTGTTTCACTGTTCTATTCACCAAGCAACCTCCTTCCTGGAGTAGATGAGTACTAGTGAATCCAATCGGCTCTTTGGTGTGAATCATAGCATATAACAGAACTGCTCGTCTCCATACAGAATAGATTGTGTGAATAACCCATGTGTACAGATCAAATAAAATAAAATGACATTTTCTTTACATTCAGTATGAACCCCGTGAATCCTAGTGTCCCTGATAGATATGAATTTATGATACATAAATGTATGACAGATGTATGAGGCTCATATGACCATAAAGGTATATTATGTGAACTACTATCTGGACTTACAGTACAGGTCATATCAGTGCGACTTTGGTTACCCTGACTACGAGACCATGTTTTGGTTATACTGTGGGTTCTGGCTAGTGGGAAGTTACTAGTGAAGAAACTACTGTCTTCTTGTTATGATATGTGAACCAATCAAAGACTTCCACGGCTACTGTAATTCTTTATATACTGTATGTCTGACCACCATCTTGGAGAGAGAGAGAAAGCTGCCACGATATGGTATGCTCACTGTTTTGTCCTCTTTGTCTGACTCTCATCAAATACAACAATTTAAGATATAGTCCTTTGGCTGTCTCTGAGCCTTATTTGGTTATGGATTTGTTCATCCATATTTATTTGATTTAACAGTCCCTATTCTGGGCATGCCACAATTAGGACACCCTTTTGTGAAAGTCTGTCAACAATGGCATATCTACAAGCTCACTATGCATCCCGATGCAGCCCGTTGGTGAAGATATTTTGTGTAAAGGGAAATCATTCACTCTACGAATGATGTCTTAAAAAAGTGGTTAAATAAACCATGCAGATGTTCTGCCTGAGAACACCATGCGTAGAACAGCAGCAAGCCCAAAGCCTTGATCGTACCTGTTGTCTAACCTCTCTGTCACCTTGTGTCCCCCCCACAGAGCCCCAGCTGAAGGGGATCGTGACAAAGCTGTACAGTCGACAGGGCTTCCATCTGCAGCTGCAAGCAGATGGAACCATCGACGGCACGAAGGAGGAGGACAGTGGTTACAGTTAAGTGTCAACTTACTATTTCTATTCATTTATCGCCATGTGGTTCGTAGGTAGGGCTATCACGATCATGACATTGTACTTTTACCAAAGTTTAATTATTTGACTGCTAAACGAGCGCCCGTTCTTTGTTTTTCTCGTGTCCGCTACGCCATAACGAGCGTTCGTTCTTTTACCTGTCTGAGCACTGTAAGCAGATGAGGGGTGGCGCGTGTGCACTGTGCAGGCGGGTGTGTACAGTAGCAGCAGCTCCCGTAACGTTAGTCTCAAATCTGGAGCGCACATGAACAATAATGGCGGCGGGATCACTTCTTTGGTGATTTTCTATGCCTGGATCTAGTTTCTCTTTTTCACAGCTCCGTGAGCAATGCCAAGACCAAGACCACAATAGGAAATAATAGATGGCTATGTTTCTATAAATTCGCAAAGGTAAACTTTGATGGCCATGAGTAGACTGTAAACAACCTAAATGGCGTAGTAAAAAAATCGCCTGGGTGGTTTGTTTATTTATGGAACACAGTTCTTATATGACGGGAACTAAGATTCCCCTATGGGATTTCCAATACAAAAATAATGCTGTGACCCAGGGGGATATCGCCCTCTAGCGGCAGTTATGTCAGACTGCGGTGCTTTATTATAACACAAATAATTGCGAATAATTTACACCAAGACTTTAGGCTTAGTAAAAAGAACTGTTGCACAGGGAAGATCGCACAGAGCGATAACTTAATCGTGTGACATATTTAATAACTTAATATTTTCAAGAGGTAAACAGAAAAAAGCCTATCTACAAGCTATCAATGTGAATATATTTCAACAGGGAAGCGATTATGAGGATTATTGTGTTTATGCAAAAATAGTTGCGATTATCTCAAATAATTGTGATCAAGCGAATATGTAAGTATTGTGACGAGCCGAGTGGTGCCTGGGGGAATTCCTCCTCCCTGTGGATGTCTCCAATGCACTCAGCTGTACTGTACCGTAGAACTATACAGAGGATATAGGATTTCACCCTAATCGCTGCTGTTTCCATATGCTGTGCAAACGGGAATATATCACCAGCATCCAGCCTACCATTTATCTCCCACCAGTGACATTAGCAGTGAGCATGGGAATACTGTAAACTTGCTGTCCTGAACACCAAAGTCACACATTTTACAGAAACCTACACAACATGGGTACACAGGCACGTGCACACATAGACATCAGAGGGAACTTGAGCCCCTGCCCTTTTATCCGTCTGTAAAAAGTGCCCTCTCCAGACCATGAGTGCCGTTTTTACAATGGTGAAAGAAACGCGAATGCTCTCTTTCCATGCCATTCCTGAAGGCGGCATTCAAGAGAATTTGCCTTGTCTAAACTCTCCTGAATTTGAATGCAGCATCTCATGTTGAAAGAATTGCCCTCTCTGTGTAGCAATCCATGTCGTTATGCCACATCTCCAGTTTCCACTTGACTATGCTTAGAGTTTATGCTTAGTGTGATCAAGCACCGAAAAAGCCGACCTCCAAGCTCACAACACGTAGCAGCGAGATGCATTGTGAGCTTGGAGGTCTGCTATTTTTGATGTTTTCACCAAAAGGCTCTTTTAGAGATTTCAGCCCCTGCCTCTCTAACATTCTCTGCACGTCCCTGTGGGTACATACTGTATGTGGATTCAAAGCTCAGTTTTGAATCTACCCCTTGATGAGGCTTAACTCACTGTCGAGTTCAGTGGACGCAAAATAGAAAATATGTTTCTGAAGGGACAGAGGGACCTTTGAAATTAGGTTTAATGGCCGTCTGAACAAGGCTGTCAATTGGCTTTTTTTAATCTCCTACACACTTTGATGAGAGCCGGCCGCATCCGATCCTCTGGAGTATTGATGCCTCCCTATCATTACCATTACACCCACGAGCGCTTTGTTTTCCAATGGACAGATTAAACACGAGATCAATACGAGAGCTAACAGCTCGCACTCGCTTTTCTCATGAAAACAACAACAATGCAGCAAAAGTAAAAGCTTTGGTAATTAGAGGGACAGATGGCAGACTTGAGCAGACAGTATTTTGAAGACTTGAACCAGCTTTGTACTGTGTGTGTGTGTGTGTGTGTGTGTGTGTGTGTGTGTGTGTGTGTGTGTGTGTGTGTGTGTGTGTGTGTGTGTGTGTGTGTGTGTGTGTGTCTGTGTTAGTGTCACTGCATTTCACTTTCCCATCCCACAGCTGCTGTCAAGAAAAGGAACAGCATGTCAAACTGGGGCAGGTCTGATTGCACACCTGCTGCCCAACACCAGCATTGAATTAGCACCTCTTTGTTAAATTAAGATCTGTGCAGGCTGCATGTCGACATGGACGTACGACACACTGTAATTGGTGGATAGGCGATGGTTCCTTTCCCCCTCAAAGTGATGACAAAGTGAAGGGCTTCACTTCATAGAATAGCTTGTGCTTGCAAGTTAGAAATGAAGATGGACAGCGGAGGGAAAACACATCGCAGCTGTCAGGCAAACCTTTTGCTTTTTTTTAAATAAATGAAGGCCATACTTTAGACACCAGTGGTTCCCAAAGTGGGGTACGGGGACCACCAGGGGTCCTTGAAGGGGTTCCAGTGGGCCCCCTGCAAAATTCGTTGATATGACATCAAAATGAGTTTAACCACTTTTAACTATGTATACATCGGCTATTTGAAAATAGCTGATCTACAAGCTGTAGAAGTGTTGTGAGCACGTAGATATGCTATTTTCAGATGGGGGGGGTCCGCGGCCAAGTACATAATCAATTTGGGGGTACTTGACATGAAGACGTTTGAGAACCACTGGCCTTCACCGCACTACAAACACGCGACCACTCCCCAGCATGTCTGCGCTGAGCCACTTTCCCTGAGTTACATAACAGCTGGCCTGATTTACCCACAACAACACTTTTGATTCCGAAGAGAGAATTAAAGTGAGCGGCTGAAGAGAGGAAGAGGAGAAAGAGTGAAGCTCCTTTGCACCGCTCCAAAAATAGCGTTGTTAGGCGCCGGGTGCACTGGTCTCCATGGTGATGGAAGCACAGTCCTCTTGGAGCCCATGGTGTCTTGTGGTGGTGGGAGAGGACCCTCTCTAACACACACACACACACACGTAGGGGTGTGTGGGCGATATGGTGATAAATATCGTTGGGAGGATACAATGTCTCCACGATACGCCTTTTCAGAGATGTCGTATATATCGTGATACAATGAGGGACCCTTATAAAAAAATATATCCTGTTGAATTGTTAATACAGAGATTCATTGCAGATTCCATTTAAACCAGCATTTTGGTCTAAATCAGTAGTTCTCAAACTTTAACATGTCAAGGTCTCCCCTTAACTCTAACAGTCTACAAAGGAAACCAAATGGACCCATTAGGTATGTTAGGGTCCATTTGGTTTCATTTGTACACTGTCAGAGATACTTGTGAGGGTACATTTTAGACCTCCAAAAAGGAACCCTGGAGCCCACTTTGAGGACCACTGGTCTAAATGGTCTGTTACTCCTTTGTCTTAGTTTGTGTTACATTGTAGGGGGTTGTACTGTTAAATAACTTAAAATAACCACAAGAACCAACATGGAAAAGAATCGTGATAAGATCGTGTATCAGCTTGGAAAAATATTGTGATATTGTATTTTTCCATATCGCCCACCCCTACACTCACGCGCACACACACACATGCACAATGTCACTAGTATATAATTCTCTTTACATAATTAGCCATTATATCCAACCTCTGATGTGACTGAAATGGCAGTTTGGCTGAAGTTTGATCCTTCCCACAGACATTTTCATCAGAAAGGCAAATTAAATCTCAAATACAATGTTTTCCCACAATTCCATACTTCATTCATCCCCATGATTTCTCATGTCCCATTCTGCTATGGCACTGGAAAGAGCGTCAGCAGTGTCAAGAAATAGACACGATAAGATCAAAATAAGTCACATACTGTACATTTATATACATGTGCCATGAGTCATACATGTGCCATATTAGTCTCATCAAATGCTTGGCTTAGATCATGGATGTAAATTAGCCTTCCGTACTAAAATATGTCCTTGAAAGGGACTCTCAAGTCAAAAGAATATCTAGGTGATGTTTGAGATTCGTTGAATTTAACGATATTTTATACACAGTATACGTTATTCCTGGGATAGAAAATTTAAAGTATGGCTGATATCGATAAAATCAAATCAAAATCAAAACAATATTTATGACCAAAAACCCTAGATGGGGTTGGCGAAAGGGCCTTTCTGTGTGGAGTTTGCATGTTCTCCCTGTGTCCCCTAGGGTAGATACCCTCACAAAAAACATGCAGTAATCCTGGTCTCTATACTGCCTCTACCTGGTCAGCCGGGGCACCTGATAGTGGAAAGGAACTGGTTAGAATAACGTGTTCCTTCCACACGCTCCGTCCTACCGTTGAAACCCCCCCCCCCCCCCGTCAGGTGATAAGAAGCGGCTTGCTCACTCCTCATGCATTGAAGGAATCATGAGCTCAGTTTGGGGCTCTCCATGTTGGCAGAGAGAGAGTAGTGCCCAGGATTACAGCTTAGGCAACTGGCACTGGGTGAAAAATGGGTTACAAAATCGTGGACTAAAAATTTAGGAACAAATTATAAAATCCCTCATGATATCTAGACTCAGTATATATTGCCCAGTAATAAATCAACAAGGGTCTCCATGACAGTTCATTCCATTCAGTCATTTTGCTTTCTATGTCCATAGCAATGTGTCATTGGGTCCCCCTAAAATTGGGGGCTGTGAACTCTATACTATTTGGTGGTGATAGTTTAGTTCCTTTTTACAGCGTGGCTCTGTAGGAGTCTAGGTCTGTGACCAGAGCTAATCCCAAAAACTGCGGTGCGAGGTGTTGTTTGCTTGTAGATCTCCTGTTTTCACTACTGTTGTGCGACAGCCTTTTATGATGAAGCAGGGCTTTACTCTGCGAAGAAACTTACACATTTGAAACTTAGAGATACAAGGTTTTTCCCGACAGTGACGATATTTACACCGCCGTATTATGTTGGTGTGCCCATGGATTCTTGGGACATGAAAAGTGTGCCCATGCAGAAAAAAGGTTGAGAAACACTGTCGTAGATGACTGACGTCACAGGCTAGCCACATTAAGTCAAGATAACCCACATTAGAGCCATGCCATTCCCATGTGGATCCCGAGATCCACATCATCCACACATGTTTATTTTCCTTCACTATAATGGTGTGCGGAAAGGAAATGATAGTGGGGCAGTAACCACCCTTTAAGAAAGAGCTGATGTTTACTGATCAGCAATTAAAATCATGTTATGGAATTCCTTCGTAGACGATGTGCTCTATAAACACAGGGAGTCGTGTCTCCTTGGTGGATAACAAATCCGGTGCCAATAAATGTTTGAAATGAGAATGTCGATTGTGTCCTCAAGGCGCCTTTACATTTATCGTGGCCCTGGAATTGGCTGTGACCTCCGGGCTTCCACTGGGAACTCAGACAGAGACGAGACAGTGAGCATTCATGGAAACTGTCTGCAGGGCCCCTTCAGGTGGCTTGTCGTGAGTCCCGCTGGCCTCTTCTGTGGCAGGAGTGGGCGTCCTCATCCTCCTTGTCAGTGTGCTCAGGTTTGTTTTCTGGCGAGCCAGTGAGTGATTTGGTTTCCCTGCTTGAAAATCCTCCGGAAATGAGCTGTGAGCAATTTGTGTGTCGTGGTGGTAATGTGGGTCGCGCAGGAGGAAAAGCTCAGAGAGGTGGCGTGTGAGTGGAGTGCAATTATATTGGGAAAGTCCCCAATGATGCACCGAGGTGCTTATTAGAGGGGTGGAAATGAACGGAATGCAAATATGAAAACGTTCCCTAATAAAAATGTCCTCCTTTCAAGTTCAGGCTGTGCCTCCAACGATCACGATTCACACAGGAGAATAAAAGTTCAAGGAGTTTTCAGACACACAAAAAAATGGGATTGAGGTGACTCATAAGAGTACCCTTTTATTTCAAATGAGAGGGAACCCAACATGCTGCATGCTGGGCCTTTATCAAAATAGGTTGATGGTTCACTTATGTTACGTTGACTTCTAGGCAAAAGTTGTGTGTATGTGTCAGTTTCCTGTACTTCAACCATACAAATGTGAACACAAACATGACACAATTGTTCCTTTTTGGCCAGCTAGTTAGTTTTATCCAATACATAAATGTACTATGCACAATACATAATGTATCCTTAATTGTATAAAGAACAGAATAGACATAAGCCTGACAATGCAGCGAATGTGAATGTTGTTGGATCTGTTGGAGAGCCAGCAGCCTCAGCAGCTGCACATGAGGGTGAGGGGCTCCTGGGAGTAAGATTAACTGAAGAAGCCTGGCACAGTCCTGATGTGGCATTAGTGGAGCGAGAGACACTGAGGAACAGAAACTTGACTAGAGAGGAGGCGCAATATGGTGGTTGAGGAGGGTGTATTTCTGAGATTTTATGCCGAGCTGCTGAACCAGAAATGCACTGGCTACTGCTGTTTCCCTATGAAATATGCATTCATATCCATGTTGTTTACAGCATGGATATGATTTTCTGTCTCCCATCAGGGAGGAAGAAATATCTTAGCTGCAGACTGCGACTGCCTCTATAGTGCACTTTGTATGAGAGTAGCCAGTGGTGGTTAACAAGAGGACCTACTACAGTATAGCTGTGGAGACAATCTATGACTCGCCTATCACTGCATGTGGAAGAGAGGAAGCCCTTCAGTCCTTGGCAGACTTCCAAACGTTCAGGTGTGCGAGTGTGTCTCTGCGCGTGTGTGGACCTACTCCAACACACACACACTTGAATGCCCATGCGCAGACATTTTTTTAATGTCTACAGTACGTTCTCTTAATCTCCTAAAAAGACATATTGTTGATGATTTCGTTTGTTTGTCCCTCTGGAAACACCTCCTGCGACTGTACTGTACTGTACTGTACTGTACTGTACTGTACTGTATCACTCTAGGGGTTGGATGTGATAGAGTTCTCATTACCAACCAAGGAACCACTCCTTCATCCAGACACAAATGGAGAACACAATAAAACAACTTACTGTAGATAACCCACACTATGCTCGATGCAAAGTCCTGGTTTATAATTTAACTCTGATTTATATTAGCACTCTGGATTTCATAGTGTGCTTGTTCTGTCTGTCTTGAGGAATTAGAGTTCCACTGTGTTTCCTTCTATTCCTTCCCTATTCTCTTTCTCTCCCTCTCCCTCTCTTAGATTAAAATAATTCAAATATTTTATCTTGCACATGCTCATACAGTATGTGTGTAGTTAAATGTTGGTGCTGCAGATTCCAACAGACAGTGATAACAATATCCAACATATAATACAAGGTATAATACAAGTAAGGTAATACAAGTAAGGTACTAAGTATATTAAAAAGTGAAGAACGTTTATGGAAAATAGATTAGTGTGCCAAAAATTGCATCAGTACACAAGAGACATTGTTGTAGTGAATGATGATAGACTATGATTAGAATTAGGATGTGTAATATATTATGTTGCACTGCAGCCTGAAAACGAAATATACGGTGAAATATATTGTGTAGAATATACAGACATGAATACATTAGCAGTCGAAGATATACTATAGCTACAAGATTATAGGCTACATCCAAGATATCCAAAGTAAAAAGCTGTCACAATTATCAGAATCAACTTTGTTGTCACATCACAGGTTTACAGTTGTAAAGAAGTGTGTGAAAATGAAAATGTTTGTTTTCGTGCAAGCTCCATTATGTTTTCAGAAAAGGGAGGAAGGCTAGAGATGGAGGAAAGAGCAAGGAGAAAAAGCACAAATCATAAAGATGTTTGTATACTGTATTGTATACAGTGCGTACAGCATAAATAGAATGGACATAAGGTTAGATATGAGCAGTTAAAATTAGCAGCAGGCGCAGTAAATAATAGGCAACACTAGAACACTAACAGATACAGTATGGCACACATTCTGAGCTACTGTACATAATATACAATCAAAAAACAACATTTGTGCAAAGAGATATGCGTAGAGGTCACCCGAAGAAATAATGTGTTTGTGTGATCTATGGTGAGCGGATATGTACAGATTACTGTAAAGACAGTTGGGTTCTTTCTATGCAGAGCTCGGAAAGCTCAGAACAAGTGGTTGCTATGTGGACTTGCAGGCATTTGCCTGACCGAAGCAGCACAAACTGTCCATCGCAGGGGTTTTGTGAGTGCTTCACAATCCTTATTGCTCTGCTAACGCACCTCCTATTTGTATTCAAATGTGCTTTCATAAAGTGTTTAATGTTTCTTTGGCACTTTGTCTCAGTGCTCTTAATGTTTTGTGTAAGACTTCGAATCGCCTTATGGTTGAAACGTGCCAAGTCTTGCCGTACATTGGAAGTCCTGACTCCCCACGGTGCGCTTGGCCGACCCACACCACCCTCTGCAGGGCTCGCTGGTACAGAGACAAGCCATTTCCTTAACAAACAGTGATAGCCCCAGTCAGAGTACTTTGTGCAGTAGAAGAGTACAAGGACTTCACGACCTTCTGGGAGACTTTGAATTTCCTTAGCTGTCTGAGGTGACACTCTCCATTCTCCTTCTCCCTTCCCTTCCTTGTCGTCTACTTTTGTCTCAGTCTCACTCTCTATGTCTCTATCTCTCTCCTTTTGACAGTGAGACCTAGTATTTAAAGGGAAGACTGTCAGTGTTATGGCTTGTGCAGTGACAGCGAAACAAAGTTGTGCGAGAAGATTTGTCATGCAGGCCATCACTGGGTAGTGATTTAGACAGCGTCTGTCTAAATCACGAACCACTACCTCGCCATTCACCAGGCCCAGATGGAGGTACCTCAATGCAGCTGTGAGTTGCGAGGCAGCATATTCTCTGCCATTAGGAGTTGCTTGTTACATGCTAGCGTTATTGGTAAATCGACCCCAGGAAATGGATAAATAATATTAACTAGAAAGATGCAATTCTGGGAAACTGACACGAGTCACGAGGAATCCGCTTAACATTACCATTTGTCCCTTTCACGCCCATATATGGATACTGGTATCTCTGTATCTGTCCGTCCTTGGCCCTATTTGAGCGGTGCTAAACATTCCGTCCTTGTCCCTTTTATGCCCATATATGGAGATCCCTATGATGTCATCAATATGAAGCCCATATCTCGGAATGCCCATATATGGACATACTGTGTCAACCTCATGTGGTCAATGACGTCAGACATCTCCATATTTGGGAAAAGTTTATTTTTAGCATTTTCCAATTCAAGTCAATGGAGAAAATTAATTCACGAATAAATGAATATAAATGAAACTATATAACGTATCTCTTGGCAAAATGAACCCAGACGAGTCCCGATGACGCCGGTCGATTTGACATAATGGTCCAAAACTGTGGTAGGAGTAGCGTTGCAAAATAAAGTTTATCTGGAAAGATGGAAAGAATAAAGTCAGACAAGTACTATAGTCTGGTTGCCCACAGGCTGATGCCTTTTGGGAGCGATGCCCGCTTGGGGAGAGATGCCTGTTGGTTAAAAAATGCCCGTTGTATTGTCAGAGTACCCGTTGTCAGAGTACTTGGAGACAGTCCATGATGTCAGTACTATAACATCATATTGATCAGTGTTCTCCATATAGTATAGGCATACAACAGACACAGTCATACAGACGGACAGACAGCCTTGGGCCTGAACGCGTTCAAAGAACGATCGTTCACAAACTCGTTAATATTTTGGGCGAACGTGAACGGAACATTCTTTATTTCCACTTGATTCTGGCGTTTGTGAACGGCGCTCATTGGCTCGTCTTTGTATTCACTTTGTATGCGGCGCTGGAATGCATCTTGGCTTTACAGTAAATGCTTATTTAGCGTCGGGCAATGCTGTGTGCGCACAGTGCATCGGCTCCTCGTCCAACAGTAACACACATCTTCCAAGTAAAGGCTGACTTAGAATTCATCGTACGACGTGCTGCATGCCGAAAATAGCTGATCTGCAAACTCACAACGTGTCGCATCCGTGACACGTTCTGAGCTTGTACATCATCAGCTATTTTCTGCACCTGGAAACTTGCAGGATGTGGGATATTTAGAAACGTTTGCCTTCACAATAAAAGCTTATCAGCATTATGACAATGACAGTGAGAAAGGATAACGGATTCAGTGGCATTTCACATTGCAAAGGGGTGCAGGAAGAGTGGGCAGTGTGCACCTCAATGTTAAATTGGATGAAATCATTTTGACAAATAATAGCTCGCAGCAACGTATTGGAAATAACATCATTTTTGGAACCATGAACCTTTAGTTAAAAATTTTGAATTATGAACTATGAACTGAACTAGTTGTTTAAAAATGGTGAACTGAACTAGTTCATGTAGAAAGTGAACTTTCCCAACAATGCGGACAGACAGATGTGGAGATTTACGTATTTCTAGATAATGGTTCGGGACAACTAATGAGCTGACCGACTCTACTTGGCTCATCACTCCCTCAGGTCTTCAGCGATACACACATCAAGTTTGAAGTCGATAGTTTGGACAGTTCTCGAGACACACACACACACACACACACACACACACACACACACACACACACACACACACACACACACACACACACACACACACACACACACACACACACACACACACACACACACACACACACACACACACACACACACACACACTTATTGATACATTTCTGTCATTTGATTCCTATTTCCCCCGATGCAGAAAAAACTAACAACATTTTTCATATGAAATGTAATAATAATGCATCACACATATCGAACGCTTTTCTAGGTACTCAAAGACGGTTTACAAAATAACAAAATTGATCTACATACTCACATGCATGTAGATCTGCTATTTTCACAATAAAACCGTGTTATACAAAATGTAATGCCTCAACTCTTAGTGCTCATCAGGGTGGGGGGGTCCCCAGCTAAAATACGATTATTTTGGGGGTCACGGCTTGAAAAGGTTGAGAACCTCTGCCCTAGGGCCTAGGGGACACCATGGGTGACAGGAGAGTTGTGACTGATTGTTCTAATGTTCTTGTCTGCTTTTGTTCTTCTCTCCACAGCCATGTTCAACCTCATCCCAGTGGGGCTACGAGTGGTGGCCATCCAAGGAGTACAGACCAAACTCTATCTGGCGATGAACAGTGAGGGTTACCTGTACACATCGGTAAGTCTGTCTTTACTTGTGTTACTTTTGTTCCTGATGTCACACTTTGGGACATATTTGGGACAAACCAGTTGATAGGGAACAATCGGTGTCCTAAATATTTTTACTGCAGCTTCATAGGGTTAGAGGTTAGGGCTAGATTAGTCTCACGTAGCCAGACAACTATTCCACAATCTCCGAATGCTATATAGAGTCTGTAACTACACCTCCTGAACGGTGAGTAATGGCAGCTGGCATTTCCATTCACGAAAATATATTTTAAAATGTAATTTCTGCTAAACAGCAAGCTAAATATGCTTAGATGATTTTTATTTATATAATGATAAATGTGCGCGATGTGAGACGGAAACGGAAGTGAGGAGTAGGCTTCACTTCCGCTTTAACCGGATACTCATCATTCTTCTTCCGTTATGCCAGACTGTATGACGGGAGCATTTCCAAATCGCAGAGTCAACAGTCTGGACACGCGAGACTAGGAATAGATCAGCTATGGTTGAAGTTAATGTAAGGGTCAGCATTAGTGGATATACAGAAGATTGAATGTCAACGCAACTGTGTGTGTGTGTGTGTGTGTGTGTGTGGGTGTGTGTTGCTTGCGTGACCTTCCTGTCCACCCGTACGCAGTCTCTGGCAGACATCTTAGTTACTATGGTGATATGAGCAAGGGGAGGAAGCAGATAAAGTATGTGGGCTGAATGAAGCCATTCCTCTACCACAAACATACACATATGAGAGAGAGAGAGAGAGAGAGAGAGAGAGAGAGAGAGAGAGAGAGAGAGAGAGAGAGAGAGAGAGAGAGAGAGTGGAGACTCAAATAGCCTGCTTTGGAGACACAAATTATTGGCTTAGGGTTAGGGTTGCATTTTGGGGGTGAACTACTCCTTTAAGTAGTTGCGTGTTAATGTCTCACAACGCTTAACCAAGTATAAATCTGGCTTTAGAGCTGGTGGGATAACAAGAGAATTATTCATTTTCAGTGTGAAGGGTTTTCATCTGCGTTATCCAGCTACGGCAGCTTGGTCTTCATCTTGGCTTGAATGTGCAACTTATGAATCCCACCCTCCCCCACTCCAAAAAAGAAGGAAAAATGTACTGTTCCTCTGCATCACAAATGTCGCCAACAACATGCAGTATATACTGTAGTTTGGCAGGAGTCACCATGGAGACTGGCAATATTGGTAGATATACTGTAGCCACACTCACACACTCATGCACACACGCACACACACGTGTACGCAGTCTATGCACATGCACATGCATAGCAGAGACATCATGATTGATGGAATCCAGCTCAGAGAACAACCAACATCTAACATAAAATAGAGACGTGCGTATGGAGCAGTGCGTGACCCATTTTTAACAGCCGATTGTGTGAGGTTGAGGCATGTTACAGTATGAGATCTATGCCTCTCATCTCAACACAGCCAAATGTAACCATATAGATAGAACTCAAAATTAAAACCGCAATCCATAACTTTACGGACTATTTGGACCAATCTATACATGGTAGAGTATGTTAATACCAAATACCAACCCGGAAGTGGTGAATGTAGTTTGAAACTAGAACTGCTCTGTCGAGGTGCCAACTTACGTCTTGTGCACAAGTAGGCCATGTAGGGCCTACTTGTGCGCCAGCAGAGCGCGCCAGCAGAGCGCACCATGAGGTGCGCTCACCACTGGCATCACCACTAGCGATGCCAGTGACATAACCACTGTCATCACCAGGAATTCTGGTCCCTCACTGGCTGTTAATGATGCCGTTGCCAGAAAGGCTGGTCCCTGATTGGGCTACGCGCTTAAACAGAGTCAAGACACCGACATACATACATACGCAGTACTTGCTTGCTCTGCTGTTGCAGGTAATTAACACTTATGTTGCTATGATTTTTTTCTCTTCAATGTCTCACGTTGCCATGGTTACCATAGATTTCCATGTAATTGCGCAATTGTGTAAAAAGTGCTCGCCCATGCCTAGCTGATGCACCACGTGTGTGCACACTGTTCACACACTCTTAAAAATGTTGGGTCAAATGTTCAACCCTTTTGCTGGGTTGACACTGTTGGGTCAAAGGTTGGGTCAGTTTGACCAAACATTGGATTAAAAATACTTAAAATTAGTAAACCATCTGTTGGGCTATGGATGGCCCGCCCACATCATCAGATAAAATGCACCCAAGTGTTGGTACAGGCTTTTGAATTCGAGTTTACCCAACACATGGTTCACTGCATTGCACCAACTTGGGTTAAAATAGACCCGCCCTCTCTGTCTATCAACACATTGGTTTGTGAATTGCACCACTATTGGGTTAAACTAAGTGGGTGGGCAGTTACCCAGCATGCAACTGTGCTCCCATACAGATATTTTTTACAAACTTTTCCATTATTTTATGGTTTTAGATAGAGAAAACAACATTGTATTGTAGATGATCGCAGTGGATGTAGCCCAGTCATAATCCCTAATTAAAAAATATATAAAAAAACATAGTTGCTTACAGAAACAGAAACCATGACTAAGATGGTCCAGACTGACACATACAAACAGGTTTGCTGTTCTTTTAATGTGAAGCACCACATAATCTGTTGTGTTCAAAGTTGTGATATATTGCCACGACTAAATGCACAATTTACTCCGCATGCATTCTTCCTTGAGTAGATTAAGCATGAAAAATGTCATTGAAGAAAATGCTGTAAAAAAATGAATAGATTTAATGTGAATGGGCGTACAATCCCAACAACAAGGTCACTTTTAAGCCATTTTTGGGTGTTAGATTCCAACCCATCAGCAGTATCACATTAACCCAACAGCAAAGTCACTTTTAACCCATTACTTGGTTGTACAATCCCAACCCAACATGCTGGGTCACAGCCTTAACCCAACCCTGTTGGTCTGCAATAACCCATGTTGGGCTGGTCCAAAACAGTGTTACGTGTTGGGTTACATAAATAACCAACTTGGGTTGTTTTTGACCCAACAATTTTAAGAGTGCAGCTTTCAAACAAAAAAATCCGCTTGGAAATCCGTTCAGGCATTCATGATTTATGGGCCATTATGTTTTCTTCAGATGTAAACAAACATGGCTGCCATGTTTGAAAGAATGGGTTGGTATGGGGGTTAAACATGCAATTTCGCGATCGCGATCATGCCTAATACATTTCTGGAGGTCCAAAAACATTTTTTGAAAAAAAAAAATTAAAAAAAAAAAAAAAAAAAAATTTCAAAAACGGCCCAAACTCGGGAAACTCGGGGTTGGCACAGCGTTGGTACCAATACAAACTCGGGAAACTCGGGGTTGGCACCAGATGTGTTAACTCATTAATAGCTCCGCTCACTTCACACTGGGTGTGATTTTTTAAATATATCTTCTGCCCAAACAGTCTGTCTGTATTAGCTCAGCAGCAGTACAAGTGTTGCGCTTGCGTCTTTGACACGTTTTTAAATATCGGGTTAGGAGGACGTTAAAGTTCCAGATTGCGGCTTTAATGTATAGCCTCTGTAGGATCAGATCCTTGTTGTGCATAATTGTCCTAGCCCAGGGGTCTTCAACGTTTTCAGGCCAAGGACCCCTTAGTTGAGAGAGAGAGATGAAGCAGGGACCCCCAACCTGTTCATAGATTCCATATAGTTTAATTGTTTGACAGCACAATCGTCTGTGTATTTTGGATTCATGTCAATTTGTGTTTTCAGATATTTAACCACTTGAACCGTCAATACTTATAAAACTTGACATGATTTTGCTCTGTACTTAGTCTGCTCTTTTCCCAAGTACACCAAAGCTCTTTGCCTTGGACGCTAGGGTTCAAATGCTTAATGTATAAAAAAGGAGAAAAAGAAAAAGCTTCTATCACACAAATATTTGGAGGACCCCCTGCAGTAACTCTAAGGACCCCCTAGGGGTCCCGGACCCCCTGTTGAAGACCCCTGCCCTAGCCTGTTGAGAACGTGGAGTGGTATGAGCTCACTTTGAACACATACAGGTCTGTGGGAACCACCAGAGCCGAGTGCAAAAGGATTTTACAGTTTTAAACAAAGCTTAATGCTGTACGACCTCAACACCTCTCCACCACACACACACACACACACACACACACACACACACACACACACACACACACACACACACACACACACACACACACACACACACACACACACACACACACACACACACACACACACACGCATATTTAATAAGGCTCCCCTATAGTCCAATAATGTTAACGGTATGAGCACTGTTGCTAATTAAGCAGACACTGCAAGCTGCAGGTTTAATGTAACAACAATGGATCTTGCTGGATAGGGCCCCACAGCACAAAGTGGATCGTACTGCATGGAGCTTATTACAGAACTGCACCTCACCCTCAACAGAGAATATGCATTGAACAAACACTTTGTGTGTGTATGTGTTTTTTTTATTTTTTATTTTTTACCAGACACGATCGAATTACAACTGAAATGGCACTGCGGGTAAGATGTTAATTACAGAAAAGAAGAGAGTTATATTTCACTTAACTTGTTTTACTTAACTTTACTTTAGGCAGGAACATTCACGTCAAGAAGATTTAATCATTTATTGCATAAATGGAATACATGTCAAGCAGATTTAACAATTTATTGCATAAATGGAATAGAGTTAATCTTGGCGTTTGAAGGGCTTCGCGTTTGGAGATGCTCCCTGAAATTTTGTGCAAGCTTTTCTGAGCATGCTAAGCAAAATCAGGGAACGCTAAGCAATACCCCCCATAGGGATATAATAGCAGAATATAGCAATACATTGATATGTAACTTAGTCAAAAACACAGTATTTGAGCTTAACATCGACATGTAACTTAGTCAAAATCACATTATTTGAGCTTAACAACATTAACATGTAACTTAATCAGACAATCAGAAGTATTTGAGCTTAGCCAGACTGATCGTGCAAAGGTGGAGGCAGCAAGCAGCGAATGATTCCGAAGCTTTGGAAAACCAAGCATAGGTAGAGAAAGCAAGCCGTATTTACTACAGCTGGGCAGCGACTTGACTCCCATGTCCTGCATAAACTAACGCTGAAGCTTCATTTCATATCACATTATCTCACAGGTTGAACCCCTCCTATCTGATCCACCCCACTCAATATACTGTAGTACTGTATAGACTAAAACAAATGCTAATTTAAGCCACTTTACTAGCTACTGTATCAACTACAATGCGGCATTTGCTGGTTTTACACAGACAAGCTACACAGTACGCACCATTTGTCGTTGACAGTGATATGTGCACTGACAGTTGGTTCACACACACACACACACACACACACACACACACACACACACACACACACACACACACACACACACACACACACACACACACACACACACACACACACACACACACACACACACACACACACACACACACACAACCCTGTGACTTGATGATGATGAGGAGGTTTAAGTGGTGGAAGTATGCAGGCTTAAGCACCAGTATCCCTACATTCTTTTCATAAATGAGAAAAGAATACCTGAGAGTTAGAGTCGGGGAACACTATAATGATTCTAATAGCGAGGAGCTCATTCGTCTGGAGATTCTTGCAGGGGGCGTGTCTGGCCCCGCACCCTAGGCCTACGTCACGGCTACCCACTGCCCTCCCCTTGCCCCCTCCCCTCAAAGTAACGCACGCACAGTCGCACGCACACCTCACACACACACACACACACACACACACACACACACACACACACAAACAAACAAACAAACAAACAAACAAACAAACAAACAAACAAACAAACAAACAAACAAACAAACAAACAAACAAACAAACAAACAAACAAACAAACAAACAAACACACACACACACACACACACACACACACACACACACACACACACACACACACACACACACACACACACACACACACACACACACACACACACACACACACACACACACACACACACACGTGAACGACAACAACACAGCGACTTTGATTTTTGAGACGACAACAACGATTAACTACACTTTTTCTACGGAGGAACATTTTGTTGAAACTACACTTTTTCTACAGAGGATTTTGTTGAACCATCTCAAGACGTAGGATTTTGTTGAACCATTTTCAAGACGTTTGCATGGGTGAACAGTTTTATGACGGTACACTTCACTTGTTTTGTGTGTAACAAGTGTTTATTTTTGGTATTTAAGTCGCCCACTTCCACTGCTTTTTGCAGAGACGCGCATTTAACATTGAATGACAGACAAATAAATGCATGCCTCCATGGAGAAGCATGCATTGCAGGAAAAAAGGGGGAAAATACCAAAGGTGTTTATTTTTTTATTTAGGCTACACATCGCCCACTTCCACTGCAATCTGCGGAGACGCGCATTTAAATCACAGACAAATAAAACGCAGTAGGCTTATAGCCTATGCAGAAAAAAGGGGGAACATAGCCTATGCCAAAAGAAGTGTTTCTTTTTGTATTTATACGTCGCCTGTGCCACTGTGTTTTATGAGGAATGACAGATAAATAAAACGCAGGGAAAACATACCAAAGTGTATATTTTTGTATGTCGCCATTGTGTTTTCTGAGGAGACGCGCATTTAACATTGAATGACAGACAAAAAAACGCAGGGGAAAATATAACAAAGAAGTGTTTTTTTATTTTTTATATTTACACGTCGCAGCGGTCGCACGCTACCACTGCTTTCAGCGGAGACACGCTTGACACAAGCACAGGCTTATACTGGACACAAGAGGTCTCCCACTCTCCAACCCCTCTGCCTAGCCGTGACGTAGGCCTAGGGTGCGGGGCCAGACACGCCCCCTGCAAGAATCTCCAGACGAATGAGCTCCTCGCATTCTAATAATAGCAGTTTGTACTAGCTGCAATGTGGCCGTTTATCTCAGCCACATCGCCTGCGTTTTTGCATATCGTCATTGTCGGGTGGAAACCTTGTATGTCCAAAACCAAGTGGTGGCGCCCCCAGTGGAGGACCCCCTGCCACTGCAGCGCACATAAAATGCCGTAACTCGGGCTAGGAGCGTCCGGGAGAGCCGGGGCCGGTACCTATTCGTCCGCCAAGGCAACGCGGAGACCCCACCCCTCATTTCTCACATGGCCCTATTCTAGCGCCACCTTCAGGCCGATTTTTAAAACACATTTTTGGACACTGCTCCTACAGTTTTTGCCCTAAAATCACGAATATCACTACACAGCATGTCTACACTCATGTCATCAACATGGATCAGGAAGATTTGGGAAAAACACATTTTTGCCCTATTTGTGGAGATAAGCCACCTACGGTCGCTTATCTCCCGATTAGGGAGTCTTACTGGTTTAAACTAGTGAAAACAGTCGATCTACAAGCACACAACGCCTTGCAACGCGAGGCGTTGTGTGCTTGTAGATCAGCTGTTTTCACTACTTTTGTGCGACGGCCTTGTGTGATGAAGCAGTGCTTTACTTTGCGAAACAAATGTACAAATGTGAAACTTGGAGATACAAGGTTTCTGCCCGACAGTGACGATATACTGTAACAATTATTGGGCCACTATAGTCAGTTAATGTAGATACATCTTCCTGATGGTCGCAACAAGCAATGCATAACATTATGTTGAGTGTCTTGTCCTATTCATTTGCTTATTTATCAAACGTTCTTACCACAGTAGAGCTCATTCAACCTCAGTTCACTCAGTCAGAGATTTACTGCATTGGCACGAGGATGAGTTTGATTAAGTTTTCTGACTGGCCCGGTGCTGCAGTAGCTTTGAGTCAAATTATCGTCATAAATGAATAGCTAAATCTTCCACTGGTTCCTGTCAGGCTTGAAATTGTGCGGGCAGGCATTGGGTTTAAGTAGTAAAAATATATATTCATATACACCGATTAAAAACCTAATATTACAGTTTGAATTGCCTTCCACCAAAAGAAAAATAAATAGAAAAATAAATACAAATAAAATAAAAATACAAGCTCTTGAGTAAGCTGCCTTTTGCACTGTAGGTGAATTGGAAGATGTTTTTTTAGGGGCGACGGACGGGTGGAAGTGGCAAGGTTAGCACTTTCCATTCCAGCTAAATTAGAGGGTGAATTGAATTGATTTGAGTGTGTAGCTGGCTGCCTAATAGCTGCTGACTTGCTGGCGAGTGCTGCTATGGTAAAGTGCTCCCTTTGAAGCCAAACGCAGAAGCCGGCAGCCAATTGCAGGGCAGCATTGCAGGGAGATTCCCAATCAATGGTGGAGACCCAATAGATGACGCATTCTAGCAAGGGAGTGCTGGCTCTGTGATCAGGCTGTCTCACATTCTGTGTGTGTGTGTGTGTGTGTGTGTGTGTGTGTGTGTGTGTGTGTGTGTGTGTGTGTGTGTGTGTGTGCATGTGCGTGTGTGTGTGCGCGCACAGTGCTCACGCTATCGTGTACATTACCGTACAATGATTAGATTTGTACACATTTATTACAGTCCCTGCTTTTTAAATAATCCATGCCCCACATAATAATCCTGTGTTATCTAATATAATCTGATCTAATTGTTCCATATATTGTACAGTATAGTGACACAAAGAAACAGAGAGAGAGTGGGGGTTGGGGGGGTTGGGTGGAGAATGAGGAGTGCACATGTGTGTGGGTGAGGCAGAGTGTGCACCAGTGAAAATGTATTCATCCAACACTGTCACAATGTGTTGGAGAAAAGAATCAATTAAAAATGTATTCTCCTCTAGCCTCTCACTCCTCTCTCACTCTTCTCTGTTTCTCTGTATCTGCCCCTCTCTCCCTCTCCCCCCCTCTCTATTCCACCCGGTTTCAAACACTTGAAGTCACTTGAAAAGCGTCACGTCTTTTCAGATATAACTGATAATAGCAGGGAGTTGGGAGGAAGGGGGGGACAGGGACAGTGTAGAATATACCAAAAAATTCAGCTGTCAGTTTCAAAAAAGAAACATATCAGTTGTTGCTTTTTTACTTTCTCAAAAGAGTCAGTTTTCACACACTTCTCTCACATTTCATTTACCCCATTGCTTTTCACAGCGGGAGCAAAAGAGGTGCGTTTGGAATTGGTTTCCATCCATTTCTTTTTTAGAGAGTATTTTTAGATGTTCTCCTCAGTGGTCCCCGCACGCTTCTGGAGGTGCCTTTGAAGTGAAATCATTAACTTTCGGGTGGGTCATCGGGATTAAAGTGAGCGAGTCACTATAGCTCCAGTCTCGTCCAGTCCGTGCTGCATGTGAGTATGCATGCGCGTGAGTGCAAGCGTGCGGCTGAGGGTTTGCCTTTCAAGGAGACCCCGGTGCTACGGCACGTCACACAAACGGGACAAAATGTTTTGCTATAACGAAAGATGTGTGAAATAATTCTTAGCATTATTAACCACATTAACTCTGGAGTCCCTATTTTGGGAATGTATTATAGAGTTGTTATTGTGAACTTATAGATCAGCTATTTACTCTGTGCGACACCATCATAATGACGTTAAAGACTAAAGAATTCAGAGTAGAGTATTTTGTATGAATCCCTCTCTTGTGTGTGTGTGTGTGTGTGTGTGTGTGTGTGTGTGTGTGTGTGCGTGCGTGCGTGCGTGCGTGCGTGCGTGCGTGCGTGCGTGCGTGCGTGCGTGCGTGCGTGCGTGCGTGCGTGCGTGCGTGCGGTGCGTGCGCGCGTGCGAGATAAAGAGTGAATCAGAGGCAGAGAGAATTGTGCGTGTGTCTAACTTTGTACTTGTACTGTACCGTGTTTGGACGTTGGTAAGCTCCTGTTTGATGTGCGTGGTTGGCTCACATCCCTGCCTTTTCAAGGGTTTACTAAGCACAATGCCTTTGGTAAATAACAGTGCTGTAGGGCCTCTCTCCAGTGAGCTGTGTCATTAACAAGCCTGTGTGTGTGTGCGTGTGTGTGTGTGTGTGCGTGCGTGCGTGCGTGCGTTTGCCTGTGTGCTGTACATGCATTAACAAACGTGTTGCTCGTGTACACATGTTGCTTGCTCCCATGTGTGCTCTCTTGCGTGTGTGTGTTTAGTCTTTTAGTATTTGCAAGGGTCTTTGTCTCGAGCATAAAGCTTCAATCTGTTCCAACACAAATTAATATGGTGAGAGCGCCATTCATCTTTAGCTTGAGAGAACGATGCCTGCTAATCCACTTCCACTCTGATGAACAGACCAGGATGTTGAAAGGCTAGTGTTTTAGCTGGAGTCGTCTCTAGGGCCCAGCTTTTGGGGTAAGCTTCCGTGACTTTCACCATCATCGAACGTGGCTGCAGCAAAACCAGCACTGCGCTCAGCCCCGATTCATTTGGCCTAATTGGTAACATTTTAGTCCGGATATGGTTGCCTGGGTGACATGGTATGATATTTGTGCTGCATTGATTTGGCTCGGCCCAAGAAGCATCTGGCCAATACCTTTTACAGGAGAGATCATTTCCATTATACAGGCGTTTCTGCCCTTAGATGAACGGCGGCTAGAGGAAACATTATAGGGGAAACACAAAGTAATTACTCCCCTGAAGCCAGCATGCGGCTGTTTTTAGGAGTAGATGGTAATTGATTGCATTTCCTTGACATTGTTACATCACCTTATTATTCATTTTTACAGTCACGCATTAACAGTGTGATTGCGCACCAGAATATAGTGTGTGTGTGCGTGTGTGTGTATGTGCGCGTGTGTGTGCGTTGTATGGTGGATGTAATAAATGTACGAGGGGAACCTCTTGCTGCATTGCTTGCGTCAGCTTGTTGAAGGCCCTCTCCCCACACATGCAGCTACTGGGTCATAAAGCGCTAAAGGCACTACCACTCGAACCTGAGTCGGGATTCCCCCTTCAGCGGTAAAACACCACGCCAGACAGAGCGCTCGATATAGAAAGCTGAGCGTATAAAGAAACGTGCGCACGTGGTTAGAGGACAGGACACACCAAACTGAGTTTTTTTCTGCAAATCTACAGGCAAGTTTTTATGTGTGTGTGGCAAAATTACAGCCTACCTGAACAGATCAACCCCCAACCAGGAAATGTCAAAAACCAAACAAGCTACACAAAATATTAGACAATGTTACAAATGGAAGGAACAAAGTGCAGAAGCTTTCCAGCACGCGATTAAACAAAAACAAGTGCAATCACTATCAGACAAATTTCTTAAAAGAACCTTCCTCGCCACACCCGAAAGTGTAAACGGGGCAGTAGAATGCCTCAATAACATATTCGACCTTACAGCCTCATTAGCAAACCTAAAACTCTCTCAGAGGAAAACAAAGAACAAAGACAACACAATTGGTATGATAATGACTGTAAAAACCTAAGGACTAGACTGAGACATTTATTAAATCAAAAACAGAGAGCCAGACAACAAAAATACAAGAATCATCACAAGCCTATGATCACAAGCCCTTCCTACAGCATACCCTGCTATAACATCAAATATAACATAAATTGGACAATATTTTCATAAAACACATATCATGGTGATTGAAACAAGGCTTTACACTAGCGACAGGAACCATAAAGTATTTATGACAATGTTTATTAAGGTAAGAAAATCAAATGTAAAGGTTCGGGGGAAATGGATGGAATCCTATGGAGAACATGTTGCTTTTGGTGCCAGAACAGCGCAACTAGCGGCCAATCATAGGAACTTTCAGTTCTGTGTTGCTTCATTTAAATCGGGACAACTACACCCCTGTATAGAACCCATCTCCCTCTATGGCTGTGAGATCTGGGGTCCCCTTGCCAACCAAGAATTTGAAAAATGGGACAAACACCAAACTAAGGAAAACACTTTGGACCAAACCAGATTATAAGAAAACAAAAAGAAAGCTACCTAACATACTGGAAAGAGACAACCCAAAACCAAAGCAAAATGGAATGCTATCTGGCATTAAAAAGACAATATACATTAGCAGAATATCTGAGCACAGTAAACGACCCAAAACTCAGGAAAGCCTTGCGAACACAGCCTTGCAATAGAGAAAGGCCGCCACAGACAGACCCTCTCCCAAGGGAAGATAGACTATGCACCCACTGCACACAAAATGTGGTAGAAACAGAGCTACACTTTCTAACCACCTGTCCACTACACCAAGACATCAGAGACACATACTTCCCACAGATTACACTCTCCCGAAGTGAGTTTGAAAACATGACCAATTATGAAAAACTCCCATACCTACTGGGAGAAATACAACAATGTGCGAACACAGCAACAAGATTTGTGAACTGTTGCGACAAAAGAAGGCTAGAACACAACCACCCTAAGGACTACAAACCATGGATTGACATCTAGACCTACTGCACCTCAGTGTTGTACCCGAACGCGTTCAATGACCGATCGTTCATGAACACGTTCATATTTTGGGCGAACGTGAACTGAACGTTCTTCGTTTCCGCTTGATGAACGCTATTGTCGAACGCGTTCATTCTGACGTCCATGAACGGCGCTCGTCGGCTCGTTCGTGCGGGTCTGTCCTCGCATCTTTCTTTTCATTCACATGCCCCAATATCACACAGCTGCAGCCTCGCAAACCTCGCGAAAGTTGTATGTGAGTGCCGCGGTGCTGTCTGCCTGGGTGCTTCTCTTCACATCAAGTGTGTGAGTCTCGTAAGTAAAGCCTGTCTATACTTCGTCGTATGAAGTGTGTTGCATGCCGAAAATAGCTGATCTGCAAGCTCACAACACGTCACATCCACGAGACAACGTGAGCTTGTAGATCAGCTATTTTAACCGATGCGGAAACATGCAGATGTGCGCGACGTTTAGAAACCTCTGGCTTCACAGTGCAGGAAGAATGGGCACTAGTGGGCACCTAAATATTGTGGGAACTTCAATGTTAAGTTGGATGAAATAATTGCTGTGTGTGGTTCTATATGGGCTCATGTGTCAATAATTTTTACAAATAATAGCTTGCAGCAATGTAAAAAAAAAATATTTGAATAGCCAAAAGTATAAAAATATTATGGTTAAAAAAAGAACGAAAAAGAACTAAGCTAGTTCATTTTGGGGAACCATGAACTTTAGTTCAAAATGTAGAATTATTAACTATGAAATGAACTAGTTCATTTTAGAAGTTTTGAACTTGAACTTGTTCATTTTGAAAGTGAACTTTCCCAAAACTGCTGCACATACAGTATGAAACAGAGCTGCTACCTTTAAATGCATTTGGAGAACAAATAATGCTGCTATTTGTTCCAAAAGCTTTATACCCTGTATATATATAAAATGTCACAATGCGACATAGCTCTGTTTACACAATGCTGTACCTCCTCCAACTGTATATATGTTCCCCATTTTCAACAGTTTTTATTTTATTTGTGACTCTTGCTTTGGCAATGTAAACATATATTTTCTCATGCCAATAAAGCTCCTTTGAAAATTGTGTGGCAGGCTGTCCTTATTGGATTATAGAGCAGGGGTGCCCACACTTTAATTTAAGAACTACTTTTAAAATGATCAGCTCAACATGATCTACAGTACCCACCCAAAAGAAATGTAGCCGGGGGGGCTTTGGAATTGCGGCACTGGCGTTACATATAAGACAAACACATGAAATGTAAAAGAAAGTCTTCATCCCATTCCGTATGGAAATGGTAGGTTTTTGGGTTCTTTGTAAAGCTACAAAGTATTTTTGTATGTATATACTGTATAAAGTACGTATTATTTAGGGGCATGTCATGTGGTCTACCATGTCTTTGTGAATTTTGTGGTCCACTGGTACTGTAGATCACAAAGACGATCTACCTTTTGGGCACCCCTGTATTTAGTTTTGGGCCACCATGCCGCTCACTGTCCATTTAAAAGGTCTTTACCCGCCAGCGATGTGACGAATAAACGATATGAAAGTTGCAGACGAGTGTTCCAAATCAAAACTATTCGTGTAGTTGATGCATGGTGAAATATCTACTGTTCCTCTTGCCGAATAAACATTTTGTCGCTTTTTATTCGTGTTCTGTGTGGGTGTATTCGTGGCACAAACAACTGTTATTTTCGGGCGAATTAATAGCATGGGAAAAGAACGAACACCCCCGATGTGAGAGTAAAAACTGGTGTGAAAGCTTAAATTAACACTGAGCATTCCCCCCCAACAGTACACTCTCCTGCTTGTTCCTCACACATACCGTACTCAAGTACTTACAATTTTCAATACTTTTACTTGAGGCAAATAGTATACTTTTACTACACTACAATTATTTGAAAACTTTAGTTAATAGTTACTTTGTAGATTTTGATTATTATTACAAAACATACATTAACCACTTCAGCCCTACGTACAATCCTGTACAATCTCACAAGCTTGTAGATCGCTTTTTTATACATTTTATACATTTGGAAACTTGTGAAATGGGACATTCGGCCTAACCACTACTTCCTACTTTTGGTGCTTTAAGTACATTTTGATCACCATCAGAGTTAAATGAACGCTGATGATTTTACTGTGTGTGTCCGGTACATGATTCCACACAGCCAGGAAATACCCTCTGAGGGGGGAGGGATGCTGGGATAAGAACGGAGGGAGGAAGAGGGGTACTGCGGGATTTCCCCATGCCACAAAAGCAGGAGAAGTGCGTCACAGATCTCCCAGCAACGTGACTGCGGTACAAAAGCCCTGATAGGACTGACATGCAGGCACACACACACAGCAGGGTGTATACCAGGGGTGGGCGACTTTGATGATGGAGAGGGACATTATTTCCACACTCACTCCAGAGGGCCACATTGCATAATACTGTCAGTCTCTGTATTCTCTCTGTATTATAACAGCAATTAATGCTCTACCATGTCAAGTATCAAAAATATCCGATCTACAAGCTCGAAATGCGTCCACACTGCGATGTGTTTTGAGCGTGTAGATCGGATATTTTTGCAAAGTTTTATTGGAATCTAAATAAATCTTTGCTATTTTTTAATTGGAATAACGAAAAGTAATTTCAAATGCATTTAGTTATACTTTATGAACTTAAATACAAATACAATGGACATAAAAAAGACAATAACATTTTAATGCTAGTCATTAAGCTACTAATATAGACTGAATTGTAACAGCTGAAATCAATAATACTGTATATCAGAATTCCATTAAGTGAAGGTTGGGGGCCAGATGTGGCCCCCGGGCCGCCAGTTGCCCATGTATGATGTGCATAATGTGTCTGCATGTGTTTGTATGTGAATGTGTTAGTACTCATATGTACGTTTGTTTGTTCTATACTTAATTGTACGACAAATAGCAAAAATAGACACAATCGTTTTGTTATTTAAAATATTCTGAAAACGTGTGCCCAAAATAGAGACTCCAGGGCTAATGCGGTTCAGCGCAAAACAAACACCATATAGCCTTTCATCTAATTTCTCTCTTATCAGGCTAATTGGCTCTATATGAGAAGGGGACGGACATATTATTGCACCGCCTCGCGGCATATTTACTCTAAAGCTATACGCTGTATTAATGGCTGCTTTTAGCAACAACAACAACAGAAAACAAAGAACAACAACTCCACAAAACATGTCCATGGACATAACGCTAAGCGACGGCTCCCAGTTGTGCAACATTTTGGGAAAAGGGACTCATCATACTTGCCGTCTTTATTTCCGAGGAAAAGCCCATGTAGCGTAATGGGATCATTTAAAGTCCATTTAGCCGAACCGCTACACCGCAGACAGGCAGACATGGGGGAAGGAAGTGACTCGATGGCGGAGATCATTTCTATGCAGATAGCTTTTGCTATTTATTTATATTCCACCACCACTCTGCCTGCCACTGGAATCATGATTAAAGTGATGTGCATTTCACCCCCCCTCCCTCCCCCCACACACCATTGGGAGATTGGTTTCAGTGAACAGTAGCTGCAGCTATATATTGACTGAAGGAGAGCGATTGCTGGAGCCCAGTCAAGTGGATATGGTCTGTCTATCACCATCCTGTTATAATAGACCTGGTGGGTGGGTCTCCCCAGCCATTTTAGCCCCCTCCTTGTGTCAGTCAGAGGGGCGTCTGTCGCCGTAGGCCCTCTCCGTTACAATAGAGCTGGCAAGCAGCCGCAACCTCCATCTTGGCTCTCAAGTGTGTCTGCGTCTTTCTGTGTGCGTCTGCCGTCGGTAGACTCCCGGTCCTATCCCCAGCAACTGTAGCTGGCCAAATCCACATAAGCTCATTATTATAGGTAGTGCAGAGCCCCTGGCTGACAGCTGGGCTCCGTTGTGCCCATTATTTAGCCACCAACTGCTGCGAGCGCATAACTGAGCTCTGAAATGAGTGCCGCCTGGGCGTCTGCTGCTGCCAATCAGCCTGATCAGACAGAAAGAGCCATAGAGAAACCTATAGAAAAGAGAGGCAGTGTATTGGAAGAAGGACAGAGGTGTAATACATTGGAAAAGTGATTGAGCGAACAAGATACAGTATGGATTCAAGAGAGAAAGAAAAAGACAAACCTATTACTTGGACGATCAAGTATGCAAGGAGGATAGGAAGTTTGTAATGTATTGCTTTAACACTTTCACCTAAGCTAAATGCCTTGTCTCCTATAGCAGTCTAGACAAATGCCCTAGCCTGGTGTTAAGAGAAGGTTAATGGGTCGCTAGACATTGGAGGGAAAAAAAGAAAGGCATTTTAGGAAAGAAGATCTGACTATCGACACCTCTATATGATGCTCCCACTTAAACTACAGGATTTACTCCAGGGTGTCTTAATTGCGACCGTCAGGTCGCAAGTTACTATGAAAAGTTCCACCGGCTGTCTGTCCGTCCTTCCGTCTGTCACGTCACACTTTTGCGTCACTCTTATCTCTGCCACCGTTGGCCCTATCGATGCCAAACTTTGCACACACACCCCTTGGCTGCCAAACTCATTTCTCACATTGCCCTCTTCTAGCGCCATCATCAGGCCTAGTTTTGCAAAACACATTTTTGGATACTGCTCCTACAGATTGTGGCCTAAAATCACGCAAAGCGGTACACATGTATCTCTAAAGTCATGTCATCAACATGGATCTATCCCATTTCCCATATTCCCTCCTGATTGGCTACGATTGCCTTGTAAAGTTTGTGTTTGCGACCTGATGGTCGCTTATCTCCCGATTAGGGAGTCTTACTGGTGTTATAGGTGGAGACGTGGGCATGACAAAAGTGGAATGTAATGTGATTAGGAGGAGATATTTCAACCTGGCAAGTTTTGCATAGAGAGATAATCATGATTCATGACAATGTAACTCAACATGGCATGACAATACAATGTATCAGTCGACGATACAATAATTTAGTGCCGGGGGGGATCTGAGTCAATCTCTCTGGCTCAACGTGGCTTAATGCTTTGCCTGCATTGTTTTCATGAATGTCATAATCATAATGGCACTTAATTACCTCTCACGAGATAAAACTCTGCCTTTAATCCGATCCCTCGCTGAGTACTGCAAGCAGATTTGTGGCCGGTGTTCAATTGATTCTAATTAAGCTGACCTTCAAACCTCCTGCATTAGCCACTGCATGCTCGTACAGCAGCGGTACAGCCGTGAATATCAACTGGTAATCCTTCTGTGAATTCATATTTGTGCATTGCTGAGGACCTGAGAGTGTGACCAAGTGGGAAGTTGGGCAGATCAGTGGTTGTCCAAAAAACTTTACAGTGATTGACTAGTCTAGATCCAGGATTATGGGAAAACATTTTTGTGATCCCTGTACCCTGCAAGCCAAATGATGCCATGATGAACGTCCTCCGGTGACCCCGCTGCTGTTCAGAACTAGGCCAGATCACAGCCCATATGGGGATGATCTTGACGTCATTACCAGGACGTCATATGGACTATGTTATTTTAAATATGAGCATGTAAGGTTATATTCTGGGACATATCTGACTAGTTATGATATTTAGCTGGCCTCGATCGGACCCTCTCTGATTAATCCAGGACGGACGTTTTCGTAGGCAGGATTTATGTTGGTTGAAATCAGGTGATATTCTAGGCCAGATCCAACCAGTCATGGTTTGACTTGATCTGGCCCCAATCGAGACGTCACTGATTGGTTCAGGTCCTGACCGTGCTTGCTGGGTACTGTCAAAGACATTTTTTAAGTAAAATAATGAAACAAGGTGCGCCGAGTGCTTCATAGTGTAGCATGTGTAGTATCTCCAGTCTTGTCGTGTTTGAGGTGCTAGAAGTTAATATAGGATCAAATCAGCATGGGGTCCCATCGGGAAGTTCTTCTCGCACACTCAGAGCCAAGGAACGCATTAAAAAGCCTTTATTTGACAACTAGGGCTATTACATATTAAAACAATAAAAAGCCAATAAAAAGCTAAAAAAGCTTTATTGGCTTTTTATTGTTTTAATATGTAATAGCCCTAGTTGTCAAATAAAGGCTTTTTAATGCGTTCCTTGGCTCTGAGTGTGCGAGAAGAACTTCCCGATGGGACCCCATGCTGACATTTTTTAAGTGTCCTCAAAACTATCATCCTACTGCTTCCGTCACATCACGGATGCATTTTCATTCCAAGTGAACATTTGTTGGAAATGCCCAACTGCTTATGGGCTTACGTGCAGTATGATGCACACATGATTACGTTTAAGGAGATTAAGGAAGATTACGTTCTTCACATGAAGACAAGCATCATTTCCAGTCACTAAAGCTCAGTCACATACTGTAGCATAAAGTAGTATAGACATCATTTCAGGCCAGTGATGTGGACATGAAGAGATGCAGTAAGGAGTAGGCCCTACATAGCCAGCCGAGGCCCCGGGCAGATCCTTGCAAAGAGATGGACATGGGCTGACAGGCACGCACGTACACACGTACACACGCACGCACGCACGCGCGCACACACGTACGCACGCACGCATGCACGCACGCACACACAGGAAGTCTAGATATCCCTAGGCGTGTCTAGGGTTGAGACTGAGAGATCAAAGAAGTAACCAAGTGCAGACATGTCCTCTAATACATATTGATTGCATCAGCTCAGAGCTGGCTATTGGACACAAGGTCATAAATTATAGACTCACGATATTGTCGCTGGTGGGCAGAAATTTAATTTTTCATCTTTTTCTTTTGGTTCATATGAATGCCCTTTTTTTATACATAGTCGTATGACACACAAAAATAGACAATCCTAAAAAGCTTTGCTATTGCAACACTATATATTAACAGAGCTTTAATGACAGAATTTAACAATTGTTTTATGGCATTTTTTTTATTTTTTCATAATCCTGATCCTGATGAAGATCCTGTGGAATCGAAGCGTACATATTGTAGCTGTCGGGCAGAAATCTCTCATCTCCATATTTTATCTTTTTGTGTATTTTCTTAAATGAATTCCCTATTTGATCATACCACAGCGTCACACAAAAGCATTAAAAGTAGCAGATCCACAAGATCTATTTTCAGATCAGTCGTCGACTGATCTCCATACATCCGTACTAATACATTTGGCTAAGACCGAGGCCCGACCCCACTTGATCATGATTGGAGGAAGGCCTGTCACCTACAGTATAGTACATGAAAACTGAAACTGAAACTTAAATCACTTACCCTAACTTTAACATTGAAGTCAATGTAGTATTGGAGGATTTACCTCTATACGTGGGCTTTTTGAGACATAAGTAACCTCCTCCATCTTTTGCCTCTGGTTACCCATACTAGTGCAACTTCCTGCTACTCAGATTCTGAGCTGGGCTGACTTCCGGCCCAGAGATATAATGTTTTCTGCCCAGAAGTTCTTCTTGCCCCCCTAGTGGTGAAAAAAAGAACTTCTGGGAACTCAGATTAAAGTCAATTGGAGACTACCTAGGTGCAAATCAAGTTTTAAAGCTGCTTACCCCCAAAGAGACAGGCGTACAGCTACACAGGACTCTTGACAGCTAACACCATACAATGGCCAGTCACACCTTTTTAGTGTGACATGGTAGAATAAATATTTTCTTCTCTTTCTTTCTTCCATGGGGGGGGGGTCGCCTGGCCCCACCGCACATAATGGACACGCTGTCACTGATTTCCAGCCGGTTATCCATCATCCCCGGTACTCCTAGTGTTTAGTGCTGAACTCCTGACACCCATGAGGCTCCAGCTTAGCTAAGAGTCAGGACAGAGCCGACATGATGTGTCCCCATAGAGGTGACGTGTCACAAGCTCCTTTTGACATCAGCTGCATTTCCGTTAGCACTCTCCTGACTGCTGTTGTCTGTGTAAGACAGAGCATGGAGAAGAGAGGGTGATGGATGAGTGGAGAGAGCTATGAGTCTATGATGTGTGGGCATAACAGACTCTAGGGCGCAGACCTCGAGTCTAGTCTGAGCTCATTGAATGGGTAAGAGAAAAGTCCATGAAGTGTCCGAAGATTTGCAGTTTGCTAGATCAGTGTTTCTCAAATGGGGGTATGTGTACCCCTAGGGGTACACAGAGGTACTACAGGGGGTACTTGAGAGAAAATGGAAACATTTATTTCGCTGTTATGTTTAATGATAAAACATTGACAAATGTATGTGAATGTGCTGTCCGTAAAGCTTTAAACAAAATTCAGTACAATCTTTTTACTGTTACTGAATAGAAAACAGGCTATTTGCTTTTATTTTCATCATATTAATATAAAAACTGGACTTTTGATTGTCAGGGTACTTGGATTCATATAATCAGGAAAAGGGGGTACTGAAGCCCAAAAAGCTCGGATCGGGCACAAACTCCACATTTGGAGTCATATGTTACAGGCTGGTCACATTGAATGTGTTCGATGTGGATCCAGAGATCACGATTCAATTTCGTTTGACAATTCTAAATCGGTTGCATCGTGTCCACAACAGCTCCATGACGAATTTCCATCACCACAAGAGGCAGAATCTCTCTTGCCCCTGCATGGAGAGGCGATGCTGTTGAGCAGTTATGGAGACCGGTGTGAGGTTGTTATTAATGGCCTCCTGTCTCACAGTGACACAGTGTTTGGCAAGATGTCGTAGTGGATCTTCTTTGGCTCAAGGGACATATGGTCTTGTTGTGTCACTGACACCAACCCGACTGTGATGTGTTTAGCCCACGTACAACTGGTTCTAGCTTGACCTGCTTTCAGTGGATGCATCAATCCACACTAACTCTGCATTTCTCTTCATAGTCGTCATCCTATGGTAGGGTTGTAAAAAACACCAACCATCAGTCTGAGGGTGCCAAATAAACTATAATACGTAGATTTTGGACAAAACAACATCTTGTGGAATTTGGCACTTAATTATTTCTGATAATTATTTATATTGTCTATATTCCATTACTATCGTCGGAAGTGAACCATATGTGTGTGTGTGTGTGTGTGTGTGTGTGTGTGTGTGTGTGTGTGTGTGTGTGTGTGTGTGTGTGCACGTGCGTGCACGCGTGTGTTAGGCTTAACCTAAATAATCGATCGAGGGAGTCTTAGTCAATCTATTTATGTTAAAAAATCTGACCTCAAGCAACCCCCATAGGCCAAATGGAATGATCCTCTATTGCATAACATTTTTTATGTTATGCAATCAGACCGATTCGACTGCCAATCTCTCAGTCAAAACATGCAAAAAACTGTAGTTGCCTAATAGTCGACTGCCAGTCGACTATAGGCAATATTCGACCAGTCAGATTCGACTATACTAATCCTTAGTCGGGGACAGGCCTAGTGTGGGTACAGTATTGTGTAATATAAGTGTGTATTTATACAGTAGTACACTTGAACATTTGTACTTGGATGCAAATGTATCCAACTACATGCTCATGATGTACTTATGTTTTCCTTTCACACTGTACCGTAGTGCACACTGTTTCCTATTAAAGAAAAGTCTAGAACCAATTGAAGCAATTGGAAGAAAGAGGAGCAGGGACGACGACACAATGTACTGCTGAGTTGCAGTCAGATAATGCCTCCTCCCTGATCTACAGTCCCTCCTGTCTCAGGGGACAACACTCTCCTCTCTTAGCTGATTGCATTCTGTGGATTCGCCATCAAGGCAGCCTCACGAAGTGAACAAACCTTTGTGTATCTCTCTCTCCCTCTCCCTCTCTCTCACACACATGCTCTTAGACAAGCACGCATGCAAGCGCATTCGGTACATGTAGATGGAAAGCCGTATTATCCCATGGGGGAAAATAAAGCAAAATATATCTATCTTTCTACATGTACACACGCAAATGGTGTGCACACTCTTGCAGTACTGTACACAAGCGCGCACACACTAACAGTACGCACGCACGCAACACAGTCACTTGATTTTTACCTCTGGGGAAATAAAACACATAGCTGGTGGAGCATTAATTGCCAACTCCTATATACTGTACAGTTGGCACCAGGAACACCAGGCATGGAGAGATAGAGGTAAAGCAGTGGTTGCCTAGTTATCTAATTATTAATTATTATTATTATTTGGGGGGGGGGGGTTATTAGCTTAAAGGAGACATCCAGACCAAAACACATATAGGGTTAAATCTGCCTTTTATCATACCCCTTCATACCTGCTTTAGTCGATTTTTTTCATAGCTGCCCCTGTTGCTAGATTTCGGCTGCCCCTGTTGCTAGATTTTGCGGGCTCTCTCATAACTAACACAGTGGATTGTCCTTAGGCTAGTGCGGTTATTTCTTCTTTTTATTGGATTGTGTTTACACAACATCCTGAGACCAACCAAACCGCTGTTTTGACCTCACAGGCACCCTTACTCGTCAAACAGACCCCTCCCTCCCCTACCTTTCTAGGCTCTCCTCTCCCTGCTCTGGTGCAGAGCAGAAGCCGTTTGACAAGTAAGGGTGCCTGTGAGGTCAAAACAGTGGTTTGGTTGGTCTCAGGACGTTGTGTAAACACAATCCAATAAAAAAATACTAACTTTGAAGCTAAAGAAATAACCGCACTAGCCTAAGGACAATCCACTATGTTACTTATGCGAAATCTAGCAACAGGGGCAGCCGAAATCTAGCAACAGGGGCAGCTATGAAAAAAATCGACTAAAGCAGGTATGAAGGGGTATGATAATAGGCAGATTTAACCCTATATGTGTTTTGGTCTGGATGACTCCTTTAAGATGATTAGCTTAATGTGCAACGTTGTTTTGTCACTCAACAGTAAACAAACCAACAAACAGTAGAATTGTATACAGGGGATCTGCACATTTCTAATTGAATGACCTATTGATAGCAAATTGCACAAATTGTCCAATAGTACGTAAGAAAGAGGCAAACATTGTGAAAATAGACGGTCTACAAGCTCGTAGATTGGCTAAAGCTTGTAATTCGGCCATTTTCACAATGCGAGTCAAGCTAAATGTAATGCCGACAGTTACAAAAGTGCTTGTCAGGGTGGGGGATACCCAGTTCAAATATGATTGTTTTGGGGGGTCGTGACCTGAAAAGTTTGGGAACCATCAACCATTGGGGTAAAGTGCAGTATGGGCGGTAGATGGCAAAATCTGACATCTCTAACGAGTCTCTGACATCCCAAATTGAGCCATGGTCTGTTGAACAGCCCATTAGCTAAAGAAACACATGCTTCGGCATTAGATAGAAACTGTGAGTCATGACTCATGATGTATGCATGTCATGTGCATACTGTACATGAGCTGAGTTCAGTCCACGCAGTGGGGACTTAATACTGCATGCATCTGTATTCAAATTCTCTCATGCTGGCAGCTGGACACATGGAGACTTGTTAACTTGTTGACTTTTTTTAATTTATTATTATTGCTCTACTTAGGAAGACTGAATAAGACTAGCAGTGGTGGGAAAAGTACACAATTTTATTTTTTACTTCTGCAATGTAGAAATAGTCTTACTCAAGTAAAATTTTTATTCCTGACTTTTACTTGTAACAAAGTACATAAGCATTGGTATCATCAAAATGTACTTAAAATACCAAAAGTAGAAAGTACTCATTATGCAGAATGTTCCATTTCACAATAGTTTTCAAATGTATAAAATATTTAGAAAATAGCAGATCTACAAGCTCACAATGGTGCGACGCACTGTTAGCTTGTAGATTGGCTATGTTCAAATGGATATACTGTAGGGATGAAGTGGGTAATATATAATGTAATAATAATCCAAATCTACAAGAGGCCAGTACTTCTACAATATATAGCATAATGATAAGTCAAATGATGACAATGATCCTGTTGAGCAGAAGCCGAAATAGAGGGCACAGACCTCTGACAAAGATTATGAATCAGCCAATACATAATTTAACGCGGGGAGTAAAATGAGAATCCGCTCTTCATCATGCAGTATGTTTAATTAATGATCCAATGTATCTGTCATATTACTGTTGTCTATGCTGTAAAGCACTGCATTATTCACTATGCTAAATGGAATGCATGCATTTAGAGAATCCTCTAGAGATGGAAATCTTCAATCAGGGGCCTTGAAATGGATCCCTGGTTCTCGATGTGCTGGAGTACATGTCAGACGTGCGCTCCTTAATGAAGTGTTATATTTCAGCAGCTCTCTGAGTCTGTTAGTAGGCTACCAGTATGAAAATTATCCTCTCGAGACCACAATGATTAGTGTCCGGCGACCACCGTACACTCAACTGTCTCTCTCTCTCTCACCCTCTTTCAACAGGAACACTTCACGCCGGAGTGCAAGTTCAAGGAGTCAGTCTTTGAGAACTACTACGTAACATACTCGTCCATGCTCTACCGCCAGCAGCAGTCGGGCAGGGGCTGGTACCTTGGTCTGAATAAAGAGGGAGAAATCATGAAGGGGAATCATGTAAAGAAGAACAAGCCAGCAGCCCATTTCCTCCCAAAACCTCTGAAAGGTGAGAGCCCTTGTTTAGGATGCAGTTCTCTGAGCTCATACTGTACTGTATATTATTGTAATGTTATTGAGAAACTTTTCTTTATTATTTATTTATCATCAATGTTGCTCTCTCAGCATTCCTGGACGGGTCATTTTGTTCCAAAGGGAAAGCTTCCAGGAGAGACAATGGCTTTTGGGGTTGATTAAAATATCCCCATTAGTCCCTGGTGACTCAGCCGGTACTGCATTGACCATGTGCTTATTGCGAATTGCAAGGGCCTGAGTTCAAGTCCGGCTCCTGTCTTTGGTTGCGGGTATTTATTTATTTATATATATATATACATTTTTCTTCCAATTTAGTCATTAAGCCAACTCTCCTATGTAGTCCTTGTCACAGCTTACACCTGTTGGTTGGTCTTTAGGGAGGGTGTAGACAACCGAAACATGTGATGTCGCCAGCCGCTTCTTTTCACCCGACAGTGAGGAGTTTAACTGTGAGGAACACGCTCTTTAACCGCCCTGAACAGGCACCCTGGCAACATGTATGATTCGCTAGTGCAGCGACAGAGACGTCGTCCCTACCCGGCTTGCTACCTGTAAACATGCCCAATTGTAGAATGCCCAGTCAAACCAGATGCACAGTGGGCGATTCAAACTCCAGTTTCCATGGTGGTAAAAAAAATAATCATCATATTTTTTTAAAATCCCCATTTCCTTTAGCGACTCCATGCTCTGTGGGTATTCTGTCTCTAAAGACTAGAGAGAAATGCTCTCTCTTTCAGCCTCCGTGCCACTGAGGCATGGCAGGGACCAGGCCATTGAATGCTTCCAGGTGGCTGGTCACACTCTGCTGGAGACAGAGCCGTGCAACCGGGAAGCGTCATTGTCTGTGGCCAGAAGCAGTAGAAATGATAAGGTTCTGTACTTTGAATAGAAGCGGCGAGGCATTTTATTTTACAGGGGCGTCAGGGCGAGCCCCACCCATCCTGGTCGTGTGCCCTGGTGCTTACGTGTGGTTATGGAGAAAGGACAAAGGAGAACAAGGGCAGGAGAGCGGGGCGGGCTTGCAGGTACTGGGTCTGTTCTCTGTGTTGAAAAGGCCACAGCCCTTTCATCTCCCAACAAGATGCAGACTTACCTGTCAGCAACGACGGAAGAGAGAGAGGGAGAGTGTCTGTTTTCAATTCAGCGAGATGAAAGGCGAGCGAGTGTAAAAAGGAAGCGCTAGCTAGCAAGTAGCAACACATTAGTCATTCAAACATTGAAGGCAGCAGGTAGTTTATTTATTTGGTTGATCGCTGAGTCGGTTCACTATAATTGAATCTGTCGAGTTTGTCTCCTTTTATGTTCTTACCTCATTCTTGTACAAACAGTACAAAGTACAAACACATCACTTACTAACACAGTCAAGCATTAAATGGTTTACAATATTATATAGGCACATCCTTGTAAATCTTAAAAATGTCAGGACAGAAAAAAACTTCTATATTTATCACTTTATGTAATAGTCTCCATACATCATCAGGTGAAAGCAGGGGTCACATTCATTATGCTGTACTTCATACAGTACGTATTACAAACTCATGTCCTGTTTGCCAACTCTCTGGTGAAAAGTGCAGCGTCTTGTAGTCCGGCTGGTGGTGCTCCTCAAAGCCGAGGGTTCATTACGAATCTATGACTGCTCTCGGAGATCACTATAATAGCTTTTCACTTCCATTTAACAGGCTGTCCGGGGGGCCTCAAACACCCTTCAGAGCAATAGCCAGAGAATGGCTCTACATTGAGAGGGAAGGTGAAACAGAGAGAATAATAAGGGGAGATCAAAGACGGGGGAATGGCTGTGTCCGGCTTTCAAGGACCATTTTATACCAAACGGCAATTTTCATTTTTTTGTGCGTTTGTGCTATTATCCAAAGATTTTTTGCATTCATTGTATCCTACTCATACTAGCCTATACATTGCAGCAGAAAGAAAAAAATAAGCATAATTCAAAAAGGAACAGAGGAAACAGAAATAATAATGACTGAACGGATGAAGGAAGGAAAGGAAAAAGGGAGACAAGAGGCAGCTCATAAAGATTCTCATGCGGTGGTGTTAACAGGGCACCAATTAGAGAGCTGTCTCTGCGCTGGCAACACCATCTCCACCAGCCGCTCCTCACTCCCCCACTGGTTCCAGTCCATGAGTCTCAGCCCACAGATTTTTAATTCTCACCCTCCTCACTTCGCCTCTCTCCGTCTTTTCTCTCATCTTTCTGTAAGCGGAATGCGGGCAAGTGAGCAGACGAGCGACTCCAGCATGTGTCATACAAATGCAGCCGGAGCAAATACCCTTGGAACCTCTCCTAGAATGCACACAGTGCATCTCCGCATGCATGCTGCCTTTAAACTGTGAGAGGGTAATTGCAGGCTGGTGTCCCTCGTGTGAAAGATAGAGAAATGCAGGCACGGCGTGGAAAAGTATGGGTTTTATTGGATGGTTGCTAGTGAGAATGGCTAGCAGCAGTTTCGTTGAGGTGATAACCTGACCCCTGGGTCAGTCAGCTCCAAAGTTATAATTGCTTAACACCATCACTAACAAGCTTGGTATCGATCCTCAGTCATTTCCCGATGAGGTCCTGCCTTTGATTGACGTGTGTACATATGGATGCTCTGTGTATTGCCGGCATAACCAGAAATGCTGGGCAAAGCGGGGCCCCTCTGCAGTGTCGGGTTCGCTGTTTCAGCCACACGTTCCCCTGGGCCAGAGATCAAACAGCATTCTAGGCAAAAGGATGTTGTGGACTAGTATCCTGAAACCAGAGACTGATGCAGGATCCGCTGAATGGGCTGTAGTGTGCACACACAGCAAAGCTAAAGCACTAGACGCTTCAGAATTTATAATGCCATTCTGTGGCAATAAGTACACTTTTTACACTTTTTGGCACTGATCAGTCCAGATTGATTTGCAAAATGAGTACCTGACACACAGACACAACACAAGACAGACAGACAGACAGCTACTAGACGGCTTGCCCCATAAGAGCCATTCTGTATCAAGCATGAATACATCGGTAAGCCTAAGTGTTGTGGCCCTTCAGGCTTATGATATATGTTCGATAACACAGATTTGCGCAGGTGCCATGACAGTTCATCCATGATTATCCCTCATTTGGCATTGTATGTCCACGACTGGCCAGTCAGAAAACGAAAGGCTGCAGCAAACACCTGCACTAGCTGAGCATCGTGTGTGATTGGTGAGAAGTTCAAGGTGGTTGTGATTTATTTTGTTTTGTTTCCGCATTCTGCCCAAGGCTTGATGCTGCCGGCAGCGAACAATGTTTAGTTTTGAAGAGAGGTTGGCTGAGTGAGGAGCTTAGGACATACAATCCCTCTCTAATGCCTCTCTGAGAGGCCATAAACACAACCTGTCGCAAACAATGGCAAAACCTTGTGTGCCCACTGAAACAATTAATGATTGTAACTAAAGATCCTTGCAAGTTACAACTGTGTTTTCTTTCATTATAAAAGTGGTAGAAAAGCAATTTACCATTCGCCTCGTGCCACAACCCTGAAACAGTGGTAAATCAGCCAACAACCCACTCCCCCTCATGGTAAATGGCTTACTTCCAGTACTGTACACAATTCTTCAGTGGCTCAAGTGTTGCTAGGCAGACTAATGAGTGACCAGAGTCTAAAATTCTGAGCTGTGCTGTAGCAAATATATAATAGTTTTGTTCTTAAGATCTTCAATTGGTTCAGCAAACCCTGCCGAAGCGAAGTTGAAAAAAAGTTAGGCTTCGTTTGAAGTAGGCTGTGCTTGCAGGCTTAAGTGTGTTTTTGTCTCTCCATGATGCATTACGGGATACATTTATGATGTACGAGCACCACCAATGTAAAGGACTGTTGAGCATTGTTAGACTGAATAGAGCTGGCTAGACTTTGTTTTCTGTCCCAACCTCGTCCATGTTTACAACGTATTCACATTTCAGAAATAATTACCACTTAAGCTGTTTCTAAAATCGCGGAAATAGTTGATCTGCAGGCTCTCAGCACGTTGCTAAGCGACGCGCTGAGATCAACTATTTTCACTATTTGTTAGGTAGCAGAAAGAGAACATGTTTGAGAATGTTTATCCATAATGATATTCCCAAAATAGGGATGCCACATTGAAAGTGGTTAATGAATTAATGGTACAATATGCATGAAATAACTGAAATTGAGGTTAAATGTGAACACTATAGGGCAAGGGTCTTCACTATAGGGCAAGGGTCTTCCCTAGGCGGTCCTCATAGTTACTACAGGGGGTCCTCCAAATCTTTGTGTGATAGAGCCAGATTCTTAAACAGATTCTGATAACTTTAGCCAAAAATAGCCGCTACAAGCTCACAACGCCTCATGCTGCAAGGCTGTGTGAGCTTGTACAGTAGATCGGCTATTTTCGGCAAAGAGGTTTAGACATGAATCCAAAATTCACTAATGATTGTGCTGTCAAACAATGAAACGATATGGAATCTATGACAAGGTTGTGGGGTCCCTGCTTCATCTCTCTCTCAACTAAGGGGTCCTTGTCCTGAAAATGTTGAAGATCCATGCTATAGGGGGTGGCCAATTGCCAACCCCTGATACGCCAAATGACACCCCTGAACGTATTCTCATGCCTGTGTTTCCACAGTGGCCATGTACAGAGAGCCCTCCCTCCACGACCTGACAGAGTTCTCCCGCTCCGGCAGCGGCACGCCCACCAAGAGCCGGAGCGCCTCGGCTGCCCTCAACGGAGGCAAGGCTGTGAGCCAGCATGAGTCCACGTAGCCGGGCCTGCCAGAGCCGGAACCGGGCCGCCGGGCACGACCACGAAAAACCTTACCTCCAGCAGAGCGTGAATTCAAGCAGACTTCTGTCTCCAATCAGCAGATCGGGATTAGCTATGACAACACAAAGCATACACACACACACACACTCTCATGCACCACCCTACACGCCACCACTGATCATGATTAGGTAACCATCTCGGGTCAATCTTTCTTTCCTTCTCAACACGACATCGATAGTACGACATCAACGCCAAAATGAACCATACTTGACTTTAGAAAAATGATGGGAAAAGAGCAACCTATTTCCTTTCTTCTTTTGGTCACATGACGAAGTTAGCTCATCTTTAGAATTATTAATATTATCATTTATTTCCAATGGACGATAACATAACGTTTGCTTACGTCACTGTCACCAACCATTTCAGTACAGGGAGGGAGGGAGGCAGGCAAGCAGGAAGGCATTCAAAGGCAGCCTGTCACAGGCTGCAGAGGTACGGTACGGTAGAGGAGGGCCCCCAGTCCCCCCCAACACACACCCCATGTCCTCTGTCTCATCCAAGCTTCTGTGAATACGATGCCTATGTCCTCCCTGGTGCCTGGAGCAGCCCAGCCATGCTGGAGCCTGCAGCCAGCCGGCCAGACGGTAGCTCTCCTGCATTCTAATGCACACGCTCAGAGACTGAGCTCTCTAGCATGGGAAAACAAAGCCTATGTTCAGCTGATCTGAAGTATGAGGGACAGTGTGGCTCTTGCTTTTTGTTTTCTTTTTTTCTTTATTTTTCTGAGATGCCACAGTTGCAACCTTGCTTTCACAATTTGTGGGGAATTAGCTGAGAACTTTATTTTAATTTGTTTATTGTGTTTTGTTACCCGCCTCCCCCCTCCCAACACACACACACACACACACACGTGCGTTGTAATCTTTCCATCGTCCGTTCCTCAGTATTCATATTTCTGTTGCTGTTCCGCCATCGAGGGGTTCCAGCACACCAAAGACAGAACTGAAAGAGTGTCCCTTTAAAGCCGTTCAAAAACCAAGCCAGTATACAGTAGAGGCACAGCCCGGGAGTCCATTTTTTTTATTTCTTATTGTGCATTTTTGATGAGGGATAGAAACAATATCAAGGAGGAGAGGATCAGCGGAGGGAAAAAAAGGATGATTTCTACTTTTTATTTTTTCAAGCCTGTGGAAGTTGGCAACCTGCTTGGTGGTCTTGTGCTTTCTGCTGATGATACGTTTTCAGACAGAGGTACAAAATGACTGTTCAGTGTGTCCCCCCCACCACATTCCCTTCTGTTTCTATTGTGTCACATGTCTCCGTACATCCCCAGCCCAAGATCTGTCCCCCCCCCCCCCCTCGTGTTCTTGTTCGTGTGACTTCAGACCCCCCCAACCACCCCGGTCTTGTCTCGTCTCGTTGTCGACCATTATCGGCCGAATTTGTTCACCATATAGGAATATGGTGCGAGATCCTTCCATGGAATCTTGTTATGTGTTTGAGTAAGTTATTGTGGTGACAATTTTCTATATTTAAAGAAATGAATACTGTGGAATTTTAGGTGGCTTAACATTTTATAGGATATGTCATTTGTAAAAGTGCAAAAAAAAAAAGGAAAAAATATATACTATAAAAAAAATAAAAAATAAACTTTCCTCTTGCACAGGGCATGTACGACACAAAATCGTGTACAAAAGGACCCTTTTTTGTGGGCTATGTACTCTTTCCCTTCAGCTTCTTTATTGGCACATGCTTCGGGGAGGATTTCTTTGTCGGAGGGGTTTGTATTGGGTGAATAACTGTTGCATGGGAGGAGGAAGCAGGGGATTCTGGTCTAGAGCTGCATGATGTAGGCTATGTGTATTAACCCATGTTGGATCATGTGTTCCAAATTACCAGGATCAATCTGATTTTGAAAAACAAACCAAGAAAAAAATAAGAAAACACACGACAGGCTGACATGGCTGTCTGGTACCTTCCAGTTGTTTATTATTTGTTGTATACACAAAATGCACTAAATAAAAATGTTTATATTAAGATTTAATTTTAAAATATGTTTGGCTTTTTCCTCTTTTTGCGTCGTCACCTCGAATGTGTGTGCAGTCCATGTACAGGTGTTTTCAGGTTGCAGATACAAGTCGGCGTGCATGGGACTGCAGCGGTGTGTGTGTGTGTGTGAGTTGGGGAGGGGTGTGTAAATGCCACATTACAGGACGATAAGCTGTTCCGATGACACAGGTGACACAAATGGATCACCTGGAGCTTAAAGACAGACTTTACTGTGATTGCCTGCAGAGTCCAAACTGGTGGAGGAGCTTACAGTACAGGTGTCCCCCTGACCTGGACATTGTAATAAAGCAATACCTCGGTTACATGTTTGTTCATTTTTTCTTCATTTGATTGGTACAGTGTAGAGAAGCAGGGAACATGTAGCAACTTGTATGGACAAACGTGGAATCAAACCAGGTAGGCTACTCGCTGTCAGGCATTAGAGGAGTTAAGCAACATATCCGTTTAGCTACTGTATATCGGATTGCCCCTGCAACCATGTTCAATATTAAACATAAATGTTGTCATTTGATGTATTGTGCCAGATTTTGCTTCAGCTAATTTACATCTGCCAGTCCCATCATGGCAGGTTACGGTTTACAATTAGTACATGTCATGTGTTTGTTTAGCCTTACGGCATGTTTTCACTTTGTGAAGCTGCTCAAGGCACTTATAACCACTTTGAACCGAGCGTCCTCATTTTGGGCTATAGGCAAAAACATACCGTATATATACAGTATATATAATTCAAAATTGACAGTTTTTTTCAAAGACTTTCACAATTAAAATTTGCAAAATAGCAGATCTACAGGCTCACACTGTGTCGCATCATGACCTTTTGTGAGCTTGTAAATCAGGAGACAGAACTACAGGATAAATTAGTGAAATTGGAAGTAATCGAACAAAACCAAAAGTTGATGGAACCAGAACATGTATAATTGCGACCGTCAGGGAGCAGTTTACTATGAAAACCTCCACCGGCCGTCCGTCCGTCCGTCCGTCCGTCCGTCACACGTCACACGTCACACCTTTGTTTGTGTACGGTGTGATGTCATATATCTTCAGTATGACATCACACCACATGTGTACACAAACCTTTGTGTACGTTGCTGTGGCAACAGTCTGTTGTTGCTGGTCTGTTAGTGTACGTTAGCAACCACCTTAGCAACCATGGTTTTACCCTAGCAACCAACTGTTTACCCTAGCAACCAACTGTTTACCATAGCAACCATGTTTTTTTACCCTAGCAACCAACTGGGCATAAAAGGGATTCTGTTAGGGATCTCCATATATGGGCATAAAAGGGATTCTGTTAGGGATCTCCATATATGGGCATAAAAGGGATTCTGTTAAGGATCTCCATATATGGGCATAAAAGGGATTCTGTTAGGGATCTCCATATATGGGCATGAAAGGGATTATGTTAGGGATCTCCATATATGGGCATAAAAGGGATTGTATCCCAGATGATGCCCTGTACTTGGGATTTGTTGATGTAAATGTTCACATAGAGTGTAATAATTGGTAAAACAAACTTTTGGCCTATTTGTGGAGATAAGCGACCAACGGTCGCTTATCTCCCGATTAGGGAGTCTTACTGGTAATATAATATTGGTATCCTGACCTCAAAATGTATTTTCTGTTTACTAAAGAGCAAGAGAGACTGCTGAACAAACACTATAGCAATGATTTATTTTAAACCACTCACTTGCACACCTTTTAAGTGGTTAATAGTGTACCATACTAAAACAATGTCTTCCAATAGCATAAAAAAAGATAAAGCAGACTGACCACCACACATGTATCACATACATGTATTCTGTAATCTCCTTTATATGAAGTCCTGGCGGATTTGATAGTGCAGTCGGCATGATGTCATAAATTCAGACAGAGGTGCGTACTCCCCTCCTACTCTCCTCGTTCTGTGTTTGGGCCAATGCGTTTGATGATCTAATGGGCCCATAAGCATGCGTGTCCTTTATTTGTCTACTGTACATCACAAACTATCTTCCTACCTTCCTTCCATCTATAAGGAGGTAGATGCTTAATTATTTTATTTTTTTTACTTTTACTGAATTCAAATGTCCTGTAATAACATGTTTCTTTTGTTTAAAGTTTTATGTAAATAACATTGAATTGCCTTGTTGTTGAAATGTACTATACAAATAAACTTGCCTTGCCTTACCTCCATGTGCATTAAAGCCCGTGAGTCGAGCACATTTAGCTCATTCATGTTTTGGGCCCAAACTTGCAGTACCAGAGTTGGCCCCTAAGCAACTTCCATCCATCCTTGGCCGCTGATGTCTGTTCCCTAAACCCCTAGAAACAGTGACGTACAGACAGTCACATTTAAGATTTTCCCCCACATATTATGGCAGTGAAAATGAGGCTTGCTTACACATTCCGCCTCTGTGTTTCCTCTGAATAAAGCCTATAATATAAACTCCTTCCTACAATGACGTCGCTTGCCAAAAATCACAAATTTCCACGCTCAAAACGCGTTGCGATATGGCGTGACGATAGCTTGAAAATCTGTTATTTTCGGCAAACCTCCTTGTCAAGCGATGAAGTATAAATTAAGCTTAAGGTGCTGTACTGTATGTGGCATTCTCACGCACTCAGCGCTTGATATAATTAGCCCCTACAGAGGCAACGCTCTAATTTGATGAGCAAAACACCTAACAACACATACAGTATAGTGTTTGCAGAGAGGCTGTCGATGTATAATCCTAATTGCCTGCTGAGCCCTCAAACGGAAAGACAAGGTGGGGAAGAGTGATTTGAATGGCTGTGTTCATAAGGCCAGCTTTCTGTCTCCTCTCCTGTCATCTGTTGAAGAAACACTTCCTCTAATGCCGTGCTTTTCAAACATTTGACATCACGCTCTGGCTTGATGTCCCTTTTATGCCCATATATGGAGATCGCTGATGTCATCACGGGTCACACTTGCAAAATAACGACCGCTGTTTCCTTGGCTTCACAGCAGAAAATATGAAGTTGAAGCTGGGCTGAATGAATGAATGAGAAGACACCGCTGAGCACCGAAATTAAGTCGGGAGGTCACAACATTTCGGCAGCACCAAACCGCCGAGTCTAAGTCGGGTGATGCCCCCCCCCCCCCTGAACCGCTCAATGACGTCATATCGTGGTCTGGACAGTGCCAAACCGAAATAAGCTCGGCTCCTTATTAAAGTATGAATCGACCCTAAGTGCCCATGTGGCACGCGCCATATGGGTGCGTACACATGGGCGTGTGCACGCATCCGCCTGGGTGACAGCTGACTGCTGGGCGAGCTGAGCACTGGTGCTTTGGCATGGGATCAACTTTGACCAAACAAATGCACAGACCTGGTTGGTTGTTAAGTTGGACAAAATGTGGCCATATTTTCCCAAGTATGGATGAGCTGGGATGAGGTGTCACGCATTGTGATGCACATGGGCTTAAAATTGATGACATCAGGGATCTACATATATGGGCATAAAAAAAGGCTTAAAACTGCAATATAGGCCCTACTGTACTGTACATCTTTCTGACCTCCAAATGATACAATTAACAAATTATAGCACATTTTGCTAAACAGCAGGAATAGTTAATTTAGCACAGAATGTCATTGTTTTAACCTTTGGCATGAGAATTATCACTGTATGTCTCCATTAAAGACTCCATCCAAGATCACTTGAATGCAGATAAATATTTGAAAACTTATGTTAAACCATGCCTCACCTAAACAACAAAGCAGAAAATAAACTGTTTTGTTGTTATTATGGTACAGCAAGTCTTTTCCCTTGTACAGCATTGTACCCTCTCGATTCTTAAACTGAAAAAGTGACTTTTGCATCAAAAACATAGTGAATTTTCTGTACCTTCAGCACAGTACATGATGAATAGAACCGCAGCAAATGCCTAAAAGGCTGGCTGTTCACTATTTCACTGTTAACGTCAGCCTGGACCTGGCAGTGACTCACTGGATCCATGCCCTGACTTGCTCTAGAATCCATGGCCTCTATTTTATAGAGCCTCTACATCACGGGTCCCTGCCATCAAATGCACTGGAGGGGAAAATCTGCTTCTTGAAATAAGGTAAAAGCTAAGTTCTACGAAGAGAATGCTAAGAGAATGCATGGTGGTCACTAATTGACAACATGTTTCTGCTTAGTTTTATTTGAATAGCACAAGTGTGGGTTATTTGGTGTAGTCGAATTTCTTTAGTGAGTGTGTTTTGGCCACCACTACAAAGTCACAGTTGGGATGAATACATTTTCAACTAAATTATTAAAGTATGAACTGAAAGTGCAATTCACTTGGAATGAATGAAAACCCTGCTGAACATTTTAGACATAATTACTCTGACAAAATGAAAAGGTATCCTTACTCATAATCTAAAAGCAAAGGAGAGCTGCACGAGTTTTAAGAGCAATCCATTTGGTCTTTTGGCATCTTCCACCGAAATGATGGCCATGAGAGACTGGAACTCTGTTATATAAACAGTGATATGAGGCACATCGTTCTACCTAAGGCATGACACTTTTCATTTCCTTTCGCTCATCTCCAGGCTCCATTCATTAGCATGGGACAGTCAGCGCTATGGTGGCGATCACACATTTTGGCTCTCTTATCTCTTGAATAAAAGGTTATACAATCAACATTATTTCCCCCTGGATTCCTTGGATTATTATGCAACTCCGCATATAGGCCACACCCATTTCCACATGACAATATTATGATTGAATGATTGGCTTTAAAAGTTTGTGGGAGGGAGCCGTTTTGAACAACATGCTACAAGCACTAGTAGGAAGGGAATATCTTCAGAAATAGTGTCATATCCTGGAATAAATTCCTTACCAAAAACTTTCTTCACCAATGTGTTTGTAAAGGTGTCTAGTAACACATCTCACAAAGACTGAAATTCAGTTTCCCTAGGAGAATCCTTGACAGCTGCTGAAAGTTGGGCTCCCATTAAATTAACAATACAGGATAAAACACACCAAAATATATATGCTTTGAGTGTATGTGAGGGGTCAAACTAGGGGGGTTTCATGATTCTGAATCCTTTGCAAGCATTTGTCTTGCACGAAAAACATTCTTTGGCCCAAAAACGGCCCGACAAGACTATGGTTTAGTGATGAGTCAATAGTCATGTGCAATATACGCAGTTTTTAAACTGTACACTGTTACACTGTATGGTTGTTTGTTGTTTTTGGGTTGTCCTGGGTGACCTGTTGTTGTCTTGTTTTTAGCTGGTCAGCAGGACCAGCTCTTTAAACAGATTACATTGTCCTGAGACATTCAGGGGACCTAGGGGACCTATTTGCCGATTGGCTGTCCATGTCACATGGTCACCGAGCTCATGATTGGGAGCCAGACCTGTACTGCTGTAATGAAATATTTTGTCCAGCAGGGAGCACCATTCCTTCACACTGAGCCGGTGCCTGTAGCCAGCCTGCTTGTGATAAATGAAACAGAAGAAAAGAGAGGTCTATACTTGAGTAAAAGTACAAAAGTATTGGCATCAAAGTACAAAATGTTTGTATGATTGCTTGTAGATCGGTTATCATTCTTTGATTTTCACAAGTCATTGTTGACATCATCATCCATTTAAGCTTTATAATTAGCTTCATACTAACATTAACATTATTTTTCTTTCAATTCTAAACGTAGAGATTAGGTTATGAAAGGAAGGTGATTAGGTGATGAAAACTAGCAAAACTATAGCAGCCATTCACTTTAATCAACGCGATGCATCCAATGTAATTGTGATGAGGATGTCAAACAAACGTTAATCACGTCGTATTTAATTATACTTCATCTGTTACAGATGATTGTCCAAATAAACCGTACGTTATTTAAACTGTGAGCCATTTATAGACAGTGTTGCCCTGGGCATCGTTGTAGGCTGTAGTAGGTGATGTGTCACACCATCTGCATACCATCTGCATTAACATATGAACTGAACGAGTATGCAAGTTGTCAATGATTTAACTCTATGACCATGATATGGGCTTTGGTGTGAAGTCATGAAAATATCGTACCCTACACAATTTACAAAAGCAACACAAAGTACATTCATTGATGAGCTGCTTCTTCCTGTCATCTGATCAGTGTCCACACAGTAGATTAATTCGAGTTGCATTTTAATATCAAATGAAACAGAGCAAAAACGATGTGCTGAATGAACCAATGCGAGTCTTTGAGAATTACAGTTAGTATCTTCACCAATAATGAGCACATTTCTAGAGACACGGTAACACATTCATTGTACTAAATGACAAGAAAGCATATATTTAGAACGATATGTAGCAGTGAAATACCACAAGATTTTGGAAAATGCCTACAATCAATACACTTATTTGAACACCTTGGTTACATTAAGTTCTGCATAATGCGTACTTTCTGCTTTTGGTACATTTTAATACAAATACTTTTTATACTTGTACTCAAGTATCCTACATTTTGAATACAAGACTTCCACTGACATTGCAGTATTGCATGATACTTAAGTAAAGAATGCGAGTACTTTTCCCACTACTGCCTAATAAGCATGCTAGTTTTAGTACAATCAGACATCACAGATAGATTTATAGAGTAATAGGCTCTAAGGCAACTGCAAACTTAGCAGGAGTCCTCCAGGCTATGGGGGAAAGTAGCTGTTGGAAAAAGTACTCAAATGTTTTACACTTGTTTTTTTAAAAGTATCTTAAAAGTATCAATACTGCACTGTAGATGTACTCAGTTATAAGTAAAAGTCACACACACACACACACACACACACACACACACACACACACACACACACACACACACACACACACACACACACACACACACACACACACACACACACACACACACACACACACACATACACGGGGGGGGGGGGAGTGACAAAATTCATAGATCTAGAACACAGACTTCATAGATATAGAACACAGAATATGTACAGTACAGTACAGTGAGGTACAGTATACAGTACAGTAAAGTACAGTAAGGCAATACGCAGTTATTACTGTTGTTTGAGCACGCCCGAGTTTTTTCAAAACTTTTTTTTTCCAAAAAACTTTTTTTTCCAAAACTTTTTTTTTTTCAAAAAACATTTTTTTTTTTTTTTTCAAAAAACTTTTTTTTTTTCCATCTGACCAGCTTATATATTGACTGTGTCAATTCTTGTTTGTGTGTAATAAGGCTGAGAGTGCTCCTGGCACAAGCATTTCATTGTATGTCTATACCTGTATGGATATGCATTTGACTAATAAACCTGAACCTGAACCTGAACCTGAGTCATCACTTTTCACAGTTTTGTGGGAGCCGCCTTTACCCCAAGGAATGTTTTTTGTGGGATATGTTACCAGACACCTTTACAAACGCATTGGTGAAGACATCTTTTGGTAAGGAATTTATTCCAGGACTTTTTAAGATATTCCCTTACTATAGAGTAAGCACCATAGAATCTATAGATAATGGGTAAGCACCACAGAAAACAGAAAAACCATAGCACCATAGTCATTAACTCATTCAATGCAATGGGAAATTATGTCATGATGTGAGTTATAGGGGTTGTTGAAATGAAACAGTGTGAACCACCAAAGCAGAGCAGTTCAGTTACAAGGGAGGAGCAAGAGATAAACTAGAAAAGCAGTTCATGCAGAAACTGCATGGACTCGCTGAACCCCCCCCCCCCCCCCCCCCCCCCCCATATAGAATCGACACTGAACCAGGTGGTACTGAATCATACATTATTGATGTTACAAATTGTAGATTCACATATAGTAGATTTAATACTGACACCAAGATACTGACACCAGTATCTCATACCGTATATCTACAGTATACCGGTATATACAGTATATACACACGCACAGAGCCGGCGACTCGGATGTATAGATCTGAGTCTATACCATAAACAAACCTGATACATCCATATACTGTATAGGCATGTCACTAAACAAACCCGATACACATACAGTATATAGGCTTATATGGAGACCCGGTTGTCCAGGATCACAGATTCGACCACTATGCCCATATAAACAGTACTATATACATGTTCCCCCATTTTGTGTTTTTTGCTAGCTACTACTCCTACAGATTTTGTCTAAAACTGACACAAATCGGAACACATCATCTCTGGGGTCATCTGATCAAGATGTTTGAGTCGGAGTTCTCAGATCCCATTCCAATTGACTATGCCTTTGTCCTCCAAAGTTTGCTGGGTCCTGGCGGAGAACTGTGCTCCCAGGAGCACACTTTTCTAGTTCTTCTCTCTAGTTGTAGGGTATATCAATTCATGGTAGAGCACAGATGGACAGACATACAGTAAATCATTATGGAGTATGCTTTGAACTAGACAATTGTAAGCCGAGAGCTCTCACATAATCACTCACAAGATTGTATTCATTTCTTTTTTTCAAATGCCTGTATGAAGCACCATAATATGACTTTAAGAACCTCAGAGCGAAAGCAGTAATCTTATTCCACTTTCCACTCACACATATATTTTTCATTAGCCTTAATATTTCATAAGGGATACAGAGTTTATTTTCTCTTCTTCAATTAACTCTCAAAGATGTGATACAGTACACTGATCTGTTCTCTTACTGATGTTGTGTCCTGTTGTTCTTATGTAAGTCTTCTCTTGCAGGGTCTCACCCAAGGGGTGTGTTTTACGCAAAACAAAATTCTAGCGCATGGAATTGCTGTAATTATCTTTGCATATTGAGGTTATTACCACTTGGTCAGTCAGCTCAAAATACTTTGTTAAATTGGATTATATAATGTAATATGGAGGGTTAGGGCTATGTTCTTTAAGGAAAACTCTATGCAGAAAACAGGTTTAATTTTAGTGTTTAGGCTACAGCCAAATTCACAGTAATGAGCTGCCAAGCAATCAGAAGGTTGCTTACTGTAACTGCTCCTGCTGCATCAATAGTGTCCACGGATCCTAATATAGAAGTAGGATATTAAAGGTAGCGTGTTCTATTCTGGTTTAAGTATTATACTGCATGTGGGTCAGTGACAAAAATGGGGTTGACAAGATGACAAATTCAATTGTTTTACAGTAAAGGCATGTATCAGGTTTGGTAAAATGTACATTCACTACAATGTATTTCATCAAACTTCCGATCCCAGTTTGCCACCCATGGGTGTTACGTCCAGGTCTTCCCTTCCTTCTTATTTAAATTCCTTCCTTACCAAGGTAAGGATACTAAATAAGGTAAGGGAACAGCCCAATTTCTTGCCAAACGTATGTTGCACCCAAAAAGATTGAGTGAGTATAAAATATATCAAGAAAAGCAACTGAATATATACTATATCATATCATCTAGTATATATGTACTGTATACTAGATTAATGACCCATGTTGCAATTAAAAATAATATGTGGATGTGGGATCCACATAGAAAAGGCATGGCTCCAGTGTGAATCTTGGACTTATAAATCAGTCATCTATGTCAGTCGTTTATGACATATTTTATTTATGAAATACGTGACTATAAATTTGGGAAAGGTTTCAGTCACTGTCCCATTGACTTCCATTATCTATCTATCTATCTATCTATCTATCTATCTATCTGTCTATCTATCTATCTATCTGTCTGTCTGTCAATCTATCTATCTATCTATCTATCAATTAGCCAAAATCTATGTTTGTCTGTGTGTCTGTGTTTATGCCCGTAGCCAATCACAGGCCCGTAGCCAATCAGAGAGGGGCAAAAGGGTGACGTCATAACATCAAAACACATATATATAAGGGCCACAAGGGCTGTCTATGCCCGTAGCCAATCATATGGGCATAAAAGGGCATATGTCCGATAAGCTTGAGGATTGGTGAGCTTCATTTTGTCCGAACATACTATAAATGAGCCATCTCCATGATTGGTCAAGTTTCACGTGACATCATTCATAATATCTTACGATAAAAGGGGCGGAGGGGGCAAAGCGGGCACAAACCTCTAGTAAACTAAATATTTCAAAAAGTATAAAACGTGATAGAAAAGTGACTGCATGTGGCCTACAGCAGATCCCAAAAAGTGTACAAAAGGACACACAGGGTAAGAAACAATAAAACAAATATATGGTTGAGTATGGTATGGTACTATGGTTGTTCCCCATGGATTTGAACATTTAAAACAGCACCTTGTTAATGAAGCTGCTTTAAAATGGGATCATGTACTGGAAACAGTGATAGGCAGTTAACTTACCAATTTATGTTGCAGCATGTAAAAAACAATATAACCATCAAATTGCTAAGTTCATTTAGAAACAAACCTACTGTACTCTGTAAATGATGGTTTGCTGCCTTTTCAGCGTTACTAGTTCACATTATATACTGTATAGTCTACTGGAGAAAAAATATAAATCAACACACCTTAGATGTCGATGATAACTTTGGACAAAAAAATGTATCTAAAAAAAAGTAAAACAAAGGTCTCCACCTTTTCCTCTCAGTCTTTCTCTTTTACAAACATCTGTATACTGAAGTCCTATCCCATATAACGGTTCATTCATTTTTGCCAAAAGCATCTCTTTTCGACATTCATTCCTGAAGGGTGTAGAAGTTTCTATTCTTGGATCTCTTCTCCTTTGCAGCCATGTCTGCCCTGGTTGCCCACAGTTCAGTTGGCAGTAGTTTCTGTTCTCCCTGATGCTCCTTAGTTCTGGTATCACTGAGCAAATTCCCGTGCTCCGCTTTCCGTCGCATCTGAATGAAGGGAGCCTTTTTGAGTCTCTTTATCATCCATTCTTACGTTCCATTGCCTGGAACTTGCTCCTTGCCATTGTCATTTATTTGGGCTGCCAACTCCCACCTGATGTCATGTGGGAGCCCTGACTGCTCCAAACCGTAATTGATAACGGCTAGCTTGCATAACGTCATCAAACTAGGACTCAGGTCTAAGATGTACAGGTCGTCAGGTGTGTATCCTCCAAAGAGGATGATACGATCTCCCACCATGCAACAGCACATGCTGGTCACCCCACATGGGCCCTTTCCCTTGGGCTCAACCTTCTTCCAGGAAAAGGTCTCTGGATTGAATTTCCACAGATCATTGAAGGTCCCGTCCACATGTGAGTTGTCGCCACCAAATATGTACAACTCTCCATTGTAGGCAAAGGCTGAATGATCCCCACGTCCTTCTGGAAGGAGCGGTGCTGAAGGATGATCTCCGAGATCTTCTGGAAGGATCTGTGCTGAAGGATGATCTCCACGGCCTTCTGGAAGGCGCTGTTCAGAAGGCGTGCTCAGCCAGTAGTTCGTCTCTGTGTCAAACACTCTGACGTTGTTGAAGTTGGTCTTGCCCTGGTACCCTCTGCCCCCAAATACAAACATCTTTGTCCCAATGATGGTAGCAGAGTGACAGTCTGAAACATGTGGCAGTGCCTCTGTTGTGCCTCTGTTGTAAATCAAAGACCAGACCATCGTTGTGGTATCCAGCTTATAGATGTCATTAGTGCGCCCACACCGCAAGTTGAATCCTCCAAAGATATACATGACCCTCCCCAAAATACAGGCTGAGTGGCCACACCTTGCCATTGGAACAGTCCCGGTAATCTTGGGCCTGAACCATCTGTGTGTGTTTACTTCAAATGCATAAAGCACATTGCAGTTTTCCCCTGAAATGGTAAACATGTTGCCAGCCTCCCTTATCTCAAATTTCATTATCCCCCCCCAGATGTAGATGGTGTGTTCTATCAGCACGGCTGTGTGGCACACGCAGTTGGAGGGAACCTCGGAGAGGCATTCTCTTTCAAAGAGGCATTCTCTTTCAGTTGTCACAGGGGGCAACTTCTTCCAGCGCAGGGACACTTCTGAGGGAACCTCAGGGGGGCATTCTCTTCCAGTCGTCACCGGGGGCAACTTCTTCCAGCGCAGAGACACTGTGTTGAAGACATGCACATCTATCTGATCCCTGTCGTTTGTGTTGCCGTACCCTCCAAAGGAGTACACCTTGTGCCCCACTGCCACAGCAGCATGGAAGGATCTCCTTGGTCCTCCTTTCAGGTACAATGTCCAACACAGCATTCAAGATACCACAGCAATGTGGATAAAAATGGATAGATCAAGTATCGCTCTGTAAAAGAATGGAGGTCTGTTGTGTGCAAACACTTATATTGGTAAAGTGACACAAAAGTCATGCCAACCTTGCCCGATGCGCCAAGGCGATGGGTTGGGTTGGCCTTCTAATAGATAGAATGCAATTGGAAATTGCAACTGTGGTTGCCGACGTGACTATATTCTGCAGCAAGCTAACTGTCATGTGAATGCCTGGGGATCTCCATATATGGGCATAAGGGGGTACCCTAACAGGGCATCATCTGGGAATGCCCATACTGTATATGGACATTTTATTTATTTTATCCTTTATTAATATAATCCATATACATATATGGACTTAATATTAACGTTTTCGGGGAAGGAGGGTGTAAATCAGAGTAAAGCAGGCTTTTGGGCCAGTTAGAGCCTGGGATTGATGACATCAGAAATCTCCATATATGGGCATAAAAGGGATTTTGTTTCTGGGAATGACCATATCTGGACTTTTTATTTTATTTTATCCTTTATTAATAATAATATGTATCCATATACATACAATATATTTTATGCCTATACATGGAGATCCCTATCTGAACCAGACACACAGATATGGTTCATGCCATTGCCATCTGGCCAGTGATATATATTGATGACATCAGGGATCTTCATATATGGGCATAAAAGGGATACCCATATCTGGACTTTTACATAGGTGATGTCACCTTTGACTGTGTGATGTCACAGTGACATTGATGAGGTGATGAGGTGATTCCGTACTTCCTGTACGGACGGACAAGCTGCGACATTTCTCATGGTATACTGCGACCTTCGGTCGCAACAATCAAATCTGTTGTTAATTGCGCCAACGTAGCGAGCAAGTACTATTTTCTGGTCGACAGTACAAAGGCTTTTTTTTAACCAATGAGGAAGCACCGTTCTTGGTGATGTCACCACCAAGTGCAACCTGATATAAATAACAAGGCGCAAGTTGACATCTCAACAGAGTGCTAACTTGCCCACCCACATACTGTAGTGTACATACAGACTGCACCGAACAGCACCAAAAATAGTACTTGCGGTCACCACCATCACCGTCGTCTGTAGCTCAGCTCAGCTGTGTGTGCATGTGGAACGCAGCGATGGCCAAGAAAGGCAACGTGCAACGCGACATTGAACAAACTCTACAAGAGCTCCGCGCTAAGGAGCTGGAGGAACTGAGAAAGTGCAGCCAGGCAGAACTCATTTTCTATATAACAGAACTGCGGGAGAGAGTTGTTACGCCATTTTCACTGGACAACAGGACAACAGGACAAAGGCAAGATAGAAATGAAGACGATAGTCTTCAGACAGAGAAGGGTCCTTCCAGCAAGAAGTCACCACGGGAGATAGTACTGGACAACAGGATGGGTCCTTCCAGCAAGAAGTCACGGCGGGAGACAGTACTGGACAACAGGATGACAGGACACAAGCAAGATAGTCCTCAGACAGACAAGGATTGTTCCATCAATCAGGAGCAAGCTTTACTGGACAACAGGATGACAGTACTGGAGACAGTACTGGACAACAGGATGACAGTACTGGAGACAGTACTGGACAACAGGATGACAGTACTGGACAACAGGATGACAGTACTGGAGACAGTACTGGACAACAGGATGACAGTACTGGACAACAGGATGACAGTACTGGACAACAGGATGACAGGACACAAGCAAGATAGTCCTCAGACACACAAGGATTGTTCCATCAATCAGGAGCAAGCTTTACTGGACAACAGGAAGACAGGACAAAAGCCAGTTGTTCCTCAGACAGCCGAGGGTCTTTCCAGCAAGCAGAAGGCGAAGACAGACAAACTGATTTACGGTCAGCCAATCCCCGAGCATCTCTTTAAATTAAAGAGATGAAGGAAACGAAGGATCCGAAGGAATATTAAAAGCAGGATTTGATGGGTAACTTTTTTTTTCTTTCAATATAAAGTAACTGTTATTTTGGTGGGTGTCAAGGAAACGCCACACTCCACAGATCAACACATATCTGGATGGCTTGAATACACTTGAACGTTCTCCTTGTTTATTTGATGAGTAACTTTTTTTTTCAAAATAAAGTAACTGTTGTGTTATTTTGTTTGAATTTAAAAGTATTGGTTCTGACACTTCAACATCCTCTTTGTTTATTTGATGAGTGACGTTAGTTATAATCCTTTGATCTTGGACACTGAATAATAAAACCTCACCATTTCGTTACTGCTAGGAAAAAAAGTAGTACTTGCACACTCTGCTGGTGCACAAGTAGGCCATATATGGCCACGAGTGCACAAGTCGCAAGTTGGCACCTCGATAGAGTGCCGTCTAGTTTTCTTTGAGACACAGACGTGCAATGAAGCATACATTAGTTTAGTCCCACACAAAGAGTAGTTACTTGCGTTCAGCAAGACGCGCAAGTACTGCGTTCAGTGGCGTAACTGTCGCATATCTGTTTGTTTTTGCGCCCGTGGCCAATCAGGGACCAGCATTCTTAGTGACGTCACCATCAACAGCCAATGAGGGACCAGCATTCTTGGTGGCCTCAACAACGACCTGATATATAAACCAGGGAAGAGAGCATTCCTCGACTCAGACCTTATCGCCAAGATCAACTAAGCTTATAGCTTATCATCACATCCAACCATCTTAAGATACTCAGCTAGTGGGGAATGCTCTCTTCCCTGGTGAGAATTGCCCCTTTATATAAGGCTTGTTTGTGTATTGTATGACATCACGCCACATCATCAGCTGTGGACTCTGTGATGTCATCGTATCTCCATATATGGCCATCTCCGTATATGGAGATATAAGTCGTCCATGCCCAAGTATGGGCTGGTGAGGTCAGACTTTGTGTGATGCGTAGGTTATCTCCATATATGGAGATTCAACATTCCAGGTGTAACTATGGCTGCCGATGTCATACTGATGTCAGCAGTGTGATGTCATATTGATGCGGAGATATGAGCAGGGCAAAGGTGTGACGTGTGACGTGTGACGTGTGACCGACGGACGGACGGACGGATGGACGGCCGGTGGAGGTTTTGATACTAAACTGCGACCTTACGGTCGCAATAACAAGGCGCAAGTTGACACCTCGGCAGAGTGCCAACTTGCCCACCCACATACATACAGACAGCACAGATGGCAGTACTTGCCCGCTCTGCTGGCGCAAGTAGGCCATACATGGCTACGAGTGCACAACAATAATAATAATAATAATAATAATAATAACTTTATTTATATAGCACCTTTCTAGACATGAGCCACAAAGTGCTGCACAAGCAAGATAATAAAACATCATAATAATAAAAAAAATCGCACCCGTGCGAAGTGAGCGGTGCGAACTAATTCCTGTAAGGGCGCCTGCGCGAATCAGTGTTGATAGGCATGCATGGCAATATTCTTTGTGTTGTGTATGATGTCAGTCTAGAGGTCTGTTCAGACTATATAAGGTTTTCGTGTGTCCTGACCTTTACACCATACAGAGGACGGAACCATCTCTGGACAGAACTACCTCTGCCACCAGAGCCTGATGACTCTGGTGGTCGTCAGTTAGTGTTTCATTCTAGCGGACTCATGTCATCATCATTTGTGACATCATGGTTTTGGTAAAAAAGCGGTCTATAGGAGCGGTTAACACCGCTCAAAAACAAATTCAAAAGAAGCAAGAAAACACAGGATGATCTAACATAATTACAACAAGTGTATACAAGCAAAATATAACAAAATAAACATAAGCAAATGCTAAAAAGAACATAAGGTTGTTTACAGGAATGCTTTTTGGAACAAATAGGTTTTTAAAAGTGATTTAAATAGCCCAAGGGACTCTGCAAGGCGAATGTTCTCGGGTAAAGCATTCCACAGTTTCGGAGCTCGGACAGCAAAGGCCCGATCACCCTTTGTAACAAGATTCGCTGTACGAGCTTTGAGGAGACCCTTACCGGCAGACCTAAGGTCACGAGGAGGGTCATACGGGGGCAGGAGCTCAGTGATGTAGCCCGGGGCAAGACCTCTTTGGGCCTTAAATGAAATTAAAAGAATTTTAAAATCTATTCTAAAAACAACCGGGAGCCAGTGAAGTGACATCAGGACAGGGGTGATATGATCATGCTTTCTGGTGTTTGTTAAAAGCCTGGCGGCTGCATTTTGCACTAATTGTAAGCGGGAGAGAGTTTTTTGGGGTAAACCTGAGTAGAGAGCGTTGCAGTAATCTAGGCGGGACGTGATAAATGCATGAATGAGTTTTTCAAGGTCGGGACTAGACAGAAAGGATTTGATTTTTGAAATATTTCGTAGTTGGAAGAAGCAGGTTTGAACAACTTTTTTGATGCGTGTATTGAAATTAAGGTCTGAGTCCATTAAAACGCCTAGATCTTTTGATGTGGATTTGACATTAGTGGATACATTTTCAAGATTATCTTTCAGAATTTGGGTGGATTGTGGAGGGCCGAAGAGAATGATTTCTGTTTTATCTGGGTTCAACTGTAAAAGGTTTTGAGACATCCAGGAGTTGATGTCCGCCAGACAGGCTTTCACGCCGTCTAGGCTTCCTGATGTGGGTGACTTGATGGGGACATACAGCTGCGTATCGTCCGCATAGCAGTGAAAGTGGAGGTTATGTTTTTGAATAATTTGACCGAGAGGGAGCATATAAATTGAAAATAAAAGAGGACCAAGAACGGACCCCTGAGGGACACCAGAGGTAAGGGGGGCGGATGAAGAGGAAGCATCACCGGACACAACGGAGAATGTTCTGTTGGCGAGGTAGGAGCGAACAAGTTCTAGGGCGGTACCACGCAGGCCAACCCATGTATGCAGGCATTGAGATAAAATGTTATAATCAACAGTATCAAAAGCCGCACTTAAATCTAAGAGTATTAAAATAAATAAATAAAAATCGCCATTATCAGTTTCTAGTAAAACATCGTTAGTGACTCTTAAAAGATCAGTCTCAGTACTGTGTAATGCTCTGAAGCCAGATTGAAATGTCTCAAAGATATTGTTGTTATTCATGTATGTTGTCAATTGGGAGTAAATTATTTTTTCTAGAACTTTGGAAAGAAATGATAATTTTGAAATGGACCTATAGTTGTTTAAGTCAGAGGGATCAAGGTTTGATTTCTTGAGGAGAGGTTGGACAATGGCGTGTTTGAATTGGGAGGGAAAGTTACCAGATGATAGTGACGAGTTTATTATCATTAGTAAATGTGGTAAGACGGTGGTAAGTGCTTCCTTTAAAATTGTAGTTGCAATCGGGTCCAATTTACAGGTGGAGGATTTCATAGACAGGATAGTATTTTGTAGAGTGAGAGAAGAGATGAGTTCAAAAATTATTGAATGATACTGAGATTGTTGGCAGGAGGGGGAGGGTATATGTAGTGGGGATGATTCCAAACCTGATGGAGTCAACCTTGTTTATGAAGAAGGTGAGAAACTCATCACACTTTTCTTCTGAGAATTGTGCATTTTGGGAGGGGGTTTGCTTGGCGAGGGAGTCAATGACTTTGAATAGGGTCCTGGGGTTTTTACTGTTGTTTGTAATGATGGAGGAGAAATATTTACACCTTGCGTCCTTTACCGCGTTTTCGTACTCAATCATGGTTGATTTTAAGATTTCTAGTGAGATATGGAGCTTGTCAACTTTCCACTTTCTCTCTGCTTTCCTGCATTGCTTCTTAAGGCAACGAGTATGGTCATTAAGCCAAGGTGCAAGTTGGCACCTCGACAGAGCGGTCTTGTTACACCTGCGAAGAAACTATGTTGAATATATTGGCCACAGTAGATAGATAACAGGCCAGCTAGCCGCCAGCGCTTACAGTACTTTCCATTCCTGGGAACATCAATGCTCCCAGAGAGCTGGGAGTCTGTGTGAGTTAGATCAGTTCACCTCCAGTAAACTCTGCTGTTGTCTGCACCCCCAGTGACCTCCACTCTCCCTCCATCATCCACTTCCAGCTCCCTGTGCCTTGGCCTGGCACCAGGGGTGTCGCACCAAATTCTGGGCCCCGGGTACACGGCCTCACCGCGGGCCCCCCATGAATGTTCTTCATAGGGGGAGGGGGTTTAACCCATTCAGACTGGGAGCGCATTATTTTGTGCTTTTAACTGTTTTTGAAAAACCGTGAAAATTTGTGCAAGTCTTTGAATATTTCAAATCCTTCTAAGGTTTTTTGAAAAACCTATATTTCCCATCTCAAAATATTTAGTTCCAGGGACGCCCCCCCCCCCCCCCCTCCCCCAGAAGCAACATTTTAGTTACAAATGTTTGCTTCAAAAATACATATATTCAAAGATTTGCGCCCATTTACACGACTTTCCAAAAATAGCAGGTCTACAAGCTTGCAGCGCGGCACTCTGTGCCGTGCTGTGAGCTTGTATATCTGCTATTTTTCAATCGATAAATAATTAAGGCCCCTCCACCTTGGGCCCTAGTAACTCATTCCCACTTGTCCCCCCCTTGTGACGCCCCTGCCTGGCACATTAGTGGTTTCAACTCAACAGATTACCTCTGAGCAGAGAGTGTCTCGCACATGCTCTTATCTGTCCCGCCTGCACATCAGAGCACCACAGGACTGGAGGGGAGACATGGATAAGACACGCAGGCCAGCAAACGCACCATGATAACGCCCACCGTGAATAGCAGCAACACACACACTGCTGCTTACAGTATACACCACACCCTCCGGACCACAGGGACAGTGTGGCTGGGAGTCACGACACGGATTCCCACATCTTGACTCACAGACTGGAGGATAGCCGAGCAGGTCGTGTCTGCCTGAGAGGAGAGCCCTGAACGATTAGGATGAAAGAGGGTATAATCGGATGGCAATACAGCGGAACAGAGACCTCTTCTTTTGGACAAGGTGGCACCATGGCCGGTTTGTAATTCACTAGAAGTTTGCGGCCCTTCGGGCCGCAAAAGTCTAGAGTTCAGGCCGCACATTTTTGAGAAAAAAGTTTTTTGAGAAAAAAGTTTTTTGAGAAAAAAAAAATTGGAAAAAAAAAAGTTTTGAAAAAAAAAGAAAAAAAGTATTGGTGATGATGCGATGACGTGGTGTATACGGATGGCGAGTGTTCCTACCATAGGAGACGCGTGTGCATAAATGAGAAAGCGCGGCCTGTGATTGGCTGGAGCGGAGTTCAGGAGCGCTCGGCTGTGGTCACTTGGACTGCGCGGGCGGGTGTGAATGCGTTTATCGTGGGCTTGCCCAGGCCGTATAACGATTGCATTCACCACGGCTTCGTAACTCGCGCGGCCGGCGGAGCGCGAGTGGCCTGCGGCCTGCGACGCTCGGGGGCGAAGAGCAGGACCAAGGTCCGCTGGCCTTCGCGCCGCTTGCAATGTCGTGGACAATAAAACGAGCGCTCCTTCAAACGGCGTCTCCTACGGTAGGAATCATCGCATACGGATGTTACTGCGATTGAGGTGAAAGAGAAAAGTGGAAAGTTGTGAGCTAACTATTAGCTATTTGGCTAACTGTTTCCGGGTCGACTTGAGGCTATTTTATACAGAGGCAAAATATGAGGGTAAAAACGAATACAACTGTATACAGAGGTTTGGAAACGACATCTTGCAAAGGTGACATGGGTGTTTGAATTTTTAAGCTATATTTAGTACATATGTAGTACATCTTGGCCAAGTGGTTTGGTATTAAGTTAGCGATACATGACCCGGAAGTAGATCACTTACTCTTTTGTAATATAAAGATGTTCAAGAATCAACATAAACCCTCCCTGCTTTATCTTGTATTATTATTCCCAAAGCTTTTCTTTCATAACTGAAATCATTCATTTCAAGTGTGAAGGCTATACGTTTTGTGTCAATTGTGGCAGAGAGTTGCGTTATAGCTAGTGTATATTAAGTTCATTCATATACTATAGGGAGGGATTGTTAAAAAATTATGCAGGCATAATTTTGGTAGTGGTACTGTATATAACGCAGTATGAGTTCAAAGGAGAATTTACAATAATTCCTGTAGTGGCAGTGTGGCACTGTTCCCAAGAGTTCCCAAGCTGCTCAGTTCCTGCCATAAGCCTTTTGATATACTGGCTAGTGGCTACTGCCTCAAAGCAAATTAAGGTACGTAGGGAAGCATGGTTTATGACCACATAGTCCATTCATTCACTAGAAAAATACACAAAAAGGCAAAGCTAAATTACATGAAAAGCCAAATGAAAATGAACATGATTGATTCTTTTATTATCGCAGCCATGCAGGGTGGTACAAAAATGGGCCAATGGCATTATGTATATGACATGATCACACCTATCTGCATGAGCTTTACCCTTTGGTAGTGCTAGGCTCTTATCTGATGTATATGGAGTAACACAGTGTCATGGTTCCTGTTGTTTGTATAAATATGGCTTGCATAACCAGATGTAATTATACTAAGTTACACATAATGGAGACAAAATAATTGGTTGATGCTGCACACATTAAGCAACAACAACAACAACAAACAGCCATGAAGGTAAGATTAACAATTATAATTATAATCCAGACAAACTACACAACCCATTATTTTAATTACTAATCCCAAACTAATTACCTGGAACCACAGCTAGGAGTGTTTGCTCTATTTTACTACAGGATGTGCTTATCCTGATGAGAAAACCTGGCAGACCAAAGTTATTGTCATCACTATGTTATAAAATGTTATGTGACAAACGTAACATGCCCCTATACGGAGAAAACCAGTGGTGGAAGAACTAACATTTTTTACTTAAAGGGGCTATGTCACCTAAAGGGGTACTGTCACCTTAAGAAATCATCTTAAAAACAAGTTAATATTTTTATGATGTCATTGTGGGGATGCGCAATAAGCCAATCAAATGAATTTACTGTACTTACTGTACTGGTCAGCTGTTGCTGGGGGTGAGGGGCAGATACTCTCCCCCTCGCCCACAGCTGTCACAAAACAAGGAAGTAACTCTACACGAAAATGTCTTTTATATATAAATCTGTGTAAATAAAAATTATATTTCCACACAAATGTGGTTGTTACATCAACATTGTTCATGTGAATATGATGGTTTTTGCTTATTTGTAAAAAAAAAAAAAAAAAACACTAAATCACAAGAGTTATTGTCGTCTCCCCGGGGACCAGGGCTCTATCCGCGGGGAGGAGAGGTGGGAAGACAGCCTGTCCTGACCGAGGAGGAGAGAGAGAGAGAGAGACAGTCAGTCAGTCGGACGGACGGACGGACGGACGGACGAGCGCACTCTCCCTCCTCCTTCTCCTCCCTTTCCCCTCTCCTTCCCTCACTCCTGCTTCTATGTGCGGGAGGGAAACCCGGCTATTGCCTCACTATGTTACATAACAGAGAGATAGGGAGGGAGGGCGGAAAAATGGAACAGACAACCAGCACTCACTGATGTTAGCAGCACGCATCCAGGCCGGCAGTGAGAGGCAAGCAGGCAAGCAGAGAGTGGCAGGCAGGGAGGTAGCGAGAGGCAGGCAGGCAGGCATGCAGGCAGAGGCCGCATTCAATATTGATGATGTCTCTGCAACATCAAAAATGCATTCTTAATTCTCCACTACTGTACATGTAGACAGCTGAGCCCAGCCCCATCCAGCAACAGTACCACAAGAGGCTACTGAAGGATCTGCAGTTGAAAGTGTTTTACTTACAGTACAACCATCCATATTGGGTACATCTTATTGTTACTGTCGGGCAGAAACCTTATCTCCATATTCTAACTTTTAGTTTTTCTGTAAATTAATGGCGTACTTGCATATCTACAAGCTCTATTGTTTGAGCTTGCCGATCTTCAACTTTTAGTGTTTTTGAATTTGAATCGTGAAAAATACCAATGTGAGGTTTCCACCCGCCAGATATATTCTCTATATTCAGAGATATTTTACACATGTGTGGGCGCATGCAAATATCACTTGCATATGCAACTAAAAAGGCATGTGTGTGCATATTATGTGTGTGACAAGACAATATTCCACTGGATGTGCATCACAGATGAACAATAAGACCAAAACAGGAAGTGTTAGCGGCACAGGTCTTCTGGGGGTTGTACCCTGTCAAAACAACACTACGCAGCTTTAATATCCTGCGTGATTGACTGCTGCCAACCAAGGTCTCGCAGATGCATCGATATTACGCCCCTTATCACAAGGCGGACTGACATGATTTACTCATTTGATATTTGAAGAAAACAATTTGCTCTGCGAGGAAAACATGATGGGGTTTGTGAAGGCTCATATCCTCTCCCACATATGCATACCAATCTCACACACACACACTCACACAAACAACCTTGACATGGAACATGAGCAAAGAATGAAATCAGGTAATGGAAGAAAAGAAGTGCATTCATGCATACGCACAAGACAAACACATGCAGCAAGAAAGGAAGATAGATACTCTAGAGTGCATGAAGCGCACCAAAAACAGGGGTTAAAATCCCCTGTTGGTGATATCTCCACTTCATCAGTGGCTGACAGTTTGCAATAATTGAGCAGTTCGAAAACGAAGTGTGAATCGAGCAGCCCTGTCATTTTGAGGCACCCCCGCCTTCCTTTACTGCATAATCCTTTACAGTATATATTTCAGTCTTTCCCCTTCGCTCTCCTGTATCGCTATGCTATCTCACAATCACGTTTTCTCTGCCCACGGCTCTATCTTTCCTCGGCTTCATCCCAACCATATCATATCATATCTCTATATCTCTTTGCCTGTTTATTATCTCCATGCCTCACACAGACGGCTCACTCCTTTGTGGTAAAATGTGACGGCCAGCCGCGAAACCTCTCTCTTCTGGATGGGTTGGTGTCGACTCCCAGCTCGTCAACAGGAGGACTGGTGAATGCAGGGCCAATAATGCACGCGGTTAGGGGGGCCCAGCTAGGCCAGAGATGCACATTAACGTCTCTGTCTTCCGGCTCTAATTAAACTGTCTGTCAATATCTCAGCCCCAGGCCTATCAAACTTCCTAAGTGGTGCTGGAGAAGAGGATGTGTGGGAGACCAGGGAGTCTGCGGGAAGGCAAGGCAGTACCCCGTTGCTTCACGTGGCTCTTGAGTAGGCCAATAGGCTTCTTTCCAATAGACATAGCAGCCATATTGGAAATAAATTGGGCCTCTTACTTCCTTCACAGGTGTTACCAATGATTCTAATGGGCTCTGTTCCATTTAGTAGTGTAGCACAGTGGTTCTCAAACCTTTTCCTTTCAAGGACCATCATAACTCTGAGAGTGTACAAATGGAACCAAATGGACCCATACGGGTTCATTTTGTACTCCCTCACCCTAAGTTTTACCAGCGGGTAACAGCTGGCTACTCTGGGCGATGAAGATCTCCTAGTGGGCGTTCCTGCCGTCATTACCGTATGTCCTCCATTGGGTAAACAAAGCAACACATGAATTTGTCTATTGCCGGACGATGTCAAAATATATTTTCATGTTTTTGGACTACGTTCCTCCGGCCACTTTTCGACTTTCGCCTCTCGGCCTGTTATCGCCAGTAGCTGCCGGATCCCATTGACAAATAACAAACTTCTGGAAAATACGGACAACTGTCGCCCGCTGTTAAAACGCACCGCCAGTGTTACTGTACATACCCGTAAAGGGCCATTTGGAACAACCTCAAGAAACCATGAGGGTCCCTGGACTCTTGGTCCCACTGGTGTAGCAGAGTGTTTCCAGTGATGCAATATGCACAATATCAGAATCCTGACTATGTTTGACCAGAATGGAACAGAGGCTTCATTAGTAACACCTGAGGCAGGGGCCTACTTTCTTATGCTGTGCACAGAGCCTATTGCTTCATGATTGCCATTAATAGCATCATGGCCGAAGTAAATTAACGTTCAACATCATCATCATCATGTCATCGTTGCCTGCTGTCGTCGTCTTCATTGTCATTCTCAAAATTCTCATTATTATTTTCGCTCACCGTTAACCACACGGATGATGGCATATGACAATATAACATTCTGCATTTGACGCACGGCAGTGAATTGTGTATAGAGTTTAAATAGTTATGGCTATTAAGGTGGTCCCCAATTCCTGGAGTGCTGGGGATAGACTCAAACACCTTGGTGTGTTTTTTTTTAGCCTGCCACCAATCTGTACCGTATACGGTAATGAGCCTGTGATGTCATGTCCTATAAAAGCCATGTTTCTTCTGCATTTTTAGTCACCTTGTTGGAGATTTTTACACCAGCCAAACAGATATGGTCCCTTCTACTATCTTTTCTACAGTTTAAAGCAGGGGTCTTCAACGTTTTCAGGCCAAGGACCCCTTAGCTGAGAGAGAGATCAAGCAGGGACCCCCAATTCATATTGTATAAAATTGAGTCTCAGATTAGAAATGTTCATAGATTTCATAGACAGCTTAGACTTGTTTGACAGCACTGTCATCATGTTGGAGTAATGTGTATTTTCAGACATCTAACCACTTGAACCGTCAAATACTTTGCAAACCTCTTTGCCAAAAATAGCTGATCTACATGGTCAACCATATTGGTCTTTCATGGTCACTTCGTTTGTCGTCTTCCATTTGGCAATCACTCGTGCTTCCCCCGTAGGCCAACTCTCTGTGAGTCACGATGAGCAACGTGTAGAGTCACTTTGATTCCATTTGCAGACTCCAACCTCTGCACTCTGAGTGAATCCGATTACGCTGAAATGTTTACCCCGACAATGCTGTGAAAACACCAGACGCCAACAGTCACAAGCGAGTCATTTCAGCTACAGCTTTCATGCAAACTGTTGCCTGCAGGCAGGATATCCATCTGGGTCTGTATAATGATAACAGTGAGTATTGTTCCCTTGTAGAAAAGATTTCACACACTCAAATCAAGGCCCTAGAGATGCTGTCTAAACATCTATTAGTTTGACATTTAAAACGTGCCTCTTAAGGGAGTAATCACTTGCACACTACCTGGTGCCAATAATCACTGAATAGTCATGAGAGTATTCATCACAATCAATTAAAGTACAATTTACCAGGTATGTCAATGTACGGTGAAGAATCGACAAAACACACAAGATTCTTTTCCACCATCAATTACAATTTAGGCTAGCAAACGCTTTCATGGAGAGCAATTTAAAAAGTGTGAGATTGGAATAATGAACTCTACTCAACAACAATCACATAACAGAGTGCAGAGACAATAATGTAGTGCCTAAAAGAAACTACGAAACCAAGTAAACCAATAACCAAAATAAATTTAAAAAAAATTAACGTTTGTGGTCAAGACAAAAACACAAATAAATCTTTGTAACAAAAACAACTATGGCTGTACAGAAGCAGAGCTAAACATGAGGAGAGGTGTCTTCACAACATGCAGAGACGCAGATGAAGGCTGGCCAAAGCATTATATTTAGTTGGCAGCACTGTCGGCGTGTGATTTCTTTTCTCTGCTTAGTATTATTTATTTGGCACCCTCAGTATACACGAATTGGTGCCTTAACCTTATACCTCACTAAAGTTTATTACGCCTTTTACTGAGTGCTAGTGTCGTCTGCCAGCCTTATGCCGTGTGAGATGGAGGAAGAAAACGATTCAGCCACCCACTTCCCATAAATCAGCACTATTGTACTGTACTAGAAGTTTGCGGCCATTCGTTTATTTGGGTTGTACATGACGCATAAATGACGGGAATATTAATGCGACTCGGCGGCCAATAGTGGAATACGGACATTACCGCGATTGAGGTGAAACAGATAATAAGAGATAACTATTAGCTATTTGAAAGTACACTCGTCAAAGGTGACAGGGGTGATCTAATTTTGTGGCTACATGTAGGCTGGATTTAGACTGCAGTCAAATCTAGCCTGAATCAGATCTGAGCCACATCCAGATTGGAATCCGATTGGTTTAAATGGACACATGGAACCAATCAGATTCCAATCTGGATGTGGCACAGATCTGATGCAGGCTGGATTTGACTGCAGTCTAAATCCGGCTGTAGTACATTTGGCCAAGTTGTGTCGTGGAGCATAGCAGGGCAAAAATGTCATGCCAATGACCCCTGGAAGTGCATCGATTAGGCAATCATATTATAATTTATTAGATGCGTATTTATTTCCATGCAGGTCTAAACACATACTGTAGGTAATATACTCACACTAGTGACACTGTGTGTGTCATGGCACGCGCTTCACATTCACACACACACACACACACACGCACGCACTTACACGAGCACACACACAAGCGCGCGCACACACACTTTGACAAGCAGCAATAAAGACCTCATGGCAGGTCCTTTTTATTTAAGAACAATGATATGACCATGTTCCTATCTGGATGGATCAGAATATTTTTTTCTACGTGCCCTACTTACTTTAGAACTACTATATACTTTTCTTTTCCCCGAACATGAAACCTCAAAAGCTTCAAAAGTTGTACTTTTTGGCTGAAATTCATAAAGAATGCACTCACAAGGAACCAAATATGTCTCAAAGGGGGCGATAGGTTAGTTAGTTATTTATGAGCATCTTGTGCATGTGCGTGTGCGTGTGTGTGTGTGTGTGTGTGTGTGTGTGTGTGTGTGTGTGTGTGTGTGTGTGTGTGTGTGTGTGCGTGCACACACACACACGTGTGCGTGTATAATCAAACAGGACGCAAAACAAAAGGCAGACAAATTTCTTAGCTCCGTCCTTGTGCTGCAAGACAAGTTTCAATACCCAAAACTCCAATGTGCCACAAAAACAAATGTATTATTTTAACTCACTATCCTGTCATGGCCTGTCAAAACTGTATTAACCAAGCACATGGGTGTATATACTGTAACCTTTCCTGTACAACTACACAGGTTAAACATGTCAATAACATTTATATACTTATAATTAGGGATGGTCCGATCAGGTTTTTGGAACCGATCACTGAGCACCGATCACAAAAGTTTGATCACCCGATACCGATCAATCACCGATCCGATCAAGTTATTATTTATATATTATTTATATTTTCTAAATGTTAATGTTTTAACTTTAATTAATTAATTCACTCATGAATTCATATATTTGTATATTTGCCTTATAGTTATTTACCAGCATTACTATGTATTTATTATCATAGCAGTAACTAATTATTCCTTCAGCACTGTGGAAATCAATACCCCAAAATGGCCTCAAGTGGGCATACTGAACGGCTGGTTGATCCATTGCCGATTGATCGGTAACATCTCTACTTATAATGATAATGTTGAGTGCTCTCAGCAAGTCTTGTCTTTTTACTTGACCGCTTACTCAGGTTCTTGGTGGACTTGTTTGTAAGTCAACTGGATAAGAGCCTATATTGTAAATTGTAGTTGTTAATGAACACACACATAACATGCACAGAACAAGCATTTCTGGCCAAGTTGTCAGATGTCAAAGGCTAATTCATACGAAAGTAACATTTTTACCTCACCTGTCCATTCTACTTAATGTAATATGAAATGGAATGCAGTGCAATGAAGCATACAGTATGTTATGGTCCATAACGTAGAAGGTTGTGCATTAAGAAATCTTGTGCGTGCGTATTGTGTGTGTGTGTGTGTGTGTGTGTGTGTGTGTGTGTGTGTGTGTGTGTGTGTGTGTGTGTGTGTGTGTGTGTGTGTGTGTTTGTAAGTGTGTGTGCACATATGTTTATGTGGTACAGTATGTGGGTAATTAGGGTTAAAGGGGGTCCCTGGAGCACAGGGTCCTGATAATCAATCTCTCAACAGGAGATGAGGAGGAGAGAATGGGGGGGAGAGGGAGGCAGGGAATGAGAGAGAGAGAGAGAGAGAGAGAGAGAGAGAGAGAGAGAGTGGGGGCAGGGGCGTCACAAGGGGGGGAGTGGGACTGAGTTACTAGGGCCCAAGCTGTAGAGGCCATAGCAGATATAAAAGCTCACAGCGCGGCACCGAGTGCTGCGTTGCCAGCTTGTAGATCTGCTATTTTTGAAAAGTCATGAAAATGTGTGCAAATCTTTGAATATATGTATTTTTTAACTCACAGAGTTAAAGCACAAAATAATGCGTTCCCAATCTAAATGGGTTAAACCCCCTCCCCCTATGAAGAACATTCATGGGGGGCCCACAGTGAATCCTTGTACCCAGGGCTCAGAATTTGGTGCGACACCCCTGAATGGGGGTACTAACATGGATGGATGGGCTCATTTGTGGGTGTACTCACTCCGGGCTTTGGGAGATTGAGGATGGCACTTGGGCTGAAAGTTTGAGTATACGTGCATGCGTGGAGCAGTGTTAATTTTTACAGCAAATTCTGATTTGGTCTTAGTCTTTTGAATAACACACCATTTAGTTTGAGTCCTATTTTAGTCATCTGAAATTGTTTCGTAAATAACACTGGTGTGGAGTGCATGCATGCGTCTGTGCGTGTGTGCATGTGTGCATCTGTGCATGCAAGCATGTGCAGGTAACACACATGCATGTACAGTACTGTATGTGACCATGTCTTTTTTTGTGTGCATATGAGATGGAGCAAGCGTGGGTTATGGAATATGAGTGGGCTGGTGAAGGCATGTTCAGATCACGTGCCTCCTTTGATAGATTTACTGTATGTACTGCTTCATGTATGGTGTATGATGTACAGTACATTACCATATACATAAAGCGTCACACTTAACAGCAGAGGTGGAAGAAGTATTCAGATTTGGGACTTAAAGTGAAGGGGAAGTAAAAGTAGCAATACCACATTGTTAAAACATGTTACAAGAAGTCCTGCATTCAAAATCTTACATAAAGAGGTGGTGCCAGGGCAGGAATTTCATGGAGGCCATGAAGGCCATGGCTGCTGTTACCCCTCAGTTTGGCCTTGTGCCCCTCCAACCAAAGACATGACCTGAGGCCACAGTGGCCTTAATGCCCAAGCTGACTGTACCACTATCTCCTCTGTCTCTTTCTTGTCAATGTAGACACCAGTGTTGTTTTTGTTGAGATTCTGAAATCTTAGCTCCCCTGAGTCCCTGAGCATTGATTGTAAATACCATCATTTATCTATTTGACTGTAGATTAGATTACCATCCCTAACCCTTAAATTCAACAAATTCTTTCAATGGATTAAAATCTTGTTTTATTTGATGGCCTTCCTGCCCTGACATTTGGCCGTTGTGCCCTCAAAAAATTGACAACACCAAAGGCCAAGTGGCCTTGCCCCTAAAATGAAGAAATTCCAGGCTTGGGTGGTGCCATAGTTTTGTACTATTTTGTATGTGTCTATGCAGTTAACATTACTAATAGACCCCCAGGTGTGGTTATAATATGCAAATGTCTGCCCTGTGTGTTTTCGGTTTCTTCCTGAAAGCCGAAAGCCTATCAGTCCAAAGGCTCAATTAAAATACACTGCTTTAATGACATCATAAAATCATCCCCTCCCCTTTTTACCATACAGCAACACTGTGGGTGTGGTTAACTTCAGCTGGGTTACCACACACCTGAAAACCAGGTATACTTAATGAACAGGTGGGTGTGGCCACATAAAAACACTTTCTGTACACCTTTTTGAAATAAATCTATATAATCTATATATAATGACTAGTAAGGCGCCTCAGGCGACAAGCGACAAGCGACCTCACCCTTTTGGGCGAGGTCGCGCCACAGTGATGTGGACATCAGGGTTGTGGACATCAAGGATCTCCATATATGGGCATAAAAGGGAGTTGTTCCCCTGGCATCACAGGGATCTCCATATCTCCATATATGGGTATAAAAGGGATTTGTTCCCCCTGGCATCACAGGGATCTCTCTAACAGGGCATCATTAATATTGATGACATCAGGGAACTCCATATATGGGCATAAAAGGGATTCTGTTAGTGTGACACAGTGAAGCCAGAGTGTGATGTCAGAGCAGCAAACCCATTCTGTTAAAGTGGTTCCCCTGACATCACAGTGTATAGAGCGGCAAACCCATAGACCGTAAACATGTGTAGACGTCTACACGTCCAGACAGACAGACAAGCTGTGACGTTTCTCATGGTAAACTGCGACCTTCGGGGAAATCACGGTACCCCGTCTTTAAGTACTGTAAGTACAAAAACAGCCAGGAAGTGATATTCCACAGTGCCTCAAGCCCAAGTCAGGTTGTTCCGGTGCTGCGTGCACGCGCACGGACTCCACGCGTGTGCGTCTTCCACGGCCCCCCTGGGATTTATGACTTCCCGCGCGCCTGACAAATGGAAATGGTTCCATTTGTACACTCTCAGAGTTATGGTGGTCCTTGCTAATAAAACGTTTGAGAACTACTAGTGGACTCATAATGTGCCATAGTGTCGCAGTAAATCAGTGTCAAACATATTCTGAAGAAAACCTGGAGATCTGACGTTCAGTAATTGGGTCTTATGATCAAATGTCTTTGCCACGGACATATTCTTGTTTGTGAGTGTGCTGGTTGTGGCTGGTGGGATCCCCAGGCTGATGGGAGAGAGGCAGGCAGCTGGCTGCCACACAGCAGCAGATGGAGCGATGCTGAGACACTGTCCTCTGCCCTTCATGTGTCATATAATCCCTGTCACCATCATCATCATCATCATCATCACACACCAGGCACATGCACACATAGAGATCAAATGGGGCTTGAGCCCCTGCCATTTTATCTGTCTGTAAAAACTGCCCTTTCCAGACCATAAATGCAATTTTTACTATGGTGAAAGAAATGCAAATGCCCTCTTTCCATGCCATACCTGAAGGCAGCATTCAATAGAATTGCCTTGTCAAAACTCTCCTGAACTTGAATGCAGCATCTTATGTTGACAGAATAGCCCTCTCTGTGTAGAAATCCATGCCATGCCACATCTCCAGTATTGACTTGGTTATGCTTAGTTCAGTGTGGTTTCACACACCGAAAATAGCCGTCTGCTATTTTCGGTGCTTCCACCAAAAGGCCCTTTTGGAAATTCCAGACCCTGCCTCACATTCTCTGCACGTCCCTGGTCACCATCATCACACACATGGGGCGTTATCCAACAAAATGTGTTGTGAGTGTGACTCAGATCTCACGGCTCTCTCAGTGCTCAGTAGATCAAAACAGGAGCACACAGTGTTAAAAAAACACACTCCATTATGTTCTTGTGAAAACTGTGTCTTTCTTTTCAGCCAAGAAACATAATTATTGTCAGTGTCGGGCAGAAACCTTGTATGTATTTTCGTAAATTAACACTTCTTCACACGATACAGCAGCGATTCTTAGTTGTGTATTTGGCCGCGGACTCCCATCTGAAAATGTTTCGTGTTTTGTTTGAGCTTGTAGATCGTCTATTTGTGCTACGGTATGTTGGAAAAGCTTTGAAAGTGAAAGTTGTAAAGGGTGTCTGTGGGTTTTATAAATATTTAACAAGAGTGACTAAATAATTACTATAAAGTTCTGGACCAAAGTTTCCTCCCCACAACAACAATACATTACATATTAATTACCTGACTATCCCCTATTCTGTCATAACAGCAGGCAAACATTCGGCGGAAATACACAATAGCAGATCTACAACCTCAATGTGCACTGTGATGCCGTGTGAGCTTGTAAATCGGGTGTTTTCAGCAAAGAGAATTGTTGTAGGGCAGGGTTCCCCAATAGGGAGCCCGCAGCCCCCACCAACCCCAGCAAAAAAAGAAATAAATATTTTGGGGGAGTAGTGAAAGTTACAGGTATGGCGCGTGTGATATGAAACGTAAGCTTACCATAATAACAGTAATCCTTAATCATTTTCAATCATATTCAAGGGCTTTTGGAGAGAATTGAGACAGACACAGAGCACTGCAGAGAGAAAGTGTGTGTGTCTGTGTCCAGCTGATGCCAGTAAGTCGTTGACGGCCCTTCGTCAATGGATCAAAGGAAGGCAATTATGTCTCTGCACTGTCAACTAGCTGCTGTATACAGAGGCATACTTTTCAAGCAGACTATTTTGTTTCAACTTTAAGGAGTGCATTTCTCATAATAATTATAATAATGGTGGTATAAGAGCAGCAACAACACTATCTGAACTGTCGCTGGAGTAGCGGGAATGCCCCCGTCACCTCCCGCACTGCTGTGGCCCTCGGCTTGGTACCCTAGACATAATTCAGCTCATGGGGTAAACTAATTGGGGAACCCTGTTGTAGGGGAAAGACAAGGTTTAAAAGTCAGGTTTAAGTGGTTAGCATTAACGAAGGAGAAGATACAGTAAGTGGACGATGACCTGAGAGACAATGTTTTTTAGATGACGTTTGCAAAAAAAGATAGTCCTGTCTCTGTGGGATTATTTTCCGAGATCATAAATCATCTTTTTTTTCTTCCTTGAGAGCTTAAAAAAAAAAGAAAAGAAAGAAACGAAGCTCCGACAGCAGGTAAGACATCCTCTCAAGTATTCTGAAGTGCACTATATTTAACTAAGGTACGGTCTCTGTAGATATTTGTCAAGCAGAAGTGCACATGTTTATCCCCACTCTTATTATATTATGATTGACTGCACTGGACTTTGAAGATAAAAGTCTCTGCTGTCGTGTGTGTGTGCGTTAGGGATGGGACGATATGAAAATTTCATATCACAATTATTGTGACAAAGAAATCACGGTTTACGATATTATCGCAAATAATCAAAGTCCATTATCTTGGGGCGGAACATTTGCCAAAAAAATAGCAGATCTACAAGCTCACAACGTGTCGCATCGCGACGCGCTGCGAGCTTGTAGATCGGCTATTTTTTTGGAAAAGAAATTTGATAGAGTGAAAAAAAGACTGTATCAAGTATGTATATTTTAAGTATCTTTTACCAATTATAGAGGGTTTAAGTGGTACCGGATATGCAGCTTGGCAAATAAAAGGTGAATCGATCCCAGTGCATGACTGAGGACGATATCACGATAAATGAAATCTCCACGATACGATTATCCGGAGTGTTTTTTTATCACGATAAACGATAATATCGCGTATCGTCCCATCCCTAGTGTGCGTGCGACCGTGCGTGCGGATATGCATGTAGCTTACATTACAGTACTGTACATGTAGAGAGGTACTGTATATGCATGTGTGGATGCATGCAGCCCGCAGGGCTATCCATTGTGTCAGCATCTTCACACAAGATATAATGCAGAGTTGAGGAAGCGAAGCCTCCCGGAGGGAGGCACGTGAAAACAATAAGCACACGATCGCCAGGGCCACGACTCTGAACTTCAATAACTTGAAGAGAGATGAGTCTAAACATAGCCAAGCACCGTGAGATATGAGATACACAGCGGAGATTCTGTCATACGGCACACAAAATAATATCGCAATGCTGCCCTGTTCACCAAGGGTAGGACTAGGTCATCACAAATCCAATGGAAGTTAAAGCCGCCCATAGGATTTATAAGCACAGAGGTAGCAGAAAAACACAATAATGCATCCTACACATTGTATGGTTCTCTTCGTCTCTGTCGGATGGAAAACCTCAAGTGTCCAAAACTGTTACTTTTCAGGATTCAAATAAAAAAACTAGACTAAAGTAGCTAATGGACAAGCTTTAAAGCTTGCCGATCTGCTACTTTTGATGCTTTGCGTGACACTGTAGTATGATCAAGTATAGGCCGTTAATTTACGAAAAAACAATAAGTTAACATTATGAGATAAGGGTTTCTACCTTACAGCAATGTATTGGAATTGAATTTCTTCAACACATGGTGGAAGTAATAGGCTACTCAGATTTGCTACTTAAGAATAAGTAGGCCTAGTAATACCACAGTATGAAAGTCCTCTACTCAAATTTGACTTGAGTAAAAGTACAAATGTATTGGCAATTTGCATCAATACTTACAGTACCAAAGTAAAAAATAATCATATATTTGTTTTCATATAAAAAAAATATATATATCTAAATTAGTCTTTAAAATAATGGTTTAATTGGCTATTATTATTATTATTATTTTTAGTAATAATCAAAATCTACAAGGTTCAAGTAATGGTAGTGGAGGAAAAGGCATTTGCCTCTGAGATGTAATGGTGTTGAAGTAAAAGTATTGAAAATTGGGAAATACTCCTACAAAATCGTACAGTACAGTACAGTACTATGTACAGTACATGTACATGTACATGGTTACCTTCCGCCAGTGGTCATCACAAATTGAATGGAAGTTAAAACTCATAAACACAGAGGTAGCCAAATAACACAATAATGCATTCCACACATACATGATTCTCTTTGGAATTTAACTTCCTCAAGCCTATCATGACAGTCGACAGCACTGACAAAGAGACATTTTTGTGGTGTTACCATGGAAACATTGGGCTAATTGGAGTCCAACACCATGGCCCTGGTTTTTAGTAGAACACAGCTCTTAAGGGCGGTCCCTGAAGAACAAGGAATATGTTTACTGGCTTCTCTCTCAAAGCTGAAGTCTATGCTTCAACAAAAGCCAAACTACTGTAGAATGGCACGCTTGGCAGTGGTGGAAAAAGTACTACTAGTAGCCTACAAATGTTTTACTTGTATACTTGTATAGAAATACTCTGTTAACTGTTCTGCTGCCCTTGACGATCCTCACCGTCATTAAAACCGGTTACTACACGACGCCATTGACAGCGCTCACCGTCAATCTTACTGTATTTACAGTAAATGTATTAATACTTACAGTATGTAGCTCCGGTCGCGGCCGCATCGGTAATGTCCGCGATTTGTTTAAAACGCACGTTGGGCGTGCACGCGAAGTGAAGCTCCTCCATGTTAAGTCAATGGAGAGGCCCATAAAGAGACTTCATTTACTCCAAATAAGACTTTATATCCCATAGCACAGCTCCAAACAACAACAACAAGACAAGCCTTGCGGCCGCCATGACACACTGTCACATGACACATGTCATGTGACTAGATGACGTAATCGTTGATGTCATTCAGCAGTCCGTGTGTGTACACACATTCCAGGCATGCCTTACACAATAACAGCGTGTGCTAATGGGCGGATCTGCGTGGCGTCAACGAAAAGTTAACCCTTCATACCCTGCAGCACTAATTGTGTTAAAAGTAAACGTCCGGAATTCAAAATTTACTTGAGTAAAAGTACAAAGGTATTGCTATCAAAATGTGTGCTCGGTAGAGCACACATCTCTGCCAGGAGGCACGGACCTATCTCCCTCCATCGTTGTGTCTGCGTGGTGCACGTGATGACACGGATTTGGAGTTGAAACTGAAAACAAAGGCACAGAGCTGTGGGGGGATAGGGTGATAAAATAATAAAAATAATTGTTCAAATTAATATTGCACACAGCAATTAACTCAATGTAGGTACTGTTAAAGTGCACAATGCAAGGACTAACTTGTCTTTCAACCAGGCATCTCTATTTTGGGCATGCCGTTATATCCCTGAAGAAAGCCTTAGTGGTTATAACGGCCTATTAATTTGATCTTCATGTCTTCTGCACCGTGGTTCAACAACCCTGGCGTGCGCCCCATTGTTCATATTTTCTGGGCATGTGACTATAGGTGAAATATATATGTTCACAATGTTAATTTCTTTTAAATAAATTGTGCAGATTAGCAGATTACAAGCTCACAACGCGTTGCGATGGGAAGCGAAGCATTGATGTAGTTTCTGAGATTATAGGAGATTGCGAGATTAGCCGTGGACGTAAACACTGGCAGTAACACAGAAAGACATTGATGAAAGGAATTATGTGAAAATAAATGAGGGGAGGTACTAAATGCTCTGTCCAGCAGTTTGAGATTAGCTCCACGCACGCATGCACACAGACAGATCTGATAACAACATGACTTTTTTTCACAGATTCCAAAACCATTAACATTTACTGTAAATCATTGCAGGCAGTTCAGTCCCAGTAGATAATGGGTGTACGCTGTACGCCATGTGCATGGAGTAGTGCTAAAGAAGGTGTAAAGGTGTTTGGAGTAAAGTAGAGTAAAACCTAACAAACCAAGCACAGAATCAATGTAAACCCTGAAGGAAAGGAAAGCACTACTCACTGCTCCGATTAGCAGCCATTTATTGCTCTGGCCTCTCTGACCTGGCAGCAGGTCCAGCAGGCACGTCCACACAAAGACATAAAAGGGAGCTTGAGCCCCCGCCCGTCTGCAAAAAGTGCCCTCTCCAGACCATGAATGCAGTTTTTACTGTGGTGAAAGAAATGCAAATATCTTTCCATGCCATATACCTGAAGGGAGCATTCAAGAAAATTGCCTTGTCAAAACTCTCCAGAACTAGCCTGACACTCAGCCTGATTTGACATTTCGTTTCACTCCATTATTCAGTCTGAAAGTGCTTCCCTCCAGAGCAGTTTCTGGGATGGGCGTTGCCAAAGAGGCAGTCTTCTGCGATTGGTTCACTGTCTGACCAATCACAACAGTAGCAACGCAGATGACGCATTGTTGTTATGTGGCTGGCTGCTAGTGGCTAGCCTGTTGCTTGCTACTTGCTAACCAAAGAAACAGGCAGAATAGGAGCGCTACGAACTAGTAATCAAACACAACAAAACATGTCTGCTACTGATGTTTCATAGCGAGATCGATACGATCGTATGTTACCGCGACGGGCGACGCGATGTACCGCGAATGTGCGGTACGGTACGGCTGCGATGCGTTATTTGGAATCGCACACGAATTCTAGGAAGACCCCACTCACGCTGCTCACAGGCCCCGACGTAATCGAGTTGAAGCGACGCTGATTCGCCTGACGGATTTCCAAACGAGGAAAAGCTCTTCAATGGGAGCACCACCAGATCCCTGAATCGCGGAAACAAAAATGTAAAGGGGTGTGGCTAGCGATTCAGGGTCTGGAACCAAGCGACACGCTGTGAGCTTGGAGGTCTGCTATTTTCGATATTTTCACCAAAAGGCTCTTTAAGAAATGTCAGCCCCTGCCTCTCTAACATTCTCTGCACGTCCCTGCAGTCCAGATAATCACCCAACAGGCTCTGTTCAACCGCCTTACTACGAAAAGGAAAAAATACACCAAGTAAGATGAGGCGTTGGACAGACAGAGTTGGCGGGGTCTTCTTCACAACAGGAAGTAAACCCAGGTAAGTTTGTGAAGGGTCCATTTGGTTTCATGTTACGCTCTCAGGAGTTAAAGATCTAACAAGGGTCCATTTGCTTACCAAACTCTGTCATTTAGCTGGACCACCTGGAACCCGCTCAAGGATCCCCGGAGGTCCCCGGATCTGTTTGTTTCGTTTTCGCTTGCTATCTTTTGTACACAATACAGTCACGGCTGGTATCGCACAGGAAAAAGGCTTCCCGAGTAATATGGGGATTTTGTCATTTTAGAAATGGAGATATGGGTCATGATGCTAAGAGTAGTCAATGGTAAAAATTGATTTGTTTTGAGTGCACAGGACGCACGGATCCATTTGAAGCCACATTTCTGTCAATTCTAAGGCGATTTTTTTTAATACAAAATCCCCATACTCCTTTGGATGCCTACTTTCCTTTCTGGTACCAGCCATGACTATATTGTGTACAAAAGATAGCAAGCGAAAACGAAACATCAGCCTGATGGCCACAAACATGCATGGATAATATTTTGTTTGATAAGGAAACAATACAGTCACAGATTAAAAATCTGATCAGAATTGAGATGTGGCCAAGTCAATCTGCTGTCCTTATACAACCAAATGGACCCGCGTTGGGAAGCCCTGATGAGGTGCACTCTGTCTTGTGGCCAAATGTCCTTATTTTGATCACAAGACCACTTTACAGAAAATCTGTAATGTCCCTCATGCTGTCTGAGAAAGGCAGGTAAGTGGAATCTTCGCGACGACCTAACCCTGCATCTGCATTAACCACGTGAACCCAAAGGGCATGGCGTATAGGCAAACATTCTGTGAAAGCAGGTGAACATTCAGAGAAAACATCTACAGCAAGCTCACAAGCTGGTAGATCTGTTATTTGAAGTGCAATGAAGTATTTCGTTTTAAGTGGTTAAACTTGAATTGAGAAAAAAGGGACCCCAATTTAAACAAGCCCAAAGCTTTATTGTGGTGTTTATCCATTTAGTTGAACTTGTATCAGTGAACTGTACTGTCCTGTACCTTTTACTATGCAAACTTCTAATCAAGTGTTCAATCAACCAATCAAATACCACAATAATTAAATCCATGATACGTTTTGAACAAAATCCTCAGACCCTAATTTTAACAGTAAGTGGGCATCACCATGAATGCACACTCACTGCATGGAGGGGTGAAGCCAGGGCTGCGGGACACCCTCTGGGGCGCAGAGTCACACGAACGCTTAGGGATGCAGAACAGGAGGATCAACCCTTATTTGCAATTCCTACACCCTGCACGCCTTCATACATACATAAACACATGAATAACATTATGCTCACGGACCGAAATCCAGTTTTCCTATATGGACTGTACACATACAGTGTACTAAATACATACATAAATATATAAATGCACAGAAACATTCAAGCACACCGATAAAGTGATTGCAGAGAACTTTCTTGGCCAAGCCAATGACACGCATTGATTGATTGATTGAAGACTTTATTAGAAGTTTGCATAGGAAAAGGTACAGTTTCATGACGGTACAGTTCACTGGTACAAGGTCTACTAAAATCTAGACATACTTAAAATAATAATGTAATGGTACAGAGGATTATTAAAGAAAAGCACGTTTTCACATTGAAGAGCCTCTTCATTCTAATCTCTCTCCCTCCCTCGCCCTCCCTCTCCTCCGCACTCCAGTCATTCAGACCCTGATGAATATGTAAGCGCGTGCACCGGTGTTTATATGGGAAGAAACACCCGGGCCATGGAGTCACACTCATAGCTCAGCTTAAAAGCCTTTGATCGCTACATCCCTGTCGCCGTTCCACTCAATCACGCATCTCCTCCATCACGGCCCCTGCATGTTTAAGGAGTGGAGACTGGACAGACAACGGAATTATCCCCATTAGAATAATTCATTTCCCCCTGGCGGGAGCCAAATGAGAATATATCAGGGTTATTAATAATATGGCAGCCGGGCTCCAAAAACAGCCATGCTGTGACAGAGATGGAGGAGGCCAGTTAGAGAGAGACTCAGGCACTTACTGTATACCTAGCGAGGATACCAAGGCAGCGGCTATAAGTTTACCCATCAACAATACAGTTTACCTGTGCACAGCCTGCACACACAAGCAGCTCACAGAGCGTTGCAAGGCGACATTTGGAAACTTGTTAAATGGGACATTATGCAACTCGTACTTTTACTTTCAGTACATACTGTAGGTATATTTTAATGTGAATACTTTTGTTCTTTTACAGAAGTACATTTTGAATGCCGGAGTTTGTAACAGTATTTCTACATTGTGGTATTGGTACTTTTACTACGTCCACCACCGCACACGCACAAACACCCACTCATACTGTACATAGATATACAGTATATTGTACAGAGACGTGGTGCACTTGGTATAGGCTACTATACACTATAGCACTTAAGGATGTATTGAATGTACACTGTGCACTCTGACACCAGTATATGAACTCCATACATGGATTTCCTCCCAAGGATACGCCAGGCGATTCATCATTTCTACTGAGCGCCGTGCATTTTCTACAAACCTATAAATCACAGGGATTGTAATTGCCCACAATATTGTGATATCTGCAGGACCTTAGAATCCAAGCAGAGAGAATATATCTTTAAGTATTGATGCCCAGCGGTCTTTTTCTTTTGTTTACGAGACAAGAAGTCATTGGGCTATCAGGCTATCACATTTCATCTATCTTTTTAATCAGAGCAGTACACAACTTACATGTAAGATAGCTACCTAACTTATTGTTAATAACTTAAACTTTTGTTTGCTGTCCCCCCCGCAATTTTGATGTCTTGAAAAAAAAAAAAAAAAAAAAAATATATATATATATATATATATATATATATATATATATATATATATATATATATATATATATTTATTACCCGGCTTGTTTGGATGCTTGATTCTGATTGGTCGAGCGCAGCGGTGAATTATAGGCGTATAATGACCGCTCCGCTCTATAATTCACCGCTGCCTAATCAAAGGCTCAGAGCAGCTGCTGTATTCAGGCTGCACTGCGTGGATTTAGTGCTGTATCCAACATGGCAGCCATGTAAACAAACACACAGCGTCATTTACAACCAAACGTTGCTCTGAAGAATGTTTTAAAAAACATTTGAGGCGATAAATAGACGACGCAGTAACAGAAAATGGATTCTATTTGATCAGCACTTCCTTGTTTTCCAAGGCGACCGTGTTGCGCTCGGGGGGGCGCACTTTCAGCCGTCTGTAAACAAGGGAATACTTTGTTTTGATTTTAGTTTTGAGTCAAATTATTAATGTTATGTATTAGCCGGGTAATAAGTGCTATAAGGTCTTGCTGCTTGGTCATTATGGCTTATATGGACACTTCGGGCTGATAATTATTAGCCCGTCGTGTCGATATAAGCCATAATGACCGTGCAGCAAGACCTTATCGCATACATATATATATATATATATATATATATATTTTTTTCTTTTTTTTTTCTTTTTTTGCAGTGAGTGGAAGGATGTTTGGCAGGGGGAGGAACACACAATGACTTGAGCACACTAGGATTGAGACAGTTTCCACAGCTGTTACAATGCTGATTTAATGCAACTGCAGGGCTGTCATAAAACAATGCTATAGTCCGGCAGCCCCTGAGATGGGGTATGACATTTGTTATATAGTCTTTTTTTATTGGCTAAAAATGTATCTATATTCATGGGTTGCATTTGTAGTCCCAAACGGCCATGTTGAGGACAAACACAGGTGTTTCAATGTGTCAGTTTGGCATAGAACTAATGTTCTATGCCAATCAGAATACCTGTGTTGGTCCTCAACATGGCCGGTGTAGGACTACAAATGCAAACCATGAATACATACATTCAAACCACATGCTGACCGGCTGTCAGCATTGAGCAATTAATATTTATAGGGATAATGTGACCATACCTCTGAATTACAAAAATACACTACTGGAATTTTCATGGGCTCAGAAATGTTAAATGTCAAAATGTTAATTACTTATTGAGAACAAAAACGTGCTGGGTGATACATAGATACACTTTTATGAATATAAATGAATCTTGATTTCGTTCACCTGTGTGTTTCCCATATAGCTGCACGTTCTTCAAACACAGCTGATTTAAATTACAGAACTACTCCGTTTTGAATCTCATTCAAGATGACATACAGATGGTGCATTACTCATTTTTTAAACTTAATCAGCAAACTAAAATATGTATCTAAACATTATAGAAACGTTGTTGTAGCAAACATGCTTATCTAGCCATCTTTCTCTCCCTGACAAGCTCTGCTGGACACAGCTGCCGTGATTGAGATTCCAACGTCCCATAGCCTGAAGGGATTGGACCTTCTGGTGGTGGACCTTTCTTGGTTCAAACATAAAGGCTTCCATTTCAGACTGAAACTTTAAAATAAAATTACAGAAAATGTCATTTGCACCAGACCTTTAATAGCCAAAGATGTTCTCTCCTCTCCTATGAACTAGCACCCACAGTTCTGTTTGATGACTCAGGGGAAATGAGGATATGCAAGTCCAAAGCAAATTTGAAGACCAAAACAAGGGTTGAGGTGTCTTTGAGGAATGCTTACCAGAACAAAAATGATAACATATTTTATAGTGTTTGATACAGTAGGTATATTGAGTTTAGCACCAAGTGTTCTGCTCTCATGGCTAGAAGCACTGGAGTACTTTCACTTTTGGGACTTTACATTTTAATTCCAATACTTGTAATTAATTAATTGTAACTGTACTTTTACTCAAGTACATTTTTTTTAAACAATATATTTATTTAAATTTTTCAGAATGTACAGAATATGTATGTAATATGTATGTTAATTAGGGGTGTAACAATATAGTAACTGTATCGAAATATCGTTTTTAACTTAAAAAATCGAAGTATATCGAAATGAAAACATCTAAAATCGAATCGTATCGTTTTATTTTGTATCGTATCGAATCGGCAGTGCAAAGAATCGATTGTATCGATACTACCTTCTTGTGCATTGAATTTAGAATTTTTAAGAAGAAATTTTTTAAAGGAGGGGTTTAATTACTTTTCCATTCCATATAGCTACACTGGTCTATCGATAAATGTGTGTAATCTCTGGGTTCATGTCAAGGTGCAGGTCTGTCAATATATAATCTAACATATAATTAGAGAGAGAGGTCAGTCAGTCAGTCAGTCACAAAATGCATTATCTATTCACTCGCTTCAGCGACTGATCTCAAATTTAACATGGCATTGGTCATTAGCATTATACACACCGTGACGGAGCCCGAATTTCATTTTTCCCAAATTCTAGCGATTTCTTAGCGTTTCTTCACTCTATAGCTCTACAGCCTGTTGTCAGGGTTACGGTCCGTTCCTCGAGGCCATGGGATCTGTAGCCCCGGGCCCACACACACCTCTCTCACAGTTAGGAATGTTGCAGTCTCTCTCTCTCTCTCTCTCTCTCTCTCTCTCTCTCTCTCTCTCTGCATGGGTCACGCATGCAACGGGTGATGTGTGTCTCATCTTCCAACGGGTATAGAAAACTTATGTGGAGCAAATACATCCTCATACTTCTATTCACCTAATTTTGCTGTTAAATTATTTGTATCCATCATAAATATACACTCCTCCATGGGCTGCTCCTTACATTATGATGCTCCCACATATTCTCACGCACGCACCATGCAGTTACAGTTACTTTCCCCAAAACCCACACTCTGCACATATTTTGCAGCACATATATTCGAACGGGTAAGGTCTAGTGTCCATATATTTGGCAGATAATCACTGTGTTTACTTATTTATATGCATAATAAATAATACATGTTTCCCTTAAAAACCTGCACTATCCACACCTTTTACACATATTTAATTTATTTTCTAAATAGTTACTATATCGATTTTAAATCATTGAACCAAATCGTATCGTATCACCATGAATGAACCAATATCGTCCATGTATCGTATCGTCAACCATGTATCGTGATATGTATCGAATCGCTATTAAAATGTATCGTTACACCCCTAATGTTAATATATTGAACATTAAAACAATAAGACATATAGACACTACATACAAAACACAGACAATAAAAAAAAACAATTACATGGAATGTCAAGACCATATCAACAAACAAACAATAGCAACAAAAAAAACAAAAAAACAACAACAAAAAGAAAACACATAGCAATAAAGGTCATATTCCTCTTTCATACACACTACAGAACAACAGAATCGCTCAATACAGGTCCTATACGATTGTTTTTCATAAAATATATGAACTGTCCCCAAATTTCTTGGAATTTGTCAGACTTCCGTTTAATAGCAAAAGTCAGCTTCTCCAGTGCAAGACAGCTTGATAGTTCTCTGTACCATTGCTTGATGTCAGGTTTGTCTGGGTTTTTCCAAAATAGTGCAATTGTATGTTTTGCCTGGAGAAGAGAATATATGATCATACTCTTCTTTTTACTTTTTATTTTGAAGTTATTAGGAAATATGCCCAGAATGCACCTGTACCTTGTAACAGACATTTCTAAGTAAAAGAATTGGCCAATGTGTGAAAGTGTGGGCAATTTGTTAAAGAGCGATTGTCAGACGTAATGTCTTGCACAGTAAAATGGTCTATCACGCATTTTATGGCCCTATACTCTTGACATTTACAGCGAGAGTCATAACAAACATTTGATGTTTCCAGGCCCACATTTGCAATATTAAGGGATCTGACGTTGGATTGTGAGAAATAAGCTTAGTTAAACAAAGTATAAATCATTTGAAGTATGTTTGATCATTTTGTATAAACTTTCTTAAAGAAGGAAGTAAGACTCCTCTGAGCTGAGCTTTGTGGTCTTTTCCTTTATTTTCCAACCATATAGTAGTATAATGGCCTGTGGAAAGTCCTAATAGACTAGACTGGCATTAAGTTGGAATCAGCTAGTTTTTGCAGTTTTCTGATCTTTTGTCTAGACTAGCCATTACCCGTTCAAAGATATGAGCTCCGAAATGATGTGCAGTGTGGGTTATGGGATGTTCACTGTGCACACAGTATATGAGGGATGGAAAGTAACTTTAACTGGTGCTTGCATGATAATATGTAGGAGCATCAATGTAAGAAATACCTGTTTCGTTTAATGGCTACAGAGATACTGTCTACCGATCTGCATGATTTTTGTAGGAGCACCAATGTAAGAAATACCCATTTCGTTTAATGGCTACAGAGATACTGTGTAGCCTACCGATCTGCATGATTTTTGGACAACATCGGTAACAGGGCCAGACCCGTCAGGCTGCTGTTTAGCAACATGCTGTGCAATTTACTAGACGGAATGTCAGTGAAAGCTCCTCTCCTACTGGGTTCACACACCCACCTGAGTGCCTGGTGAACCTTGTCTTTCAGGACACGTTGTTCAACCCAACGCATGTGGTGAACCTCGTCTTTCAGGACACGTTGTTCAACCCAACGCAGCATGTATCTCATAAAACACAGTGTTCCTCTTTCCCCCTAAAACATTTTGTCTTGTCTGTTATTTCACTATGCACAGCAATGCTTGCAAGCCGAATCCTTGTTTAACCCTTACACAGCAGGGACACTTACTTAGCTCAGAGAGTGAAGTTTGTTGGACTTTGTTGGCAGGTGTGTGTGTGTGTGTGTGTGTGTGTGTGTGTGTGTGTGTGTGTGTGTGTGTGTGTGTGTGTGTGTGTGTGTGTGTGTGTGTGTGTGTGTGTGTGTGTGTGTGTGTGCGGGCGTGCGTGCGTGTGTGCATGACTGTGTGTGCGACGCTGTGCGTGCGCGAGTGTGTGCGTGTGTGCGGGTGCCCACATGCATTTGTATGTGAGCCCAAAAACCATCTGCCAGATACAATCTAAACAATTTAGGCTCAGCACAAGGCTATATAGCCTGTGGACATGTTGATTGATAGATGTCCAATGGTCTTCATTATGTTCCCTGGCCACAGTGGCCAGGGGGCTCTGCACTCTAACCTGATCTCTGCCTCCCAAGAAACTTGAGGAAAAAACACTGTCTGTCTCTGTTTGTCTGAGGCAACTGGCTTTATCAATCAAGGCGATGTAGTAGCTATAGCTTCAGGGAGCAGCTGTTCTATAGATCGAATGCCGCAAAGGCCACGGCTAGCTTCAACCACTTTAACCATGGCAACCCTATTTTGAGCACATCATTATCCACCTGTTTCCGCAGGAGTTTACTGGAGATTATTTGGACCACACTTCCGGTTTAACAGCAGACATACAAGCTCACGTCGCGTCGCAAATGCAGCCCGTTGTGAGCTTGTAAATCACACTCGGCTGCGGCGCCGGAAGCTCGGTACAACGTCTGCGCAATGCACTATGGGGCGTTGGAAACCCGTGGATAGGCAATTCACAATTATATAATACTAGCGTGCTGCATTTAGTTTTACTAGAGGTTTGGTCGGTATCCCTTTTATGCCCATGTATGGGGATATCTGTATGTCAGTCCTTGTCCCAGTCATGCCCATATATGGAGATCCATGATGTCATCAGTATACCCCCTACTTCAACTTCAAAGGACTTTACAGTGACAGTTATCTCCATACATGGATTTCCGTGCCCATACAGACGCTCATACAGATATAGGGACCTACACACAAAGCCAGACATAGGAGCGGTTAGTACCGCTCAAAAAGACACTTACATTCACAGTACATAAACGGTCACTATAATAAAAAGCACTACCTGCATGCTCTACCCCCCTATATTGGAGTGCCATATGGGTACAGTATATTGGCTGGATCGGTGGCTCTAGACAACTGGATATCCAAACTACTTGATGGCGGGCCCCGCACACACTCACACTCTCTCTCTCAATCTCTCTCTCTCTCTCTAGGCATTGCTTCTCACGGCGGCGACAGCGCCTTTGAATGGTTTTCACACTTGTTTTCAACATTGTATTGCCCTGTTTTCAATCAGCTCTGTGACAAACAGAATGAATGCCAGCATATTGTTTTCTACTTTTTTTACAGTATTAATAATCTCTACATGTTTAAAAAAGATGTCTAGCTTTTGCATATGGGCCATTTTGCTTCAATCCACAATTGGGCTTAGCCAGTTCTATTATTCATGACACGAGGGGTACTATTGTATGACTTCCATTTCCTTCAGCCTTCTGCTGTCGTTACTGCTGAACATATTCCACAGAAGAATCCTCTGTTGTTATTTTTCCTCTCTACTGCTCCGACAATCAAACACACTGTTCTACAGCATCTTCGAGGGAGAACAGTTTTTGGCAGATATTTCAAACAGATGCCAGAGTTACAGTAAGAGTAAACTGTAAAATAGATATCATATCTGAGCTCTCTCTACCTGTCTATAAGTTTATCTGCAGGGCAAGCATTAGTTTTCCTCCCCTAGGAACCAAGTTTTAGAGCCACATTAATATCAAACTGCTTGCCTGGTGCTCCAGGATAATGTATGCGTATGCGTGTGCGTGTGCGTGTGCGCGTGCGCGTGTGTGTGTGTGTGTGTGTGTGTGTGTGTGTGTGCGCGTGCGCGCGCGAAAGCCAAAAACCCACGTTGCTTGTTCAGACAAGGCAAAACAAACCAAAACAAGTCGAAACAAGTTAGGGGAAAATGAGAATAAGTCGAAACAAGTTAGGGGAAAATTAGAATAAGTGTGTGTGTGTGTGCGTGCGTGCGTGCGTGCGTGCGTGCGTGCGTGCGTGCGTGCGTGCGTGCGTGCGTGCGTGAGAAAAGTGTGTGGCTGTTGGATGGTGGGGTTTTATGGAATGAGTGCTGATGAAAAATGCAATGAAAAGGCCTCTGAATTTTAAATACATAAAACTTTAATGACAGACTCTTTCCATGCCGCTCATAATATTCCCATGTTTTCATGGGGGGTTTTATGTTTTTGTTAAATTTTTCTGTTTACTCACCACTTATTTCAGACCATCTCCTTTGAACTTGAAGGGATACTCGCCTCTGTCATTAGATCTGCCCTCGTATCAGGGGACGGTGGTCTATTTTCGAATCCCCTTTCATCATTGGAATGGAAATTTAGGGAGCTACTGTACGCTAGGGATGGGAAGATATGAACATTTCATATATCACGATTATTGTGAGAAAAAAAATCGCGTATTACGATATTATCGCGATAATCAAAATCCATTATCCTGGGGTGGAACATTTACCAAAAAAATAGCAGATCTACAAGCTCACAACGCGTCAGCTTGTAGATCGGCTATTTTTTGGCAAAGACATTTGATAAAGAGTGAAAAAAAGACTGTATCAAGTACGTATATTATAAGTACCTTTTACCAATTATAGGGGGTTTAAATGGTACCAGATATGCAGCTCGGCAAATAAAAGCTGAATTGATCCCGATGCATGACGGAGGATCACGATCATTTAAATCTCCACTATACGATTATCGTGAGTGTTTTTTATCACGATAAACAATATCGTTCCATCCCTGCTATACGCTATGTACAGTAGTAACATCACCCAAAAAGCTCTAACCATTTTAACCGCCAAAACAATCCCTCCCCGCTTCCCCTCCATCAGAGTCATGGTGCGCTTCCTGTCTAATCCCTCTTGTCTTCTTAAATGTTTTATCACTGAACATCTACAATCATGTCCAGCCCATGTCCTACATTGACTTATGTACTTTTACTGAAACCCTTTTGCTCTTTTGGGTTAGGGTTTTCTTTCCCCCTGTGAGTCCCAGGTTAAGGCCTGCCAGGTTGTGCAAGGGGGTTCCTCAAGGTGTGCCCAATCCAGCCCCATTTCTTGCAGTTATTTGGGGTTTCAATTTGTTGTTGTTGTAAATTACGAGAGCTCTTCATCTGTGATACTATTAGGCAATTAAAATGTCATGATTTGAATCAACTAAATCTACAGTCGGTTTAGTCGACTAAAATGCATTTTGGCGGGCCGTGATGGCATTTGACTGATTTATACTTCTTCTCCACTAGTCCTCACATTTAAGTCTAGTTTTTATTGGTTTTACGGAATCTCATAACACTGGATAATGGTGACTTTCTTAGTTTTGGTGAAGAACCTTGAAGTGATGATGTGCTTGTTCACTGCCTAAGGCCAGGGCTCCACCAAAAAGATGGCGTCATGCCGGCGTCAGACAGCGTCAAAAAATGAACCAGGGCGAATTTGAGCGTCCGACGTTGACGTCCGCAGTGGAGCACGTTTCATTTAAAGCTTCTCCTGAGAGCATGATTGCACCTCCTGCTGTGTGTGTGGGGCATCGCCCTGGTCATGACCTGAGTACGTTATCGTTTCTCCACTTGAAAGTTGTGTTCTTCCTGATTGAGTCCATCTAGGTTCTCTGAGCCCTATTAGGGAAAGGCTGTTTCGTTTCATTTCAGTTGCTATCTGGGATGCTTTGTTCTAATGCAGTGGTGGAAAAAGTACTCACTTGTACTTAAGTAAAAGTATCAATACTGCCCGCCCTGTAGATGTACTCCGTTACAAGTAAATGTCCAGAATTCAAAATGTACTTGAGTAAAATTATGAAAGTATTTGCATCAAAATCTACTTAAAGTACCAAAAGTAAAAGTACTAAATGTTTGAAAATAGCAGATCTACAAGCTCACAACGTGTTGTGAGCTTGTAGATCGGCTATTTTCAAATAGCCATGGTATAAAATAGGGAAAATAGGGCTAAAGTGGGTTAATGTGTGTTTTATAATATTATAATTTACACCTGCAAAGTAACTAGTAACTAAAGTTTTCAAATAAATGTAGTGGAGTAAAAGTACAATATTTGAATCCAAGATGTAGAGGAGTAGAAAAAAGTAGTAAAAGTATTGGAAATTGGAAATACTCAAGTAAAGTACAAATACCGCAACACTGTACTTAATTACAGTACTTAAGTAAATGTAATTAGTTACTACACTACAGTTCTAATGTTCCAGGAGTACCAGGAGCTGAGGTATTATGTCATAATTGAGCATCTTCAGTGGCTACAGTACAATATTTTATGCCTTTATGAAAATTCGAATTCAAATCAATGCTGCAATAGCTGTCCTTGTGGGGCCAGTTCATTGTCAGAATCTATTTTCTCAAGTGATTCTGTAAATTGAAGGACCACTTAACCCATCTTCATCCTATCTTCGTATAATTGGTCCTCACCAACGCTCATCATAAGATGGCACCACTGCCGTCTACTCGCCTCTGTCTGTGTCTCAGAGGAGGTCTGTGTACAGTTTATCATCAGTAGGCACGTTTGGTAATTTCAAACAACTTAAAACTTTTTAATGGCTTCTAGTACTTCAGCATGCAAATTTTACAGGAAGCGAAAGGCTGTAGTTGCTATTAGCTTGGAATCCCGCATCGATGATGTCATTGAGTGAGAGTGTGTGGTTGTGTGGTTGTGTGGGTGTGTGTGTGTGTGTGTGTGTGTGTGTGTGTGTGTGTGTGTGTGTGTGTGTGTGTGTGTGTGTGTGTGTGTGTGTGTGGGGCCAGCATTTTAGCATGTCGAATTTATTAATACTTAAAATATTTTGAGGAAGAATGCTGCTTTGTCCCAAAGCAACTGCAAAAGATTGCTGCTATTTGTTTAAAAAAGCTTTTTACTCTGTATATATAACATGTGTATAACGACAAAATGTGACATATCTCTGTTTACACAATGCTGTACTACAACTATTATATATGTCCCCCTTTTTCAATGGGAACAGTTTTTATTATATTTTGACACTTGCTTTGGCAAAGTAAACGTATGTTTTCTCCTGCCAATAAAGCTCCTTTGAGTTTGAGTGGGGCATGTACGGGTCACGACTCACACATCATTGAGCAGCTTACAGCTAATAAACAAGGACATCACATGCCTCACACCTCATCCACCTCACTGACTGCTGCTCTGCTACAATTGATTTTGGACAGAATGCACTTTGTGCTGGTGTGGCTTCTCCTATACTTGGTTGCACTGCGGTTTCGCACACCCAAAATATAGCCGATCCTCGAGCCCACAACGAGTCAGGCTGCTACGTGTTGTGAGCTTGTACATTAGCAACTTTTTGCACGACACCGGCACGCAACCAAGTATAACGGGGCTTTTATTCAGCATGGCCTGGTGCGCTAAAGGATCCATTTTCATTCAGTAACCACAAATGTAGGCTGTAGGGCAGAGAAACCTTGTATCTGAGTATCTCCATATTTCAACTTCTAATGTTTTTTCTTTTTCGTCGCCTTTTGAGCTTGGAGTTCTGCTCATTTTGGCTCATTTTCAAAAATGATGAAAATTGGTCAAATATATTTTATAAATATTGAACCAATGATAATACTAACAAGAGCATTTTGACTAAATAATAACTATATTGGAACCATTCGAACACAGACCGTCCTTTTTTCCTGAGGAGGTTTTGGACATACAAGGTTTCCGCCCGACGAGGCTACAGATTGTGCTGTGGGTCTGTACTGCGTCAGCCCCTTTGATATTTTATGCTCTGCAGGCATATGGTGGGCTGACATTCTGCCATTAAAAGGGGGTGAGTTGAGTGAATGAACAAGGATTTATGTGGACTTCATTTCAAATCCTCATGGCCGCTCTACAGGCCCACACTTTGTTGACCGTGGTCCCCCAGGGGTCCGTACTAGGCCCCCTCTTTTTTCCCCCCTCTACACCAAATCTCTTCGCCAAAAATAGACGATCTACAAACTCAAAGCGCGTCTTCTTGTGCGGACATATTTCCCCCCAGAATGTTCGTCTATCATGACATGCCCAGAATACGACGCTATAGGGCAGTGGGTCCTCAACCTTTTCAGGCTGTGACCCCCAAAATAATCATATTTTAACTGGGGGGACCCCCCACACCCACCCACCCTGACTAGCTCTAAGAGTCGAGGCATTACATTTTTTTATAACGCGGTTCTATTGTGAAAAAAGCCGATCTACATGCTCACAACGACTCGCAACGCGAGGCGTTGTGAGCATGTAGATTGTCTATTTTCACAATTTCTGCCTCTAATATTTGACAATTTGGCCAATGTTTAATTTTTCATTTTAGAGGTATTAAAAAGTCCTCAAATTGACACTTTAGAAATGTGTAGACACCCTCTATAGGATGAAAACAACATTGCACATTAAGTTAATAATCTGGAGACCCCCCAAAATAATTTGGGGACCCACAGGTCCCGACCCACAGGTTGAGAACCACTGCTATAGGGCTCACAATCACATTGTTAATGAAGATCAAAACACAGCAGGCAGGCTGACTACTGGAAATGCAGCAACTGTTTAAGATTCCCCAACTGTGCATTAAGCTCCTGAATCTTTGTGTTTTACAATGTTTATCCGATTCCTCACTGACGATGTTAAACCTGTAATAGTATTTGGATGATAATGTTGCACGTTAACCTTTGTAGCACACAAACAGCCACCAATCAATGCCTGCAGTGGCCAACACACAAATTACATTACAATGGCTGTTGTGTAATCAATCACTTAACGATGCTTTGGAGTCCTGACATTTAGAAAGAAAATATCATGCGGTGTCCAGTGCTACTGTAACAAACATACATCATCTCTTATCTACGTTGACAACAGGCTAAAGAAGGATTTATGAAAGCTGTTAGCCTGTTGGCCATCGCTGGTACAGTACTTTTCTATTTGTATTTGGAGTTATAGTTATGGTCTGGAACTTTTTTTGTAGTTCACAAAACTATAAACCACAATAAACTTATAGAGAAAATGTACATTACAGCCTGATAAAGACAGCCATGAGTCCTGTATTATGGAATTTCTTAGATGTTTGTTTGTTGGAACATTTATAAAGTTCTTGAAATAAATGTATTATTTCAAAAGATTTTCCATCTTTTGAAATATATAGCCTATTACATTTTTTGTAGGAAAAGACATTTCGATTTTTACTTGAGCCGTGACCCATAAAAATGTGTCCATGACCCACAAATGGGTCCCGACCCACTGTTTGGGAAACAGTGCTGTATACAATACGGGAGTGAGTGAATGAGTGAGCGAGTGAGTGAGGCTACTTTATGGAATACAAGGTGAGTTCATTTGTGTGTTTGAAGGGGAGGGTGTAACACCTTTGCTGTTACTTTACAGTGTGTTTGCATCGGTCCAATGCACCATTTACCATTCATCACTTTGGTTGTTGAGTTCACCCTCCCCTACAACCACACCTTCCCCTGGATGATGACGCGTACGTCCAGAGGCAAATGAACTCACTTTTCTGAGCCTGATTACAGAAAAAACACTGGTTGTTTTTTTTGGTGTAATTGAGGTCAGGAAACATGAAAAAATAGTCAAAATAAAAAATAATGAAATTTGATGTCATAAGACCTTTAAACGTTCACGCGATGTTTGCGATTAGGCCGACAATGTTCGTGTTTGTGTTTACAGTTTGTCCACATGTGTATGAGTGAAGTATGTACGTGTGTGTGTGTGTGTGCGTGTGCGTGTGTGTGTGTGTGTGTGTGCGTGTGCGTGCGTGCGTGTGTGTACATCATTGCCTGTCAGGGCTCCCTTCCAATCCTAATGGTTTAATGGGCACCCTGTGGCGCCTCTCAAGGTCCCCCGGGGCGGCGCTCACTCAGAGCGCGCGAGAGCACAAAGCTACGGTCGTGTCCCTGGAGAGGGCTGCCTTTGTGACGAGAGGCCACTGCTGTGCTGACTGTGGCTGGCCTCATGGTGATTACCCTCCCCAGGGGGTCCTCATTGTGGACCCCGAGACCCCAGAACCTCACCTTTTACATCGGCCCCCCGCCGTGGCCCAGCAGGGGGGCGACTAGGCACCACTGTCAATCACATCACCACTTGACTTCAGCGGACCCGTCTAGCACACAGCGAGCTGCCTCGCATCCACACAGACTATCGCTCCGTCTGGAGAGCAAGGCGCACGGCGAGGGAGATGTTTAGAGGCCATGAATCCAGTTAATCGTGTTTTTGAAAGCATGCAGAGCAGATAGCCTTTAGCTGTTATTAATTTCAAGGACGCCCAGTTTGATACAGATGCATTAGGCCACAGACTCCCATTTGATGTTTTTTTTTATTTATCTCTGGGGCCCCAATCTGTTCATTTAGTTACATACCCATAAGGATTTGGTTCTCTTAACTATCAATCATTTAGCCATGGTTTTCAGGGCAAGGACTCCTTAGCTGAGAGAGATGAAGCAGGGACCCCCAGATTCCATATAGTTTCATCGTTTGACAGCACAATCATCAGGGTATTTTGGATTCATGTCAATTTGTGTTATCAGATATGTAACCACGTCAATACTTAAATAAACTTGACCTGTCACTCTGTACTTAGTGTGCTCTTTTTTCCCCTCAACACCAAACCTCTTTGCCAAAAATAGCAGATTTGTTGGCTAAAGTTCTCAGAATATGGACAAGTGGTAAATATAAAAAATGATAAAAAAGGTTCCTATCACAAAGATTTGAAGGACCCCCTGTTGAAGACCCCTGCCCTAAAGGACACCTGAGGGTCCCCGGACGCCACACTGAGAACCACTGCTTTAGGAGATACTGAACGTTCAAATTCACGATATAGTTTTAAGCCAAGCACACGAACGCCCATACTAGTGTATTTGAAGGCAGCAGAGGCATGAGCCTGTAGAAATTCTGATTTTAAATATAAACATGTTAGCCCTTTTCAAATCTCCTCCTCTGCGATGACCTACATATGAACAAATTCATATTTTATACGTGAAGCAATTTCAACCACAACCATGCTTCGACACAGAAAGCTTTGTATGCAGATCCTATATCCCACGCGGTTCGCCCACCGGCTCCCGCGCTCACTCCACAAGATCGAAGCATTCCGCCAAGCAAGAAGAGCCTATAATTGTGTCTTGGCTATGTTCCTCAAGAAAGGAGCCTCTAGTGCATATCTGAAGACTGCAGTTTGGAGCAGAACAGGCAGCCTCGTATTTAGCTCCAGGATGTGAAGACGATGCTCAATTACTCAGTGTATATCTATACCCGTTGATCAGGGGCCACACTGTGTGTGTGTGTGTGTGTGTGTGTGTGTGGGGGGGGGGGGGGGGGGGTTGGGGGGTTCCTAGTCTGTCCTTGTGTTGGGCTGCTGAATATGGGCAGGCTAATTCCCTCTTTTGTGTACATTTGCCAACGCAATCGCATAGAAGAAAGTAAAAGTGACCGTCAACTTTTGCCACTTTCTGAAAAAGTGGCAAGGTTCAATGCAAAGTCTATGGCAAGGAGCGACGGGCACACTGTGGCAGGAGGCGCAGCCAGCAAAAAGCGGAGTGACAAAGTTGACAAAAGTTACATTTTGATGCTGCTTCAGCGCAGCGAGAGAGTACTGTATATTTGTAACAAAGCTTTAAACTAGCAGATTGTGCAAATGCCTATTTCTTAAAGATGGGGATGCCATGAAACATTATTATCAGCTATTATGATTATATATTTTTTCCAAAAAAGTGTACAGAAAGAGTTAAAATTAGGTTTTGATGTGGCCACACCCACCAGTTCATTAAGTAAGCCTGGTTGTCATGGTGGGTGGTGACCCAGCTGAAGTTAGCCACACCCACAGTGTTGGGTGAATGGTAAAAGGGGAGGGGTTGATTCTATGATGTAATAATCTCTGTTTTTGGACTGGCACTTTTGACCCACAAGGTGGCAGCCTCCAAGAAGAAAAACAAATACAAAGGGAATACATAATTGCTCATAACAACCACATCAGTGGGTGTATAAGTACTGTCAACCTCCTAGACACATGAAAACCAGAAAAAATACACAACTATGTGTCAGTACTTCTCCTCCCTGCCTGAGAGCTCTCTTGCTGGACCACAAAATTGCAGCTTATTTATGAGACACAAGCATTTAGTAGAAAAACTGTGGGAGAAATCGTTGGGAATGCTGGTGTGACTTCAGCGCTACTCTCACAACGGACTCACAATGCGAGCGCGTGGCAGGGAAAACCCGACACCTCCCTTTGATTGACTGGGGATTACAACATAATAAAAAATCTGACTTTGTGGATTACATTTTCATTTTGATAGAAATCTGAAATAAGGATGAAGAGAGGTAAATAATGAATGTGGGAGTCAGAGGGGACAGTATAGAGACAAGTAATCACATGACATGCTATACTTTCATAGCCGATTTCATAGGTAATTTCATAGCTCATTTCACAGCATACATGACTATTATTATTGGGGTATTAGGGTTTGCCTCCTGGTTGAGATTTGTGGTCTTATGCACGCAATCCTTCTAATTATAAACTGAAATTGGATCCAGAGCCATCATGAGGACGTGTTTAATTTTGCTCGCAGTGATTGGAGATGCAACTGTGGGGTCTGCTTTGCCCACCACAATCGATAAGCCCTCTGCACGGTGTCTAGGGACTATGTTTATGCAAAGGTCTGCTTAATGTGGAAATCAATGGCCAATGCCTTTGGGGAAGATGCTGAAGTGAATATGGGCCAGTTGTATTTTTCAGCTCCTCTTTATTTTCATACAGTAGACCTATGGCGAGTCACATTTATGCGTACAGCTTGCAGTCAACTGTGATCTGTATCTGGATAAAGACAAACACGCTAATGCAAGGTGTTAAGCACACAGCCAGGTGTAAACACAAGGGTGAGATCAAATAATTCATTATCCAGTAATATCCAGATACAAATCAAATCACTTAAGCCATATTAAAATTAAACTAAAAAATCTGGCACAAGCTAACCGCATTGCATTATTGTGTGTGTGTGTGTGTGTGTGTGTGTGTGTGTGTGTGTATGTGTGTGTGTGTGTGTGTGTGTGTGTGTGTGTGTGTGTGTGTGTGTGTGTGTGTGTGTGTGTGTGTGTGTGTGTGTGTGTGTGTGTGTGTGTGTGTGTGTGTGTGTGTGTGTGCGCGCGCGCGTGCCCGTGCGTGCAGCTGTGCATGCGTGTGTGCGTGAACTTACCTGCCATAATATTCTTTGAGACACAGGTACCGGTATTTCAGGGCTTGGACGAAAGCGCCATTCCTTCACCTGGTGAAAAAACACAGATTTACCCATTGGAATTACATTACGTGTTTATGTTGTCAACATACGCAAGTTCGCAACATATAAGTGTTGTGGGCTAGTGCAAGTAATTGCAACAACCACCGATCTTGTGAAAAATGAAAACGGAACCGCCAAAATATTCTAAACTTTCCGCAATTCTGACAATATAGGGCCTAATCATGTTCTTTGAAACACACATACATCCAAGTTCTTGCTGGGCCAAACACGAGAATCATGTGACGTTGATCCCCTTCCCCTATTAGCTCATACATGTATACTACCGAGATAGGTCTGCCATTTCTCCACCGTGGAAAACAGAACAACTTTCATGATAACAAACCATTTTCCCAGCAGACATTTTGACAAGTAAACACAGCTGAAGGCAACATTAATTGTGGGAGCAGTGAATGTAATGTAGGCGCCGACTGCTCCTGTGCAGTGTAAATTCATGCTGTCACACAGCGACACAGACAGCAAATGAAACACAATTAACACTATAGGCTAAGCCTCATCTGCATTTCCCTGTCATTGTTGCTGCTGTTAAAAGGGTCCAGACAGTGTCCAGTTATAATGTTACATAGAAAGACTGCACTTCAAAATGTTGCTTTTTTTTGTCAGTTTGAGGGGAACTCAGCACTACAAAGGGAGGAGCAGCGAATCGTGACTGAGGCTATGTAACCCGTTTCCTGACAACACTCTCCCTTTCAATTAACTTCTTTCACGCTCAGCTGCCATTCGGCTCGACGATAAACATTCAAAGGTGCCCGCTGCCCCAAGTGATGTCTGAATAAGGTACAGTTTAATCATGGAAACAGCTCATAAAACTAATGGAAAAATGTAAGCAAGGACCAGGTGTTGGACCTCTCTTCCTATCAAATATTTCGATATCGATACGATACGACACAATATTACCGTACACATTTCATATTTAATATTTTAAGAATTGCAACAGTGAGAAACAGCTTAATAATAAGTCTATATCACCCTTGATTTTAAGTGCTATTGGATTCCCACACTAGTTATTTTGTAGCAAAAGGCAATGATATAGGCAATATGGGCAACATTACTATTTTGAAAAACATTTTAAAGTAGTTCAATTAGCTGATCTACAAGCTCACAACATGTCGATGTAGATCTGTGTTTGAAGTATTTTTAAATGTTTTTCAAAATGGTAAAAACAGGCAAAGAAGTTTAGGGATAAGCGGTAATGCATGGACAAAAATAGGGTCCAATATCCTAAAGATGTTTGACAGCAAGGCAGCCAGAAACAATTAGTGGCCAGTAGAGGGCAGGCCAAATGCCAGTCAAATGGAAATCACACAGTGCCAATCATTATAGACAGTGTGTATATACAGTAATGTCATTTTGGATCTAATTTGAAATAGGATAAAGAAACTCTTCTTGGTAGAGAGAGAGAGAGAGAGAGAGAGAGAGAGAGAGAGAGAGAGAGAGAGAGAGAGAGAGAGAGAGAGAGAGAGAACCACTCACATTGTGCTGCTGAGGATATTGGCAAGCAATTCACACCTCTGCACATGTTCTCACTGTAAAAGCCCAGTGGTCGGTATTCAGAAGCAGCCAGATATGCTTTCCACCTTCAGGAGAAGCTGCCATAAACTATTTATGACACTTCCATTACAGGCACAGTGTTCTTCCCGGCTTGTACCTTCCTTTTTTCAAGGGTTGTATAAGAATTCCACTGTGCGAGAGGTCAGAGGTGATTAGCGTTAATTTATGACACAAGTGTGTCAACGTGTGTGTCAACGGGGGGGGAGGTGGCTGCGTGTGGCTACGGTAGAATCAGTGCTGCTGTACAGGGTCAAGACATGGAAGCTCACAGTAATAAAGCTGGAAAAGGCCCTGGATGGCGTCTACACCACTGTTTCCCTAATCTCTCGAGACAGCCTCAGTGTCACTACGAGACAGACCGAGTGGGCGTCGCCCTTTCTTTGATGATGGGTTCCCAGATTGCTGTTTCCCAAACACTGGGTCGGGACCCATTCGTGGGTCACGGACACATTTTCATGAATATAGTTATTTTTCGATGGGTGGGAAGGTGGGGTTAGTTGGGAGCTGGGGGGAAACTGGAAGGGATGACTTTGAACATTTTTATATACCAGTAAGACTCCCTAATCGGGAGATAAGCGACCGTTGGTCGCTTATCTCCACAAATAGGCCAAAAGTTTGTTTTACCAATTATCAAGACATACGGGCAGTTGACAGTTGGTTACTCATTGAAGTTGAATCTCCATATATGGAGATAACCTACGCATCACACTAAGTCTGACCTCACCAGCCCATATTTGGGCATGAGCAACTTATGTCTCCATATATGGAGATATGATGACATCACACAGTCCTCAGCCGATGATGTGGCGTGATGTCATACAATACACAAACGAGCCCTACAGTATAAAGGGGCAATTCTTGCCAGGAAAGAAGCATTTCTTCGACTCAGACCTTATCGCCAGGGTTGGCTTATAGCAGCTGTCGGTAGGACCATATATGGATTCTGTTAGTGTGGATCTCCTAACAGGGCATCATCTGGGATACAATCCCTTTTATGCCCATATATGGAGATCCCTAACAGAATCCCTTTCATGCCCATATATGGAGATCCCTAACAGAATCCCTTTTATGCCCATATATGGAGATCCCTAACAGTATCCCTTTTATGCCCATATATGGAGATCACTAACAGCTAACAGAATCCCTTTTATGCCCATATATGGAGATCCCTAACAGAATCCCTTTTATGCCCATATATGGAGATCCCTAACAGAATCCCTTTTATGCCCATATATGGAGATCCCTAACAGAATCCCTTGTATGCCCATATATGGAGATCCCTAACAGAATCCCTTTCATGCCCATATATGGAGATCCCTAACAGAATCCCTTTTATGCCCATATATTATGGAGAAATCCCTGCTCTGAGTATCTGACATCAGTGTGATGTCACCTGTTTATGCCCATATATGGAGATCCCTGCTCTGCGTATCTGGTTGCTATGGTAAACAGTTGGTTGCTAGGGTAAAAAAACATGGTTGCTATGGTAAACAGTTGGTTGCTAGGGTAAACAATGTAAGATTTTCACTTTCTAGGATAACTATATTTGCTATTCCCAGATGATGCCCTTTTAGGGTACCCCTCATGCCCATATATGGAGATCCCCAGGCTTTACTAATTAACATAAGTTTTATGCCCATATATGGAGATCATTGTCCCAATGTCATCAGATATATGGGCATAAATGGACACAGGCAAACTAGATGGGCTGTATGGATATCCAGATGTGTGATGTAAGTGTTTTATTCCAAATGTGGCACCCCACAGACATATTTCCAGAAACAAAATCCCTTTCATGCCCATATATGGAGATTTCTGATGTCATCAATCCCAGGCCCTGTAAAAAACATGGTTGCTATGGTATGAGCAACTTATGTCTCCATATATGGAGATTCAACTTCAATGAGTAACCATGGCAAACTGTCAACTGCCCGTATGTCTTGATAATTGGTAAAACAAACTTTTGGCCTATTTGTGGAGATAAGCGACCAACGGTCGCTTATCTCCCGATTAGGGAGTCTTACTGGTGTCATACTGATGCGGAGATATGAGCAGGGCAAAGGTGTGACGTGTGACGGACGGACGGACGGACGGACGGACGGACGGACGGACGGACGGACGGACGGCCGGTGGAGGTTTTCATAGTAAACTGCTCCCTGACGGTCGCAACAAGAAAGCAAGAAAGAACTGACCAACATGAAACCGCTGATAAATGGTTGATGTATTAATGCAATGTCCTATATTATGTATTCATGACATGTATCACGGCAAAATTGTGCAATAAAATGTATATAAAAAAGAAAAAAAGAAAGGAGGCATAATGAGTGAAAACACTCAACAATGTTCCCTCACAAGAACAAATCCTAATCCATGTATGCAAATTTTAATTGACACTCACCTCTGGCATTGGCTACATTGAATGTGTTGGATTCAGCACAGCCATTGTCTCAAGACAATGTTTCAACTGGTGTGGAATTAGAGGGGTTTGGAGTCTTTCACTGTGATAACTGGGGAAAGAGGGAATGGAATTGTTTCAGCTAATCCGCTTTTAACAGCCCATCACAAGTCCTCCACCGCTTCAGTGACAATGTTTAGATCTGGAACTGGGTGAGGAGGAGGAGACAGAGAAGAAAAGAGGAAAACCTAGAGGCAGGGACGTGCAGAGAGTGGAAATATCGAAAATAGCAGACCTCCAAGCTTACAACGCTTCGCGCTGCGACACGTTGTGAGCTTGGAGGTCAGCTATTTTCGGTGCTTGATACCACACTAAGCATAATCGAGTGAATACTGGAGATGTGGCGTAACGGCATGGATTTCTACACTGAGAGGGCAATTCTTTCAACATAAGATGCTGCTTTCAAGTTCAGGAGAGTTTACTTTGGACAAGGCAATTTTCACTTGAATGCTGCCTTCGGGTATAGCATGGAAAGAGGGTATTTGCGTTTCTTTCACCATAGTAAAAACTGCATTCATGCTCTGGAGAGGGCACTTTTTACAGACGGGTAAAAGGGCAGGGGCTCAAGCCCCCTTCGATGTCTATGTGTGCACGTGCCTGCCTAGAGGGGAGAGGTGAGGCAGCAATATTGAAAATACAGATACTCTGAGAGAGAGAGAGAGAGAGAGAGAGAGAGAGAGAGAGAGAGAGAGAGAGAGAGAGAGAGAGATGACAATTGAGGCAAAAAGAAAGAGATGGATGAAGCAGGGAAAGTCTCAGAGGACTCAGGTCAAAGACCTTTGACTCCCAATAGTGTTATCCCTTGCTAAATATGGAATTGGAATAATAGCCTACAACAGCAACAAACTGACCACATCTACAGTACAGTATAGGATGTGGAAAATAACACCTGATATTTAATTGGCTTATTTACAGAGTTTTGACATCAGATGCCTGATGAAGGTCCATTGACCAACAACGAAATATTGGACGTATATTTTTCAGTATGCTGATATTTAATCCTTTTGTATTGTATGTTTTTATCCTGCACCTGAATCCAATAGAGTTGGATGTGCAGATTGTGCACACCACGTAGCTTTCCTGACATACATGCTACAAGTAACGCGCCGTAAGGGCGAGAAGCGGCAGTCAGGTCGCAAACAACAGAGCTTCTAAATACGGCGAGCGCGCTCACACACACACACACACACGCACGCACGCACGCACGCACGCACGCACGCGCGCGCGAGAGCCAATCAGCGACGTGGCACAGACCCTGCTGCCTTCACTAGCGTCACACTCAATCAATGACGGACGGACAGACATGAGCTGGAGGTTTTCATAGTAAATGCGACCTGACGGTCGCAGTAACATCCTGTCTAAACTATGCACCATTAAAAACATCATACTGTATGATACACTCATGAAGAGCAGAAGGGGTACGAATCTCCTCTCGACTTTCTTGAATTATCAGCAGTGAAAGAGCTTTATGATGTGCATTACATCATATTCACGCACACATTCACACAAGGATGGCCGAGGAAACCGTGCAAGGCACCAGCCCGCAGTGGTGGAAAAAGTACTCACATTTCTAACTTAAGTAAAAGTATCAATACTGCAATTTAGTGTTACAAGTAAAGTCCGGAATTCTAATTTTCTAAATGTACTTAAAGTACCAAAAGTAGAAAGTACTCATTATGCAGAATGAAGTAAAAGTATTGGAAATCGGAAATACTCAAGTAAAGTACAAATACCTCAAAATTGTACATAAGTACAGTACTTAAGTGAATGTACTTAGTTACTTTCCACCACTACCAGCCTGCTCATAAGGTGCAGAGGGTTCAGTGTCTTGCTCAAGGACTCTTCAACACACAGCCAGGAGGAGTCTGGGATCGAACCGGTAACCCACTGATGCCCCATATACATACAGTATATATTTACTTACAGTAAATTAATATGTTTAATAATGATATCCCGTGCAATATTATACTACCTACAACCAATGTATTATCTGTTCAATTCTAGCTTAACAAAATTGGGTGAGTTTCATTTCTCAATGTTGTATGAGGTGAACTAATTGGTTGATGACGACGATAACAACATTAGTTTTCTTTCCATCAAGACAACTACAGTAGTATATCGTAGTCTTTAAGCCGTTATCTTTTAGTCCTTTGATTGCCAGAGTCAAACAGGAGTCTGTTATCCCTGTATTTACATGTGACCTCTATTTTACAAGTTCTAGAGAAGAGCTGTTGTGATTGGGAAAACATTATGTGCTGCACCAAAGTTGACTTCTTGTGCGTGCCCAGCAGAGCCTGATTCCTTGTTCCCCTGTGAGCCTGATGGGAACAGAGTGCAACAACAAAAAAAGAGAGCAGAGGCTCCGAGGCTGTATTTAGGACTGTTGTTCTGCTCGGAATCACTCAATATTGCATTAACCTGTCATACAGAATTTCCAGGGGAAAACAGAGGTGGCCCTTTAAAAAAAGTGTTTACTTTTATCAGAAGAACGGCAGCGCTGACAAAAAATATATATAAACATCACTTAAAGGTTCAGGTCTCATGTAATGTCAGTTCTGAGGTAAACACCCAATCAACTCACGCAGAAAATATGGTTTATTGTTGGTATCAATGCTCAACCGTTCTCACAAGTATAATGCCACGAGCATGCTGGTGTGTGTCTGTCGAGTTATGTTTAAAAGACTTTCATGCAGTCGAATTATCATGTAGTTTGTCCTTTTTTGGACACCAGTCAATAACCAAAACTACAAACTCAGATCACTTTTTGACCTCTGACAAACACTGCATGACTACTACTGATAGGGTCGGGGATAGCTGTCACCAGGCCTGTCAATGGAGGTTGTATCACAGCCAAGATTACCTTATGTCATGCGTATTCAACTGGAGGCCCGTGGGATCTTTCTTGTGGCCCCTGGAGCAATTTATTGATTGCCTCCAGGTACCACTTTAGGTTGGGGGCATTTGCACTAACAATTAGATGGGAAAAAAATTATATTAACCATTTAACAGTTACCGGTTAAATATGAATCCAGTCATTCTTTTGGTTTACATTGGCCTGTAGCCCCCGACCTCACCTTTGTCCGCCTGTCACATCTAGTTGAATAGCCCTATCTGAATCTTGAGCCTGTTCTACTGCAGCATGCCCAGAATTGGACCCGTAATCATAACACCTCTCTACTTGAGACTGCTGTCCTCACCGTAGGCGCCGGCTACACGAATATGGATCTTAGTCTGAAAATCTCTCCAAGCTGGAGATCAAATCAAGGAGGATGCGCATTGCGCAACTCCTTTTCTGTCATTTTGACACAAATACAGTTTATGTGAAATACGTAAGAGAATCTGATCATCCTGAAGACCTTCAAGACGCTTTATGTGCTGCTGACTTGTATTGATCCCCATGGGGAAATGCAGGGCGTGTCACTACGGCACTGAATCAAAACAAGACCAGGCCAGGTCAGGCAAACCAATGTGGGCTGGAACATTAAGTCACGGTATAATACTGTACTAACTACCTCTAATGTCTGCGTCAGTAATAGGGAGCTAAATATATACAAATGCTCTCACATACTTACACACTCAGATACCAAATGTTTCTCAATGTGTGCGCGTGTGCATGCGTCGCCTGCACACAGTATGTGTGTGCATGCATGCATGCCTGTGACCTGTGTGCGTAAAAAGCAGCTGTCTTCAAGACCAAACAAGCGACCTCCAAAGGAGCTGTGGTACTATATAGGTACGTAGGCCTAATCGTTTCCTCCAGTGCAATCAATGAAATTGCAATAAACAGATTGATCCTTCCTCAGGCCATGGCTACACGGAGCTGGATATTTCTGAAGCTAGACATTTTTTTGTGCTGTTGGGGCTTGCAGCCACATGAAGCTGGATATTTCGGCCGCGAAGCTGGATATTTCTTTAACCGGATAAATAAGTGGAGATTGAAAAATATCCGATTCACTGGATCCGTGTAGACAGCGAACGCGGATATCTCTGAAGACTTTACTGTGTGTGTGCTTGTTAGACCTAGATATCTTTGTCGTGTGGACCTAGATATTTTTCTATGTGGATATCTGAAAAAACGGGATATATGAAATATCCAGCTCCGTGTGGACCTAGATATTTTTCTATGTGGATATCTGAAAAACCGGGATATATGAAATATCCAGCTCCGTGTAGCCATGGCCTTAGTCTGTTCTTTACAAACTTAAGTGTAGATCAGATCCTCTTACAGGCCACTTGACGGAGAGAGTGATAACAAAGCAACGTGTAATGTAGGCCAAACAATCATGGCATAACATAACTCTAAACCTTGATGGCTGCTCAATAAACCATAAACCAATATCAGAAATGTAGGAGTAGTATTCGACCCGTCACTGTCCACACCATATAAAAAGCATCACAAAATCTAACCATGAAAAGGAAATATGATCATATCACACCAACACTCATAGCACTTCACTGGCTACCATTACAGGCCAGAGCCGACTTCAATGTGCTGCTTCTGACCTTTAAAGCCCTAAACTGACTTTCCCCATCCTACATGTCAGACTTAATAAAACCATACATCCCTAGAAGACCCCTACAGTCCCAGGATGCCGGTCAGCTCTAGCCTGGCGTTGCTCATACTAATTCCTCACTGCGTATCGGATATTAGTCTGGACTCGCGAGCAGAATTTTCATTTCCAAGGGGTGGGTTAAAAAAATGGCTCTGGACACGATTGGTTAGACCAGACCAATGCTGGGCCCTGATTGGTCCCCCAAATTTTGGGGGAGAGGAAATGGATTCACAATTGAGTGGGGCCAGACCGCTGCGGATTGGTCTGGTTCCAGGTTAGGTCAGCTCACAGTCATAAACACCCAATAAAGTAACCGTTGGGGGCAGAGCATTCACACACCGTGGCCCCCATCTCTGGAATGTTCTCCCTCAAGCTGTCAGGGATGCCGACTCTCTAGACATTTTTAAATCAAAGCTAAAAACTCACCTTTTCTTTCTGCACTACGGTTTGCCCTAGTCCATGAATTTCAGTGTTATGACCAAATCGGTTTTTAACATTGTGTTTTTTTGTGTTGTTATACTTCTATATGATCTTTATGTTGTTGTTTTTGTCTTTCCTTTTCTTGTTTGACCATGCGTGCTGGCACATTTGACTGTTTTTTTTTTCTTTCTTTATTTCTTTCTTTTTTGCCTTGTTGTGAAGTGCACAGAGACCCCTCAGGGTGATTTTGTACTATAAATAAAAATAAACTGAAAATAAAAAAAACTGAAAGGCGAGAATGCTTCATGTGATATCACAATATCATCACTGGTGCAGCAATCTGTAAATCTGTAGATGTAAAACTGTGAAAACTGTATCCCTAGTGAAAATAATTAATAAACAACGCATACAGCAAACAAACATGGAATAAATCCATTAAAGAGGAGATAATGATCGCATTTAGAAATCATCTATACAACTTGCAAGAAGAATACATCGCATCAATACAACTTAAAAAGTATAGAAATTACCATAATATGTCACCAAAAGATTATTAATTATGACTTTAGGCTGGGGCACAACTATAAAGGACCGGAGGAAAAAGGAGATAAACCAGAAGTCAGAAGAGACATATCTTCATGAAGCCCGACTGGATACAATGTCATCATATGAAAAAGCAGTCACTGATTGACATCATCCCCTATGTGTTTTAGTTATCGATTCAATGTCACAAAAGGAGTGTGTTGAGACTGGCTTCATGGAATGATGTAAAATCACTTGTTGCTAGACTAGACACTTCCCGTTTAGAGCCCATGTATTATATATGTAAAGTGATTTAGCAAATTTGGCTGGGAAGTGGGGACCCCCTGAAACACCCTCGTTGAGCCATTTTTGAGAACCACTGGTCTATATGTCTCCAAAACAGCCAAATACAGTAACTTACTTAGAGCAGAGTCCTCTTTGATACACATATTATGCATGATCTTGCACAGAGACATCAAATTTGCTCCGTACGATGATCATGTCAAAGAGGTTAACATGATTAACATTTCTCCCAGGTGTATGTGGCTTCAAATTTAGTGTATCTACAGTATGTAAAGAAGCTTACAGTCCATGACCTGGTGTCACAGTGAAGAGACCTTGCTTTATCTGCTTAGCTGCATGGCCTTCATAAAATCTGCCTCTGCACTACTGTATATCTGTGGACTTGGTTTCTTTCATGCTGTTCCATTCTGTGACTCCAGGCTACCGTTCCCGCCTCAGTAAAATGGATTGAACTGGAGGTCAGGCATGCATCAAAATCAAAGGCCTCTTCTTCCTCTGTGTGCAACCCTGGCTCAGCTGGGATGATTGTACTGCTACTGCTGCATGAGAGGAACATTAGTAATCAATAGGATTACCAATAACTCATTTTATCATTGGAAACAGATCAAATTCAGCAGGCCGTTAAAAATAAAGGCACTCCTAAGGCTCTTAAGTTAAGTTGTGATTGAACTTGGTATATAAAACACGACTGTATCCTAATACAGTATGTGATTGTCTCCACCAGCCGAAGGCTGAGGGAGAGTATGTTTTCCCCTCCGTCCGTGTGTCCGTCCGTCCGTCCGTGCGTCCGTCCGTCCGTGCGTCCGTGCGTCCTCGCAGTTTGTGAGCACCTAATCTCAGTCGCCGTTGGCCCGGACGCTGCCAAAGTGAGCACACACACTCCCTGGATGCCAATCTAGAACCTCTGCCCTAAATTTTTCAAATGGGCCTTTTCTAGCGCCACCTAGTGGCCGATGTTCGCAAAACACATTTAGGTGCACTACTCTTACAGATTTTGGCCAAAAATCCTACAAATCGGTAGGCAGTATCTCCACAGTCATGCGATCGACACGGATCTGTCCGATTTTGCATATTCCATCCTGATTGGCTAAGATTGGCTTCCAAAGTTTGTAGGATTGAGCCGTTTGGTACAAAATGCCTCAAATCCCAAACGCAAAGTGCAATCATCATGAAATCGCGCACACACGTTCCCACTAGGTCGAAGAAGAAATGCCACTTAAACTTTTTGAAATCAGCCTCATGGTGGCGCTATAACAGGCCGATTTGTGGTTTTACCTATAACTCCACCGATCAGTTTCAAACTTTGCAAGCGCACTCCCTAGAAGCTAACGATAAACCTTTGCCCTGCATTTTTCACATAAGCCTTTTATAGCGCCACCTTTGGGCCGACTTATGTAAAACACATTTTTGGATATTACTCCTTGAGATTTTATCCAAAAATCACGCAAATCGGTACACAGTATCTCTATAGTCATGTGATCAAGTCCGATCCGTCTGATATTTCATATGCCATCCTGATTGGCTAATATTAGCTTCCAAAGTTTGCAGGATTGCACCACCAGGACGCACAGCCTGGTGGAGACCTGTGCTCGGAAGAGCACTGCTTCTAGTTCTACATCATTTCCTCTTTTTGAGAATTTCTCCTCTGCTGTTTGTTCCTCCTCCCATTCCACACATCTCTGTGTGTGTATGTGTGTGTGTGTGTGTGTGTGTGTGTGTGTGTGTGTGTGTGTGTGTGTGTGTGTGTGTGTGTGTGTGTGTGTGTGTGTGTGTGTGTGTCCTTTACCATACAGTACCTGCCAACATTAGGCTGTGAAAAAGAGGTATCGCTGAGGTATATGTAGCAAAATAGCCTGCCCTCAATGACCCGCCCCAAATAACTGCAGAATGCAGATCCATCCATCTATAAATGTGTATAAATGTGTGCGTGTTGATTTCGTTGACTAAAACTATGATGAAAAAGTTTGACTACCTTTTTTCACTGCAAAAAACGAAAGAAAATAAAAGCGAAATAAAAACTGTCAACAAATAAAAACTAGACTAAAATGTTAGGGAGAGACTATAGTGGGGAAGAGATCCAGTAGAACTAAAAGACAAATCATTTTATGTTGGTCGTGTTTAGGTGCTGAAAATCTACAAGCTCTACAAGCTCACAACGCGTCGCAGCGTAAAGTGTAAAATCAGCCGTTACGACGCCATCAAGGCCCACCAAAATACATATTAGTCGACAAAAGCATCTGTAGATTTAGTCGACTAATATCTTATGATATTTAGCACTACAAAACCAGCCTTGGGTTTAATTACTCTTTAATGTGTGTTCCCAGAAGCTCTCGCTTAAAGCAGGAAAAAAAGTACAGTCCTGCAGTATATACTTGATTGTACGACAAAAAGCAAATGACAACAGATTGCACTGTGAGCTTGTAGATTGGCTATTTTCACCATCTTAGATTTCAACATTTTAGGGACGTCATGCCATGATTCTTCCCCCCCTAAAACGTGATCATCAGGTATTATTGTATGATTATTGCGACCGTCAGGTCGCATTTACTATCAAAACCTCCACCGCCTGTCTGTCTGTCCGTCAGTCAGTCAGTCAGTCAGTCCGTCAGTCTGTCACGTCACATCACGTCACACTTTTGCCCTGCTCATATCTCCACAACCGTTGCCCCGATCCATGCCAAATTTTGCACACACACTCCTTGCCTGGCAAACCACAACCTCCACCCATCAATTCTCACATGGCCCTCTTCTAGCGCCACCATGAGGCCGATTCTTGCAAAACACATTTTTAGACACTTCTCCTAAAATGTTTGCCCTAAAATCACGCAAATCGGTACACAGTATGTCTACACTCATCTCATCAACAGGGATCTGTCCCATTTAGTGCCACCTTCAGGCTGATTTTTTAAAACACATTTTTGGACACTACCCCTACAGATTTGGCACTAAAATCACGCAAATCGCTACACAGTATGTCACAGTATGTCTACACTCATGTCATCAACATGGATCTGTCCCATTTAGCGCCACCTTCAGCCCGATTCTTTAAAACACATTTTTGGACACTGCTCCTACAGATTTTGCCCTAAAATCACGCAAATCGCTACACAGTCTGTCTGCACTCATGTCATCAACAGGGATCTGTCCAATATAGCGTCACCATCAGGCCGACTTTTTCAAACACATTTTTGGACACTGCTGGACAGTGTTAAAATTGTTTTTTTAATGTGGCCACACCCACCAGTTCATTAAGTACACCTGGTTTTCACCTTAGCACCACCCACCTGAACTGAAGCCGCGGCCACAGCTGTTGTTGTATGATAATAAGGGGAGGGGCTGATTTTAGTGTGTCACTAAAGCGATGCATTTCGATGGGGCTTTTTGACTCAAAGTCTTAAAAAATACATAGGGAAGACATCATAACCACACCCGGGGGTCTGGTAGAGTAATGTTAACTCCATAGACACAAACAAAACAGAAAATGTACAAAACTATAGCACCCCATCGTCACCCCAATGATCAGAGCACGCAACAGCCTTCTGCTGCCTAATTGCTAGTCTTGTGTGGCCAGACTGTTGACTCCGCGATTTGGAAATGCTCCCGTCATACAGTCTGCAATATCATAAAAAGAACGGTGAGTATCCGGTTAAAGCGGAAGTGAAGCCTCCTTCCCACTTCCGTTTCGTTTTTAACATTGCGCACATTTATCATTATATAAATAAAAATCATCTAAGCATATTTAGCTTGCTGCTTAGCAGAAATTACATTTTAAAATATATTTTCACGAACGGAAATGCCAGCTTCCATTACTCGCCGCTCAGGAGCTGTAGTTCCAGACTCTATATAGCAATCGGAGATTGTGGAATAGTTGTCTGGCGACCCGAGACTAATTGCTAATGAGGATGATCCTCTCCGTCGTAGTGGCTGGATAAGAAGGTTTTTTGTTTGTTTGTTTGTTATGGCGAGGTGTAGGACTGTCACAATTATTACATAATGGTCTAGTCACAATTATTTGAGGTAATCGCAATTATTTTGCATAATCGTCATAATCGCTTCCATGTTGAAAAATGTTATATAGTTACAAACAACTTTCAAAAAGTAGTGGAAATAGCAGATCTACAATCTCACAACGCGTGGCATCGCGACGCGTTGTGAGCTTGTAGATCGACTATTTCCACTATAAATGTAATTTTTTAAGTATAAAATTGTCAAATATGTCAGTAATTTCATTGTATATTTAAGTTATGTGTCATGATTGGCATGTACAACTTCAAAGCCTAAAAGACAAACAGAAATGTAATTGTCAATGACAAAAACACAATTAAATCATTAATCGCAATTATTTGAGTGACAATTAATCAACAAGTAAACTGTCATAATCGTGACAGCCCTAGGGAGGTGTTTGCTCTCTAGTGTAACCGCATCACACTACTGTAGGTATATTGCGCTGCATACCGCAGTGCACTATTAACCCACTTATTGTACTTCAACAAACTATCACTTTCCCTCCGTTTGTGGATAAATCATTGTCACATTTGCCATATGCCCCCTCCCGTACCGTACAGTACACCCACTGCACCATATGCTGTGTACAGTAACACAGAGAGGGGAGAAGAGTAAACAGGCAGAGAGAGGGGGTCAGCTAGAAGGTTGCACTCGGGGGCCGAACATTAGTGTCAAGTGCAGTTCTGGGCTTATGTAATGGCTGAGCCTGGGTCTGCGAAGCCCGCTATAATTAATTCATGTCACCACGGATCCCGTCCAGAGGAGCCGAGGAGCCACCGTGGTGGGGGACACAGAGAAGGAGCCTGGTCCTGGGGGAGGATCAGGCAACACACTGATGGAGGGGGGAAGCTGCTTGGGTGTGGTCTGACAGGATGTAGAAGTGATGGACCGAGTGGTGGAAAAAGTACTCAAATTCTTTGCTTAATTAAAAGTATCAATACTGCGCATATAAAAATACTCTGTTACAAGTAAAAGTCCGGAATTCAAAATGTACTTGAGTAAAAGTACAAAGGTGTTGGCATCAAAATGTACTTAAAAGTACAAAAAGTAGAAAGTGCTTATTATGCAGAATGTCCCATTTAAAGTTTTCAAATGAATAAAAAAAACATTTGAAAATAGCAGATCTACAAGCTCACAATGATCATTGTGATCAGCTATTTTCAAATGGCCAAAATGTATATAGGGCTGAAGTGGTTATGATACAGTATGTTTTGTGATGATAATTGATAGTCAAAATCTACAAAGTAACTAGTAACTAAAGTTTTCAAATAAATGTAGTGGAGTAAAAACACAATATTTGGAACTGAGATGTAGTGGAGTAGAAGTAAAAAATATTGGAAATACTGAAGTAAAAGTCAGCAAGAGATTGTTTTTGTGACATACAGTGCACACGTTGAGTGTAAATCACCATGAAAACAGTCTTTTAGGCACTTAGATGAAGAGCCCACCCTTGCCCCCAATGAATTAGTCACTGTTTTAATACACACTACTTCAGGGATCCAAATGTCATCACTGGAGGCTGCTGAAACCTTTTGTTCTTTTGCATCGCTAATGCTCCGTCTCTACTCTCTGGAATAGTGAATTCTTTATGAATGTTTTTTATTCCCTTACTTTCTTTGGCACAGCCAAAACGCTGATAACAAGAGGGAAGGTCTCCAGCAATGCATTCCAGCTGTTTGATGGCCTTGTCTACTGTAGGGCATTAATGAAAAAGTCGACAAGTCGACTCAGTCGACTTCATTACACAAGTCGACTCCCACCAGAGAAAGTCGAAAGTTGAAGTTGATAATAATAATACTTTCTATTGTGAAATTAGCAGATCTACATGCTCACAACGCCTCGCAATGCGAGGCGTTGTGAGCATGTAGATCGGCTATTTTCACAATTTTTGCCACTGATATTTGACAATTTGGACAATGTTTCATTTGCCATTTTAGAGGTATTAAAAAGTCCTTAAATTGGCACTTTAGAAATGTGAAGATACCCTCTATACACTCAAACTTTATGTTGGTTTGTTTACAGTTGAGTGAGAAAACAATGTTTCACATCAAGTTAATCATCTGGGGACCCCCCAAAATAATTGGAGGGTTGTGTGTGATGTGATGACGTCATCAAACGATAAAGTCGACTTCAACTCAACTTTTTACTGAGTCGATTCGACTTGCAAAAATCACAAGTCGTTAAAGCCCCTGTCTACTGGTAGAATCGTCTCATCTCAACCATCTAACCATCAGTACGAACACACTGCAGTACACAGGCAGAAAAACACAACATTCTCAAATATCCAACGATAAATGAGTGAACTCTGAGTCCGTCCTGCTGTGTGTCTGTCTGCAGTTCACGTATCTCGAGTTACAGTCCCTCCAACAGACTTCAAGCGTCGCCAACGACCACAGGGAGGGCAGCGCTTGGCGTCGAGTCTGTCAGATCGGTGGTTGTCCAGAACCACCCATTCAACCGATATTTCATCGTTCCCGAGTAGGTTGAAGGCCAACGAGCACCAGTCTAGTACATAAAAATACATAAAGGTTCATATGCTGATTATCATAATATATTAATATGATAATTAAAAACAGGTAGTATTAAAAACTGGGACATTTTTTTCATTGGACAATAAATCAATGTCTTCCAGGAATAGATGGTTGACATATACAATAAAATAGATAAATGGGTGGGGTTTGTCCTCCCTATCTACTGTATTGTCTCCACCGATAAGCTGCTAACTTGGACCAATATGCAACTGTGCAAATGTACGATAATGATTAACCACCCCCTTATTAAAAAAAAACATTTGTTGGTACCAGTTTGTATCCCTGATTTAAACGGTTTTATTGGTACAGCTGCACAGCTGGCAGATGTTGCATGGGATGTCTTAATTGTGTATAGCAATATAACAGTATTATTATAATGTAACAATAAAGACTTTCCACGCTGGCAGTGTACAGTGCACAAGTCAGAAGATTTACAGAGCCAGCGCTGACACAGAGGCCCATTGGTTACAGAGGGGAGGTACCAGGGGGCCGTGTCACCCCAGCGCGTTCCCCCTTTCCTCCCATCTGGGCCGCTAAGCTGCCACGTTCCTGATAAGCCTTTGGTCACAGAGTTTTACACTCGGCAGAGGGGCATTAAAGTGCTCCACGCTACAGTAGCTCCACACCAATGGGTATTCACTGTCTGTCTCTCTCGCCGCCTCCTCTGTGTGATTTACAAGTTATGGCGGTGTCACCTGTGGCCTTAACCCTAACCTAACCTCTGGCAGCACTTAACCCTATCCCCACCTCTCCCCAGAGGTCACAACATCATAATCCGACACAGTTAAGCCTATAAACACAACTCCTGGAGGATCGAACATGTCACGGAAGCTTCCATGCGTAAAAAAGAGAAAGAAAAAAGAAAATGACATAACATTTTTCTTCTTTTGGGCTCTGGAATGTGGAGATTAGAACACAGTTTAAGTAGCTTGTATCCACATCCGTTCACAGAGAATGAATATCTGGCACTTTCACAAATAGGAAATTGAAATTCTCTCCTAACAGCCTGGCGAGCCCTTTCCATCTTCAGCCCGATGGCAGGTGGCTTGGCTTTATGGTTAAAGTTATAGCCACCAATCAATAGAAAGCAAACAAAAATCCACTGGTGCTTCACAAAGAAATTAGAAATCTCAGGTCAGGAAATCAATAGTGTCCTCCGTTTTGGGGGTGATATGCAGGATTAATTTATGGTACGCGCCCATACATAGTATACTCATTAATTTCAGCCCAAAAGCTATTGATGAATAATCATAAGTGTACATTTTTATTAGTGGGGATTAACAGGGTGGATAGGAATGGATTTCTGTGGAAGAAAATGTAATAATTATGATTGTTATCAGTTGAGGCATCATTAAACAGGTCACTCACTACAGACATGGCAGTGTTGCTGCTACTGCACGCAAAGACAGACGATACTGGCACAACAGAGATAAATCAGTATGTACAGTATGCCTGCCCACCACCACGGAGGTTGTGGGTTCAAATCCACCGCAGTACTTCCAGCCTCGTCTTTGTCTATAAGAACGCAATTGGCCCGTGTTGGGGAGGGAAGCTGGGCGGGGAGCAGGCACGTGCATACATAGACATCAAAGGGGGCTTGGGCTTTTATCAGTCTGTAAAAGGTGCCCTGTCCAGACCATGAATGCAGTTTTCACTATGGTGAGAAACGCAAATTCCCTCTTTCCATGCCATACCCGAAGGCAGCATTCAAGAGAATTGTCTTGTCCAAACTCTCCTGAACTTGAATGCAGCATCTTATGTTGAAAGAATTGCCCTCTCAGTGTAAAAAGCCATGCCATTATTACGCCACATCTCCAGCATCTACTTGATTATGCTTATATTTCAGTGTGGTATCAAGCACCGAAAATAGCAGACCTCCAAGCTCACAATGCGTTGGGCTGGGGCGGCAGCCGCGGCACCTGTCAGCAGTGAGTGTTGGGCGGGAGTAGGACAAGATGTTCTTTGTCCCCCCGTAGGGGGCTCTTCACTGCTAAATTAAGGAAGAAAAATGGTAAAAGAAAATTTAATAAAACAAAAGTATCTACAGTATGGCCGGCACAATCAAAAGACAAGACTTCTGATTTGCCTTCAGAGAAACTAAGTTGTGTTTCTTATCTATACAGCAAGTGTTATCGGGGGCTATTACACTGCTTCAATGAGGCTCACGATAATTAGTCTTTGTCGTTCCGTCAAAGTTTTTTGCCTCTTAGATTCCCGGTTATGTAATTTCACATTGGCTTGTCTGTGGAGGCTGTATCAGGCTGCAGAGAATACACACACACACACATCTCCTTCTATAAGCCTCCTCTTTTAGCACTTTCTCATGCCAGTAAAGCATCATTTATACTTTATACATCTCTACTGTCTTACAGCAGTGTAGCTAGCTGAAAATGTGTTATTTCCAGTGAGCCACGTGGCCGTAAGACAACGTATAATTTAGGCTTAATAAAGTCTGTTGGCTATATACCGGTGTTTCCCAAACACTGGGGCCGGGACCCATTTGTGGGTCGCAGACACATTTGTATGGGTCGCCTCTACATTTCAAAAGAAATTCATAAAGGCAAACTGTTTTCCAGTAATAAAATCTAAAGTTCATAAAATCAAAGAAACTCCATAAAATAATAATAATAATAATAATTAGTAAGTCGTGAAAATAGCTGATCTATAAGCTCACAACGCGGCCTGAGGCGACGTGTTGTGAGCTTGTAGATATTTTTTTCCTTGTAGCTATTTTCACAAGTTAGGGTCCCAGGCAAACACCAAATGTATTTTGACGCAGACTTTCACAGGATATTGTGGAGCTAGTAGGCCTACAGTGAATAATAATAGTTATTCGCCACTTGTACGCATGCCACCACCCACTCAAATAAAAATCTGTAAAATCGCTAAAACAATAGAATGCAGTAAATGAATAATAAGAAGAAGGAGAATAATAAATAAATAACACTCGTCTTCTCTTTTCTCTAAGTACCATCTAAAACATGAATCATTGTTGTAAAAAAACAAAGTTGTCCTTTAAACAAAGGACAACTAGACAGTCAGCAGTCATAAAATAACGTGAGACAGCAAGGGAAGTGTTAGCTTTGTCACTGGCAGCGAGATGGAAAGTTGAAAAAAGATGCATTGTCTGTCTGTGTGTCTTTCTACAGTATAGAGACAGACAGACAGATCCCATGGGAAGTTCAGTTGTCATAGCAGCAGTGTAGTAAAGTAGAAACAGAGATACAGGCAGTGGTGTGTTCTACCATGATACGCTATACAGTATATACGTGGTATGACGTACCATTGAAAACGCGCATGTCGTGCTGGGAATGATTATCGTATGTCTCCGAAAAAAAACCTAGAACACACCACTGGATACAGGTACCGGTTCAGTGTTTCATGCTTTAACTACTTAAACTACTTAAATTGGAGTCCCTCAGGGCTCTTTACTACTACATTTTCTGTTTTCGCTCGACATTAAATAGCCATGTTCTGCGAAATATTTCGGATGCTGGGGGTATAATGGTTAAGCTCTTCTTCTCAGTTAACCTGAATTGGTAGACAGATGATCTGGATCCAGTCCACACCAATGCAACTAGTCGCAACTCCTTGCAACATGCAACTACTTGCAAGTTGCAACCATTATCCCCAGGAAAAGTACATCCCTGCTGTAACAGTACAGTAAGCTAATGGAGATCTAATAAATAAATCAAATCAAAAACCCCCAATGGCAGTTGTAAGGAGTTGCACTGGTGTGGACCGGCTTTAAAACGGTTTTGCTTTAAGGAGTTGTGACTAGTTACATTGGTGTTGTCTGGCCTTATAGACACAGTCAGTCTGGGGACATCCATTAAACAAAATAATTGGGTTAGGGTTAGGGTTAGGGTCCAATGTTATTGATTGATTGATTGAAGAATTTATTAGAAGTTTGCAATAGAAAAAAGTACAGTTTCATGACAGTACAAATCACTGGTACAAGGTCAACTAAAAGGAGATCCTAGAAAGCCGAAGCTTATTTCCACAGGAACCACACTTTAAGTATCTCATAACATTGAAAGACAGACGGATAGAACATAGTACTTTATCTAGGATAATATCAGTTTCAAAAGCATAACATCAAATACAAAGGCAGAAAAAAAGGGTGGGGGAGCATGGGGGCTTAGTCTATTTACAAGTCACGGGTAGCAGCCGCCTGATGAATGTTAACCCATTCTGTATACAGAATCCATTTGTGTGTACACATTTCTACACTCTCAGCGTTAAATTAACATTTTACAGTGTAAGGCGAAGGAGTTGATGTGTATGTGTAATATAATCAGTGCTGTGTGCAGCACAGCATAGCAGTGCTCTCCCTTTAAGGGTGACAGCGCTGAGGGACTTCAGCAAGGCTGTGGTTTCTTCTCCAAAACTGATGCTGTGTGGACTGTCTTTAGTGCTGTTGTATTGCAGAGTCGTGCAAATGACAGCTGAGCAGCTTTGAGCAGCCATTTCAGCCTTTAGAAGGCGCAATCCCAGCACAAGAGGAAAAACGTACAAATCCCGCATCATCTTCAAATAGTCTCCCAAAATAGCATGATCTCTGGAGTCACGTGATCAGATTATTTTCTGATTTCATTCCATTTGGCTGTGGCACAACGACAACCCTGCCTGGCGGAGACCCGAGCTTATGCTCATGCTTATCGTGTTCTTTATGTATTTATTTATTATGGAGGATGGAGACAGTATCCTGTCGACTCATATCTTCTGGATATAGTGGTTCAGTTTCTTACTACTGTATGTTCACCTTAAGTTCAGCCTGATTAGCTCTACCATATCCCCCTGGCTTGACCCCAGACAATCAACTGGCGAAGCCAGAGAGATTCCACCTCTAAAGCCTGACCTCAATCTACAGTGGTCTAGCACAGGCGTTCTCAATCTTTCCAAAAGATAAATTGTGTCTGTGTGCCCCTGTGCCCCAACTATTTTTTTATAATTTTTATTTTATTTTAGAAAACTTTAGAAGAAAGAAACCTTTTTGAAACGATGTTGATCTACTTTAGAATTAGCAACACACCACCAGCATGCTTAACTATTTATTTAAAAAGAAAGAAAACAAGGACAAAAGGGTAAAAGAGGGGAGTTTGCAATGTAGCTACAACTCTCCTCATCTCTCCCTACATCCACATCCTGTTTTGCGTCACCCATATTCTATCGGGTGCATTAGGCATCCATAGACTGCCAGCTGTAGTCCCTGTTGGTCTCTTGCACAAAGTGGTTCCAGAGGTTAGCCTTCATAAGTGCGAATGTTCCCTGTGGAGGGAGGGTCTGCCAGGCAGATCCATTTCACACCAAGGGGTCAATAACAAGCCCTGTGCGATAAGGGCCAAGAACTTGCAAAGGCTCCTAGGCTCTGCTAAAGACATACGCGCTGAAGGGTCTCCGGACCCAACTTGAGATATCGTACACTTTGTGAAATTCAACTAAGCGGGCAGTAAGAATGAAAGGCTGGTGCTACACAAACGTCAGCTTTGTCCCTTGTTTTCTTTGCCAGAAGACTTTTTAGGCTGCATTTTTTATGTTTTCTTATCATGTTTGCGTATCGGCCTGTCTTGTTGCAGTCATTACTCGGAGAGATATTTATAAAAGCAGGATGACAAGGAGACAGAGATTCATGCTCTCAAACAGTCCCACGGGACTCGTGTCAAAACAGATTCACTTGAGTTCTGTCATTGTTATGTGAGCCTTAAAGATGCTCTGGTGCACGGTGCCCACAATAGAACCTGGCCCATTTGTCTCCTGTAGACAAACAATAAACGCTCAGGATATAAATACATCAAGGAGATAGATGGATTTAATTATGGGCCCTCTGACACATTATGGATTTTTGTATCTTTAGCTGAGGCTCAGCCCTGCCTCGGACTTGTACTTGAAATGCAATGCTGCCACCTGTTGATAAAACTGAAGAACTGACATTATGTTAACTCAAAGTTATACAGATACTTTATAAGCATGACAGCAGGTGTGTGAATTTCAGCAACAATGGAGGAATGATGCAACATTCTGCTAAAGGGAATATAACTGTGGGGAAAAAAGAGACATAGAAGTAGTACAGTATAACTGGCAGATGTGAAAAAGATTGCAGGCTCATTTATACTTTTTTGATTTCCTTATTTTGAAACAACTCGTTTGCCTCATCTCCCCTCCTCCCCTCTCTTCTCCTCCCACTCCCACTGAAGTGCAGTAGTGCACTACACTAACCTCATTTTCACATCTTCCCTAGTGAGAACTAAATCCCTTACTGGGAAGCATTTCTCTGGGATAAGCGGCTAGCGGGAGAGCTGCTGTGATGTAGTAAACGGGAAGTGGCAAAGGGCATTTATTTACCGCTACCACAGCGAGGCGTGGGCTATCGCCTTGCATTACTCAAACGTAGAGGCGCCACAGCGCCAGAAACCAGCAGCCTAAACCACTGGGCCCCGAAATTGCCCACATTTTAGTGACAAAAACAATGAAAGGTCCGTAGTTTCAGGCCCAACGTTGTCCTCAGGCATTGGACAGTTTGCAGAAGCAGGCCAGACTGAGCGGCTGCGCTAATATGTTCAGACTAGCAGCCCAAGTCAGAGTATCTAGATTGGATTCAGATCTTCTTTTGAGCGGTGCGAACCGCTCTTATACTGTATGTCCATCCCACATTTGGCTTTGCTCTTCGCAAACAAAATCACGTGTTGCAATGCAACTTGCTGTGAGCTTGTAGATCGGCTATCTTTGGCCAAAGAGGTTTGGTGTGGAGGGAAAAAAAGGTGGGGATCAATACAAGTATAGAGCCCTGGGGGACACCGGTCAACTATACTGTAGGGCAGTGGTGTTAAGTAACAATTACTCAAGTACTAAGTACAATTTTTAGGTATTTGTACTTTACTGAAGTGTTTGCCAATTTTCTGTACTTTTACTTCTACTCAGTGGTGCATTGGTGTTTCAATGTTTGGGGAGTCGCTTATCTAGAGACGTCCCACGAACGTCGCTCAACACCTACTATGCAGGTCTATTGATATGCATACAGGCTTGTTTGGCGAGGTGTGAACTTGGGGGGTTTTGGTATCAATGTATGTCCGTTTGCGTGAGAGGCATGACCCCTGCTCAGAAAAGATATGGGGCGGTGGGGGCGCGTGACCCAAAGACTAATTCAACACTGCTTCTACTCCATTACATCTCAAAGGCAAATATTATACTTTTACTCCACTAAAATTATTTGAGAACTTAGTCACTACTTACTCTGTAGATTTAGATGATTATCACAAAATATACATACCGGTATATATATACATTTCATCCATTTGAAAATAGCCAATCTACAAGCTCACAATGTGTTGCGAACTTGCGATGCAGAAAAGATTTTTATATATTTTATACATTTGAAAAGTTTCTGCATAATGAGTAACTACTTTCTACTTGTGGTACTTTAAGTACATTTTGATACTAATACTTTTGCACTTTTCTGACTTGTAAGCGATGCAAACCGCTCCTAAGCTCTGCTTCGCATTTAGCCGAAATATGGCAATGGTGACAACATGGACCAATCAAAAGGTGTTCTGACTATGATGTCATGAGTTAGCCAAACAGAACAGACCAATCAAACGCTTATTTGTCCATGGTGTCATAGACACAGAGGCCTCCGATTGGTTTGCCTGTCTTAGAACGCGTTTAGCCAAGAAAACTAGCACCGTTCATGGCCTATGATTGGTCCGTGAAATGTTGACATGATGTCATGAATTGGTCAAACAGAACAGACCATTTGAATTTCAAAATTGTATGAGATGAATATTACCCATAACCTGAGATAGTAACCACACTTTTAGACCACACTTATTTTCACAGGTGTTAGATGACACACAGCTCAGACAGACAAGCTTAAAATACAAACAAACAGCCTTTGATTGGTTTGTGCTAATCAGACCAGTTCAGATGTCCAACGTTTCTCGGTGTAGGGGAGATATTACGTTTTGTAGGATCAAAACCTAATATGATCCTGTCCTATGGTCCTGTGCTGTTCTCCTGTTCTGAGAAAGAGACAGTAATGTTTGCTGTCCCTCTTGATTAGGTCCTTGGCTTTCTCTCTTGGCTTGGTTAAACATGTTCTAAGACAGGCACACCGCGTTGCAATAAAGTCCTTCACTATGCTCTCTCTGGCCTCATATGTAATAAAGGCATAATCCTTGGTGTTGTTCAACTGGCGCCGGTTTGAGCCAACATGGCGATGACCCCCAAAATCAATTGTGTGAAAATATCAAATGAATCTTTCCAATTTCCTTTCATGTTGTGGAGTAAAATCAAAAAACCCTCTTTGATGTATCACGCTTAAAGAATGAAATCTGTTTTCTACAAATATATATTGACAGTGATGTCATGATAAACCACATACTGTACAAGGACATCTGCACGTGTGTCGTGTTTGCACCGCTCACTTCGCACCGGTGTGATTTGTATTACTTGTAAGGGCACGGTCACACCAAAGTATGGTTGCTGGCTGATAAACTCTTTAGTGCTCAGCCAGTGGATTCTCCCAACAACCAATGACACACGTAGCCTACAACCACTTGTCACTTCCTGAGTGTTGGTATAGGCTCACCCGATTGGAGAGAGGGGGAAAACAGTGCTTCAAGCATAAACGCAAGGTCTGCGCAATAAATCCACACCATTCCCATTGAAATGCATTGGCGGAATCCACTCTCATAGGTAGAATAGCTTTCCGGTTTGACCGTGCCCTAAGGCTGCAGTCACACCAAAGTACCTATGAGAGTGGATTCCCCATTCCTCCAATGTATTTCAATGGGAATGGAGTGGTTTCATGCCAGTAGAGGATTTCTGCGTGCCACGCAGACCTGGCGTTTAGGAAGGAGCAGATACATTCTCCACGTAGATGCCGGTTTTCTCCTTCTGTCCAATCGGGTGAGTCAAAGGTGGATACAGGGAGGGTCCGGGAAGTGAGTGACAGGTGGATCACAGGCTTTGGGACAGAAAGCGCTCTCTGTGTTTTCAGCTGTGTCAACCATACTCTGGTGTGACCGCAGCCAAACAGAGTATTTCTACATTGCAATATTAATACTTAAATAAAACATGTGAGTAGGCCTACTTTTCCCACCACTGGGAAATTAGACCAATTAGGGTCGTGCTTGGTCTTCCTCCTCGGGTCCACCTTACCGATCATCACCACGAAAGCGTGGGGTGGCTCAAAGTAGCTGACAGAGTACAGCATCTTGCAATGGGCCTGGTGTACAAGATACACAACACCTCCAAGATACCCACGTACCTGACAAACTATTTCCTAAAGGTCAAAGATGTTCACGATCACAACACCAGAGGCAGTTCCACTAATCATCAACGTAGATTCAACACTAAACAAGGCTCTAATTCGTTCTCCTGCTATACCACCAACATGTGGAACGCCCTTCCGCAAGCCTTAAAGGAGAGCAAATCCCTAGCCTCCTTCAAAATTGGTATGAAAAGTCACCTTCAGGCGGCTGCTACCCGTGACTTGTAGATAAGACTAAGCCCCCATGCTCCCACCCCCCTTTTTTCTGCCTCTGTATTTGATGTTGTGCTTTTTTTTCTGCTTTTGAAATTGATGTTATCCTAGATAAAGTACTATGTTCTATCCGTCTGTCTTTCAATGTTATATGAGAGAAATAAGCCGTAGAGCTTTCTAAGATCTTCTTTTAGTTGACCTTGTACCAGTGATTTGTACTGTCGTGAAACTGTACTTTTTTCTATTGCAAACTTCTAATAACTTCTTCAATCAATCAATGCTTTAGAGTTTCAGTTGTTCAATTTCATCCTATTATTTTCACATAGGCCTAAATAAGAGATCGACTCCATCACATGGTGTCTTCGCCTCTTGCAACTTTGTTTCCTCATTTCCACGCACATAAGGAGTTGTCATCCAAGTTGAATACAAACACATATTCTGATTGAATGAATCAATTCAAACGTGTGATGCTTTAATCCATTCGTAGTTGCAGAAACATCACACGAAGACTCCTTCAACTAACAATGGCAGCTAGGGTAGGGTACCATATGTGGGCTGCATAAACGTGCGCTGATCTAAGAAAAGGCATACGCCAAAACAAGCACGTGCATTCTTGAACAAAAGAATCAAACTGAGATTAAACAACAGGATGCCAGATGACTGCGATGACTACATTCCATCTGATTCCACATGCAATCTCTGTGCGCCTACAAAAAGCACACACTGCCAAATCCTGAGTGTTAAGGGTTCATTTTGTACACTCTCGGGGCTAAATGAACACTCTGGATTTTGCACACACACAGCAAATAAAGGGACAATACAAAAGTATTGGTTTCAAAATGTAGTTAAAGTACCGAAAGTAAAAGTAATCATTAGGCAGAATGTCCTATTTCAAGTTTTCAAATGGAGGCTATAAAAATCTTTTGAATATAGCCTATCTAGTAGATCGGCTATTTTCAAATGGTCAGAATGTATATAAGTGATTAATGTATATTTTGTGATAATAACCAAATCTTCAAAGTAATTAGTAACTTAAGTTTTCAAAGTACAATATTTGGATCAGAGATTTAGTGGATTAGAAGTTAAGTTATTGGAAATTAGAAATACTCAAGTAAAGTACAAATACCTCAAAAGTGTACTTAAGTACAATACTTAAGTAAATATACTTAGTTACTTTACACCACTGCCTCAGTGCCACTCACATCAAGTGAACATGCAAAGCAGCAGCTCAAGACTCAGAAAGGGGAGTAAGGAGCTGCTGATGTCAATGGAGTGCCCTCTAGTGGTGGCTACATGAAGCACATGAATCATGGTTCACTGAGCACTCATGAGGAGGAATTATGAAATACTAGTGCAGCAAGTGACATATTAAAAGTTAAACACAATATTATTACGTTGTATCATGTGGCTCACACCTTATGCCCGCTAGTTGTAGTGATTATGTACGGTATATACTGTAGAGAGCACTTTTTGCACTTTTATGACAAGATAACGGTGAGACACTTATGAAGCTATGGACATAATTTGTTTTACCTCCATTTACTGTTGTTCTACATTGTTGATGATTCTTCGTTTTTTTTACACAACAACAGTAGCCTACTTTTTCTTTTTAATACTCTTACCTGTAACTATGTAACCTTAACTGCTGTGCCGCCTCTGGGCGACTGATTTACCCCTGCGGCATAATAAAGGTCTACTATAGTAAATGTGTGGATTGTTTATTTTGTCCCAGGCAGAAGACATTTTTTGACTGCACTGTCGATAGATCGAACAACACAATAGATAGACAGATAGATAGATACTGTAGCTAGAAGCCAAGGTCAGTCATAGGGCCCCCATCCTTAATTACATAGTGGCACACATTAATTGACTCCAGGTGACCATCTGGTGCCTAGTTCTAGATCAGATGGTGTCTTGTGGCAGTGATAACACAGCAGCCCTCCTCACTGATGAGGATGTCATGGCAAGCACTGCCCTCCTAATAAGTTAGTTCGATTACTTTTTTTAAATTCGACTTTAATATTGTATTTTATTTAATTTTGTCATTTTCCAAAATCTTTTTAAAAATAAATGAAAAAAGTAGTTGAAAAAACACGGCCCCCTCACGTACGTAGGCCTATTAGGAGGGCAGTATGAGTCACCAGAACCAAGGACAGGGGTTTTCGATGAATCTATCAAGGCTAAAATGGAGTTTGAATTGGGAAAAATGGTAAAGGGGCATGTCTGATCAAATTAATATCAACTATACCTAAATACTGAATCAAGCAACTTAAAAACTGTCTGGGGTGTTCACAACTCCAGAGTTGACATTTTGGGATAACGATGCCCAAAATAGGGATGCCTTCTTGAATGGGGTTAAGGCCACGTTCCATGTGCATGGGCGACGTGTCTGTGTGAGTGTAGCAGGAGCTTATTTTGACATGGATGTCAGACAGTGCGGCTTGTCTTGTGATGAGTATACATACGTACTCCCCCATAGTAATCTCTTATCACAGCTTAGCTGTCACCCTAAGAGACAAGGAACAAAGTAGCAGGTTTGTCATGTCATTTCTGAGTAAACAAAGCCCTGATTTTTATTTTTACAACCTACTTTTAGATGCTTTTGGATGTTACAGGCTCAGCCTGTAGATCCACTATTTTAGAAATGGGGCTTGTTAACTTGTGCTGAGCAGGGATTCCCTACCCTACCTGTGAGCCCCCAAATAATTGGCAAAAACTGTAACATTCTAATAATATAACATAATTATTTTAAGAAAAAAAGAGGTAACTGTATTGTATGTAATGCTGTTTTCATTGCGACACCAACATGGGAACTTAAACAGTAGCCTACACTACGTTAGCTTCCTGAATCTATTGATCGTTAGAGTTGATCATTGGTGCCATCTCCGTGTGAAGATCCGGAAAAGGTTGTGAGAGCTGTGTGTGACAGTGTAGTAGTCTACACTGACACCATGACTGGACTAATGTCATAAAAAGGGCTTTAAAATTAAATATTCTCTCCCTAAATTGAACACCCGTGCACAGAGGATATCAGCCTGTTTCCTCATTATCCTCTTATGGACATATTTAATAATAATGTATTGCCAACCTTCGGTATTTTCCTGCATTTCATTATTTCACAGATTCTAAAAGAACAAAAGTTGTGAACTTGTGACATCAACAATGCAAAACATTGAGATGTATTAGTGTGAAATATCTTACCCAGCAGAGGGCGCCACATAGCCTCTTTGAGTGTCTCCATGGCTTTCTGACTGTTTTGAGTTTAAGGAAGATACTCTTGAAAAGCTGGTGCCATAGTCTCAGTCTACATTATCTCTTAATTCAGCATTTCCGCAAGGCTTTGAATGTAGCTCTATTGTCCACTGGACCCTTCACAGAACACATATATTATCTAGTGACAGTCTCAGATCTGTCTCTCTTCCTGAGCCTATATGGATAATCAAGACAGAGCTAGGGAAAACAAGTGAGAAGACAAAGAGTGTTCTGGTGGTTTGTGTCGTCTGTCACTCCCATGTCTCCATACAGTCAGCATTGTACATGAAAGTTCTGGCTCCATATACCAGCCAATATGTATGCAGGCCTGGGCTGGGCTTTTGCTTCATTTTTTTTTTTGCACTAAATAAATCCTTTTCTTTCAGGGCCATAATGAGGGGGAGGCATGAAATCTAAAGACGAGAGATGCAATGAAGAAGAGAGAAGACAAGGGAGGGAGGGAGGAAGAGAGAGAGAGAGCGAAAGAGAGAGAGAGAGAGAGAGAGAGAGAGAGAGAGAGAGAGAGAGAGAGAGAGAGACTTGATAGTTTGTGCCAGCTCTGTGGTACAGGCAGAGAGAAAGAGGAGAGAGAGAGTACTCGTCTTTTAGCCCCATTTGAAACAGATGCTGTTTATAACCCAAGACCTTAATGGGGATCTCTCTGGTCTGGTACTGGCCTATGATCACGTTCCAGGCTAGCTCTAGTGCCCATCTCTTTTTTTCCCCCTCCTTGTATGGGGAAAAATGCCACAGGAAAAAGAAGGGAAAAAAATTGCTTCTCCCCGCCCCTACCAGGGCAGCTCCTCTGTTGAAACCCCAGATTTATCCAATCAAACCCAGCTTTCTGGGCTCACTTCAAATAGCCAACCCCCCTGACTTGATCCCCTCATCCTCCTTCTGACCACACAGCGATATGACCAAAGACGTGCTTATTATTTTATAGACTGTGATCTCTGCGAGCACATGTAAAAGCATAGCTGAGGAGAGCGGGGTTCTCATGTTACACGTGAAAAGCTGCACATGGCCCTGGCACTGCATCTCAAATGAGGACATCAGAAATACAGCAGGGTTATGGATTCAAGACAGCTGCTGGCATTACCGCTGTGTGCATCTGCCCCTCACCTCCCGCTTTGCATAAAGCTAATTTTCGATTTAAGCGCCTTCACTAAAAACTAATTTCAGATTTATTTTGATTTCATGAACCTTTTAATCTAGAGCTTCCATGGTGGAGTGCACAAGATAAAAAGGAAAGAGAGAGCCAACCATATCTTTTTTGGTAAGAAATAGTGCAAAATATGTCATCACTGGAAATCAATGCCAGAGTTAGGACAAATGACTAGTCAAAATGATTATATACATTTCAAGTAGAGAAATTTGCCCACACTGGACATTTCCAATTGAACTACAACAAAGCATTGACATGAAATAGAAATAGTAATAACTAGAACTGCATTCTGTTGAGGTGCCAACTTGTGCCTTGTGCACAAGTAGGCCATGGCCATGTATGGCCTACCGGTACTTGTGTGCCATGAAGTGTGACACACAGTGGTGACACTGGCATCACCACTGGCAATGCCAATGACATCACCACTGGCATCACCAGGAATGCTGGTCCCTCATTGGCTGTTAATGATGACATTGCCAGAAATGCTGGTCCCTGATTGCTCTACGGGCTTAAACAAAGGAGGACACCGACATACATACCCAGCCGATTGCAGTACTTGCGCACTCTGCTGGCGCAAGTAATTCAAGGGTTGCATTTGTAGTCCTAAACCGGCCATATTGAGGACCAACACAGGTGTTCAATTTGTCTGATTGGCATAGAACCAATGTTCTACGTTAATCAAAACACCTGTGTTGGTCCTCAAAATGGCTGGTGTAGGACTACAAATGCAACCCATGAATAACTCGAAATTTGCAATTCTGGGAAATTGCAAGTGTGGTTGCACTGACGCGCGTTGCGAGGAATCCACTGGGAACTGAATTTGCAGTGCAGACTGTTTCACCCGTTTATGCCCATATATGGTGTTCTGTGATGTCAGTCAGTGATGTCGGGCATTGTTTCAGCATGCGGCTGTTACCATGGCAGAGACACTGTTTAGTATCAGCGATGTCCGCATGTGGAAAGACGGCGGACAGACATTCCATAAGTTAATAGTTAGATATTGTGATGTCATGTGAAGCGTAACAACAGTGTGGGAAGCATGACCAAAAGATTCACATTTACATTTGTGCAAAAGTTTACAAAAAGCAGGTTCACTTTGCTGGCAAAACAATCTAGTGTAGTTTCCTATAGGGTGTGCCAAATGTAGTTCTAAGAGCGGCCATTTCTTGGGTCAACACAGCCTCACACAGGTGTTCTGATTGGAGTAAAGCATTAGTTCTATGCAATCAAACAATTGAAACACCTGTGTTTTTACCCAAAAGATGGCTGCTAAGGACTACAATTGCGTCACCGTTGGCACACACTATAGCACCCACACTAATTAATGATTCGTTATCTGACGAACAAATATTAAAGGAGTAGTTCACACCCAAAATGTATTTTTTCTGTTGATTACTCACCCCATGGAGACTTGAGTTCAATAATATTATTTTGTATCTGTCGCATTCCTAAGACAAAAATGTGATTATAGTAAATTTACCCCATTGATTCCGGATGGGGACTGCAGTAGATTAGAGATTATCATGATTGATTATGTGTGACGTTATAGAGTAGATCATGTGTTCATTGATTATATTAATATCTAGGTCTTTATGATGATACTAATACTTGATAGTTAGGAGTAGAGAGGCCTTCAGTAGGCCTCAGTAACTATTGTTTTGGTAAAGCCTATCTTGTTATGGTACAGCTCGTTCCAGAGGCCTTGAAGCCACACAGTATAACTCTAGTGTCTGACCATTCTTCTTGGCAGAACTACTTTACCATTGCCCAGAGTGTTAAACTGTACTTCTGTCCATGATATCATGTTACATAAACTTGACCACACCACCACCTAATATAACCGTCTTGTCTCCTCATTTTCTCATGATTATTGATTGAACTGAATTCCACTACAGGACCCAAATGCATGGCACTGGATGGGGAAACCATCAGGGTAAACTTACTATAATCAAATCTTTGTCTTAGGAATGCGACAAAAACCAAAAAATATTATTGAACCCAAGTCTCCATAGCGTGAGTAAACATTAGAAAGAAAGTCATTTTGGGGGTGAACTACTCCTTTAACTACTGCAGCCATACAATGTGGCTATCTATCTACCATCTATCTGTTGATTGTGGTCCACAGACATTTGCAGATCACTTTCAAACCCTGTAACATGATGTCTTTTTGTGTCTAACAAGTACAGTACATCACCCGTCATCAGGTCTGGAGGTGAGCAGAGATGATACCGCACCGGAGTGGAGCCTCCATCTGGATTAGGGCGCCAGGCTACAGGAGATCAAACGCTGTTTCAAGGCCTGCAGACCAGTTTACTGCAGACGTGGCTGCATGAAGTTGCGTGTGTGCATGCGTGTGTGTGTGTGTGTGTGTGCGCGCGGGTGTGTGCATCTGTGCGCACGTGTGATTTACAGGGCTGATATCTGCAAGGGCAGAATGAAAATGATATTACACACATGGATTGAGCTGGACTTTAGCTTGACATACAAAGTAAATGTTCTCCTCAGGCCCCTGGGGCACATACAATCTGATTTACAGCACACACTGAAAGTAAACGGGGCATCTGGGAAATTATGCACTTATTTTTCTCTATGTGAAGTCGTGAACGTAGAGACACCTCGCCATTCAAATGAAGGGGCAACTTTGTGGCTGCTGTTCATGTGCAGACTGTGAAATTCTTCCTTAGAGTCTTTGGAAGAGCCAGGGTTAGAAGACTCTTCTGGGGCCGTCAAGGGAAAAGTGTCCTAGGGTTTATTTGACTGTGACTGAGAAGTTAAGCGCTATGAACACTAGCATTCCTATCCTGGGCATGTCATAACAGGCACATTTAGCAAACTGGTGAACTTTCCGTGAAAATAGCTGATCTAAATGACAAGCTTGCAATGCGTTGTGAGCTTGTAGATCGACAATTTCTGCCAAAGAGATTTGGTGTAGTCTACTCTACACCAACGTAGAGGAAATGCATAGTTCCTCTACGTTATGTGCGGGCCGACCCGCCCTCCGCTCAAATACCGCTCCCGTTGGGGCCACGCACCTCGCAGCATACGAGAGCAGAGCTGCAGAACAGAGCGATTCGAAACGCAAGTGAGACGGATTTTGGCTGAATGAACCACACTCACCGAGTAGCCCCCATCTCTCGAATCTGGTGATTAATCAATAACCAACTGGATTTCATATTTTCCGTCTTATTAAAAGGACAATGTCTACATAAAAAGGAAACTAAGATGGGTTCTTTTTCAACATATTAGGCTAGACTCCATCGAGGCTCACTGCCGTTTCACTTTACCATGGGCTCTTGATGAGAACGCCGTTCACGGCACGCCACAGAGCTTTCCATGTGTTTGTACCAAATAGGTATGGTTGATATTTACAGACGTTGAAGAACAACATATTTCCACTCTTTTTGCAGAGGAAAAGTTATTTTCCTCACTACTGCCCCCACGGCTGACAAAAGTTCGCCACGGGTAGTTCATGCGTACGTAAGTTTTAATCGGTTTTAATACGTCGGGTTGGGTGTTGTCCGCCAGCCTACGGACAGGGAGAAAGAACGGACACCAAACAGACCAAACTGAAGAAATCTCTCTCCCCCTCCATTTCTAGGGTAGACTTGCGGTCCTTGTGTATTACTACGCATGGTACTTTACTGAGCCACATTTTGTGAGACAAAGAGGGACAGGCAGAGAAAGAAATAGTGCAGAGGCATTGATGTACACTTGAGTTTTTTCCTCTGAAAGAACACCTGTGCCATTATCATGTGCCATGCAAGGTTGAAGAGGTAGTTTAAGGTCATGCCATTTTTCTATTAACATGCATGTTTTAGCAGAACTGAATAATTGCACAGCCCGTCTGATAATTGGATCCCTATAATTGGATGTCTGTGTCAATAAATCTGATGTCCACACAATCATGGCTCCAAACCTGTTTATTTGCACATTTTCTTTGTTTGACTGGCTTTTTTAATTCATAAAAAGGAAGGAAAAAAGCAAGAGAAGAAAAAAGAAAACACACATGGTGGCCAAACATTTTAAATCTGCTCTCCCTGCAATTTACTGTATAATTGACTGTTTTTGCCAATGCATTAGGCTGGGATCACAGGCCCCGAAGGTTCAGACATCTCTTCTCAGCACAGATCAAATGGAGCCAGCTAACCAATGCATTGAGTTTCCTCGCAAGGAAAATTGGACTGCATAAATATGGATTTTAATCGCCGGTCCGTATTTATCTTTCTTCTCTCAGCTTTTGATGTTGCCATATTCCTGGCGAACACACACGTAACATCTAATGCGAAGCGTGAGGGCAAAAGCAGCATTTTACAAACGTTCTTTTTTGGGTTGTTGTTGTTTCTCATCTGGATGGACAACACGCACGCGTAATTATTATAAGTAATAATGTCATCTTGGTATTCACCAGTGAGAATGTGCTGAACTAACTAACAGCTATATGGGGGCGAAGGCACAGCCAAGTGTCTGTGATTGACTCTTCTCATGGACCCAGAACACAGACAAAGACTCAAAAGGGGGTCCCCAGAGGGAACGGTCTAAAATGTGCCCAGCAAGCTCCTTCGGCATTTTCTACCCCCCTTTTGTGGCCGGAGCCACATTTCTTAAATTGTCAGTGACTCTCCGACACCATCCACACACATCAGTCACAGAGAGGCTGTCTTATTTATTTTATCTCTTGTTCCTCCTCTTTCTCTTTGTTTTTGGTTCTTTTCTACTGTCAGGTATTTAAGCGGCCTGTCGGTTTTTATAGAAGCTGGTGAATGGGCTTGATGGGCTGGGGATTCAATGGACAGCATGTGACCCATCTGACCAAGACTCCTTTTATGAACCCCCTCGCTTTGTTGTTTTGTTTTTGTTTGTCTGTGAGAAAAGAGAGAAAGGGAGCACTTCATTGGGTAGGAGGTTACCGACTTGCTCTATTAGGGCTCTTGGGATTTCATTAGCCACAGTCAAACAAGTCAATAAATAATAACTTGTGACCTTTGTAGTCTAAGAAAGTAAAAGCTTTGGAAACACCGGGCTTCCAACTCCAAATGAGCACCGGGAGAGTCTTTCTTGTAGCCTGTAGGAAATTGTTTTCCGAGCAAGGGTCCAGAACCTGCAATTCCTATCTTCTTATCATCATCTCGCTCGGGCTAGGAACTCCCTTTTTTTCTCCCATTGATTGCAGGCAATCACAGGGAAAGAAAAGCAATCTCTGGTCCGGCTGCGTCCACCAGGGCAGCGCAAGAGAAACGAATGGCGGTGTAAAACAAGGTTCATTATGAAGTGTGTGAGAGATGGTGCCTGCACGGTCCAGTACACACATGTTTGCTCAAAGGTGATTAACGGGCCTCCAAAGAGGAAGCGCTGCATTACTCCAGCTACTGTGTTTCCGAAGGGGGGTTGGGGGTGGGGCAGGGGCGTCACAAGAAGGGGGGGGGGGGACTGAGTTACTAGGGCCCAAGGTGGAGGGGCCTTCATTATTTTATACTTTAGCTATTGAAAAATAGCTGATATACAAGCTCACAGCGCGGCACTTGTAGATCTGTTATTTTTGAAAAGTCGTGAAAATGTGTGCAAATCTTTGAATATATGTATTTTTTAAGCGAACATTTGCATCTCATGTAAACAAATTTTGCATCTGGGGGAGTCCCTGGAACGAAATATTTTGAGATGGGGGTCCGTGGCCAAATACATATCATTTTGGGGGTCCTTCACATGAAATGGTTTGAGCACCACTGACATAGAATCATAGTTTTTTCAAAAAACCTTAGAAGGATTTGAAATATTCAAAGACTTGCATGATTTTTCAAAAATAGCAGATCTACAAGCTTGCGCTGTGAGCTTGTATCTCTGCTATTTTTCAATAGTTAAAGCGCAAAATAATGCGTTTCCAGTCTAAATGAGTTAAACCCATTCCCCCTATGAAGAACATTCATGGGGGGCCCGCAGTGAATTCTTGTACCCAGGGCCCAGAATTTGGTGCGACACCCCTGGGTGGGGGTGGGGGGGTGGAGTTCTGAGAACGCAGTGGTTGGCTGTAGAATTAGAGGTTACCGGAGTCCAATTGATGCGTTGTTGTCCTCTCCATTCGCTAACTGAACACGCATCCTGCTTCAGATTAGGATTTGAATCATAAAGCACAGTGGCAAAACTATTGAGTCAGTTCTACACTTAACTACTTAACTACTACTGGTCTACTTGTCTTTTCTTTTGTCTCGGACATGGTGAGACAATGGGGGTGTGTGTGGGGGGTGCCATTTAATTAAGAGACCCCTTGCCCCCATTTAAATTTCATTGGGACCTAAACGTTCCGCGACCTGGCCAAGACAGAGCTTTCGCTGAGCCGAGACCAGTGCCCCCTTTGAGTTCCTGCACAATAGCCTCTGGGAATGCACTGCCTCTGTGCCCCAACCGAGTGTGTCCCCCAGTCCACGCACACACACGCACACACACACACACACACTCGCACAATTCCCCGGGGTCCCCCTACCACTCTGCACCACTTCCTGTAATCATCCCCACATGTGGTGGCATTCAGCCCCGCCCCACCACCACCAGCACACCATGGCACACTTCATTGGGTCAGGCTTTAAGCAGGTCTACCTTTTTGCTCCAGGGGAAACTTTGTGCAAGGAAGTGGGGACGGTGTGGGAGGCAGTGGTCGGGGGGTTAATGAACCCAGCAACCGACAGCTGAATCGTACCTCCTAGAGAGGTTTTGACATGCTGAGGTGGCACTGGTGAGCATTGTACACGTCAGCATGCGGCAGCTCTTGTCCCGCTTCCGGCCTCCCTCCCCATTCACGTGAAGGGAGTGTCTGTTGGGTGTGGGGTGGAAGAGGTCAGGCCAGGCAAAGCTGTAAATCCCAGAAGGGAGCCGGCCCCAAAGGTCAGCCAGTCATGGCGATTAGAAGGGCCATCTACAAGACGTGAGAATCGGGGGTGGCACAAGAAATTGGCCCGCGGAATCCCGCGCTGGAGGGAAGACACCATATTTAATATAAATAACAACTGAATGAATGAAAACCCATTTGCCTGTTTTGTAGAATAACAGCAAATCAGTCAGCAGCTTGTAAAAGGCTGAACATCACACATACTGTAACTGTATGTATGATGTTCAGCCTTTTCCAAGCTGCTGATGGAACTCTTCAAACTGTTTGCCTCAGTCTGAATATGAGATATTTGGCTATGAATGTGAACATCAATCACTATCATATTACCAGAAATGACTACCATGAGTATTACTTGTGATGTTAATTTAGCACTGCCACAACAACTCCAGGGCATATATTTGTATGGAATACAGTTTTGGAATACCATGCACACTAGGCTTCAGTAGAACAGGCCTTTTTTTCCTTTATTTTTCATTACAGTACAGCATGTGTCCTTCATGCGTCAGTATATTTGGCCTGCAATGCCAGTCAATAGGCACTGTCTAGGTAATAGGGCCATCATTTTACAGCTGAAAGTGAGTTTCATTTTCCTAACTGAGCAAGGGATAATGCGTTTTTCTTTTCTTTTTTTTTATATGAAGAACATGAAAAGGTTGTGTATCCAATAGCCATATACATTTTATTTACTTCTACATTTGTTTTACAAAGTTTTGCTTACTAAATATCATTTTGAAATTGAATTCAAATGGTTTATTGGGGCTCCTTAAACAAAAGTGCATTGTTTATTTCACCTCTCATACCAAATGTCTTGAAGTCAGCTGCAATATTAATAATTTAAAGGAGCTATTCGTCTTGAAAATAAACAAGATTTCTAAGTGATTTTACTGCAGTTATGGCAACGACTGAGACAACAGGTTGGAAAACAAAGCCAGTGACAGCTGCGAGCGCGCATGCGTGACTGCAGAACTACAGACTCACTCCCTAGCTTCTGCCGTGGACTGAAGACTCACCTCTTCATACTACACCTAAACCCATAGCACTACTGTAACAATCCCCTTCCCTCGATGATGGTCTACATATGTTATTGTTTTTCTAGATTGATATTCCTTTCCATTTGTTTTTTTTTGTTTTTGTTTTTTGTTTTTTTGTTGCTCCTTTCCATTTGTTGTATTGCTGTGTACCGTATGTACTGACATATTATCCTGCTTATTATATTGATATATTACCTGCTTATAAGTCGCTTTGGATTCAAAGCGTCTGCTAAATGCATAAATTGTAAATTGTACTGCAACTGGTCGCAGCCCTCATCAAGTTACATTTCGTCCAATGTGAACCTCGCTCAGAAATGAGTTTGACACCCCTGGTACAGTATACATTACATATACACACCAGTACACTCTAATGGTGGCTTTGTTAAAGGACAATGCCTGGGTGTTTTTTATTTAGGAACATTTGGATCCATACAATGTAATCCATCATTGACAAAACAAGGAGTCAAAAAAAATGCATCATACTTTATGATGGCTAAAAACACAAATATCGCCCTATAGTAGAGTCAAAAATGGCAGTTCCGTGACCGTGGAGGGCAATGGTCCGTTTCTCAATGTTAGTTGTACTAGCTTTAGCTTGAGCAGAGCTTTCATTAGAGCCTAATATGAAGGTTCTATGACAATGTTAAAAAAATGACCTTTCAGAGCTGATAGTCGGCAGCCATCTTGGATCAGAAGTTTGAAAACAGGTTAAATCATTAAATTAACATCAATTATGGATTCCTCAACCCAAAAAGTCACAGAAAACACGTTTTATTCATAACTGTAGGTCAAACCATTTTCGTCATAGTTGATTGTAGCCATTTTGGATTTTGGTCTCTAAAAATAATTCCCGGCCCTTTTAAAAAAGACACCCCGGCCAAATGGGTTTAATAACCCTTCTAGATGACAAATCCATTGAGAAACAGACCTTTGCTCTCCACGGTCACGGAACTGCTATTTTCTACCCAACTACTAGTAGACCTACTTCTATGAGTTTCACTCTGCACATTCATTGTTTAGAAACTTAGCATCACATGAAGTTACAGGGGTTCCATTTCACATACTATTTAGCTAATCTTTCAGGTTAGCTTTTTTTGTCTTTATTATGGATTATAACTGCATTTTGTCTAGTATACTATATACCAAAATGTTTATCCTTTGGTTCAGTCCATTTTTGTTTTGTTTTTCATCTGCTAAATATATTTGATATTTATTAGTTAGACACACTTATAATTCAGGTTGTATCCACTTAAACCATCTAGAAGTAGAAAACTGGACATAAGTCGTCACTGTACTTGGTCCACTCTTTTCTGTGTATACCAAAATGTTGTACAAAAAAAAATACAATCTACAAGCTTGAACGGGTTGCGTTTAGAACTGCTATTTTTGTTCAGTTTATATTCAGCATTTTTGGACAAAAAAAACATCTGTGTGTGTGTACCAGTAAGGTACTGAGGGCACCATGTCTTGGCCATCTGGCCAGTGATATATTGGACCAGTTACCCATATATGGAGATCCATGTACTGTATACAGTATGGAGATATGCTGTGAGTGTGAGACCCCAAACATGCTTCTTCTTCTTTCGTGTATCATCGTCCTTGATGATTGGTTGGCGACATTTTATTTCACAAAATTGCTGATGCTAAAGCTGCATTCACACTGCAGATATATAGTTGAACGTTTAGCTTGCTTGGTCAATGTTATCTCAATGGAAACCAGCTTTAAAGCTTCCAAACCTTCGTTCTGTGTGTGTCCTGTATCTTTAAAGCTGGTTTCCATTGAGATAACATTGACCAAGCAAGCAAAACGTTCAACTATATATCTGTAGTGTGAATGCAGCATTACTCAGTTATTTGTTATGTGAAAGTCCTATGACGTCTATGACATCTGACATCATACATACAATCCCTGTCTGTAGAACCAGCCACACAGATATGGGCTGTCTTGGCCATTTATGGATTATGTTAGTGTGGCACGTGGCCTTCATATATGGGCATTCCCATATGAAGTTCTGTTAGATATGGGCTTAATATTGATGACATCAGGGATCTCCATATATGGGCATAAAAGGGATTCTGTTAGTGTGGTTCCCCTGACATCACAGTGATGTCTATTTAAACTAGACCAGGTCAACCTGGTTGTGCCAGACCCCCTGTCTGTCATCATCATTTATGACATCATGCCTTTTGTAGGCATGTCATCATCATGTCATCATCATATATACCCTTTATATAGAAAACCCGGACCGACATTTGCTTATGTAGGCCTACCCATTTCATGGGTCTGGCAAAAAGCTGATCTACAAGCTGACTATTTTCAGAAGATTTTAAATTCATTTTAGACATGAAAAATGACGTGAAACGGGACATTCTGCATAATGAGCACTTTTACTTTTGGTACTTTACTGTAAGTATATTTTTAATGGCAATACTTTTGTACTTTTACATAAGACATTTTTGAATATCAGACTTTTATTTTCTCCATTGCAGTATTGATACTTTTACTGAGGTTAATATATATATATATATATATATATATATATATATATATTCCACCACTGGAAATAAGGGACTTATTTGAAGTTCAGGTAGTTGGCAACAACCCTGGCCACACTGTTCCCATGTGGATCCTGAGTTCCAAATGATTCCATTCTTCTTCTAGTATACTGTCTGTCTGTACAGATGACTTGTCAGTCACAACACTTATTTTTGCCCAATAACAACTTGGAAATCTTTCATGTCTGGTGCAGCCATGCAGGCACGCTATGCGGTTAAATTCTGTTTTGCGGATGTTGTATGTATACCATATCCCCGCAATCCCTAAAGGCTCTAAAAAAAACATCTGTCTAGTTCTGCTCACAATTCCCATTGTGTACTGTAGGGTAAACAGAGTCCACTGCAACAGTTGCCACGTGAATCCATCTCTCCCCGGACACTGTAAAACCCTGAGTTAAAATGGACACTTACGGTCCATTTGGTTCCATTTGAACATTCTCCTGAGTTAAATTAGCACTCTGCATTGTCCTGCTGCTAGAGGATCCCCAACCAAATGAATGGAGCACAGGAATCAACATTTCCCTCATAACCTGGATGATTTGATGTTTCTTCAGTGGAAACCAGACCTCTAAGAATAAAAAAAAAAGCATTGAAGAGGCTTATTACATTTGTACAAACCTATACTCAGTCTTAAAGGCACTCCACTATCTTAGCTGAGTGTGTACAAATGACTCCTAAACGTATTCAAACTGTCTATTAAGCCCATGCGCCGCTCCACCGCAGATTGCCAATGACCCCTGTCACCTCCAGACAAGTTAGCTGTGCCCCCCACTCAACCCTCACCCAAAGCAAAGGCGGATGCAAGGACCACCACTTAAATGAGTCTGACGAAACAGAGGCGTAGCCATTACCTCCCCACATTCACAGCCACCCCCTTAAACAAGGCCAAGTCAAAGACATAGAGATTCTAATCACTTGCTCTCCCCCCCTGCTTTTTTATGAAAGGGGAAAAAAAGGAAAAAAAAGAGAATAGCATCCAATTTGAATCAAGGCCAAAGCCAGCGAAGGCACACGTATTGTTGGACGATTTCCACTTTAGTGCAGGCAGGGTCTGAAAAGAGCGCTGTCTCGTTAAGCGAGTGCGCGCAATGAAAGACTTTCACAAGCCAGTTGGTCAACCGGAATCACAATGCACACGCATTCTTTGTACGCTCTCTTAGCAATTCACATTGAAGATGACTGACGCGCCCAGCGACTTGCCTTAAAACAAAATTGAGGAATGGATTAATACTAATGTCATGATAAACAATTCATTTTTATCTGCTGTGTTTGTCTCATAGTGGTCACCAGAGACCCATGCTGCATCTTTCATGTTTCTGGTTAAAAGGCATAAGAGTGGAGGCGTACAGAGGCTAAAAAGGCCTGCCTCTGTTTGGTAATCTTTCTCTCTCTATCTTTTCATATCACCATGGCCTTCCCTTCCATCCCTTTCACCTCAAAAGAAAAAGAAAAAGAAGAAGAAAAGTTTGTCAGTCCCCTGTTCCTTTTGCTGTGCTCTTTCTTCTCTGCGCTCTTTCTACTTTTATCCTAATCCCAGCCATGCATGAGTGATCAGTTGTGTCCTGTTGTTTCCCTGTTCTGCTAGTTTTCAATCAGTAGGGTTCCGCCTTTGTTCCCTTTCTTCGCCAAACACAGAAAAAGGTAAGGAGACGGGACGGGTAATGAAATCTACTCTGTAGATTCAGGCCTTTGTATTCCTCATCAGCTTTTTTAGATATAGCTCTGACTATAATTAAGGGCGATTGCGGCTGTGATGTTGCTCTCCGTTGCCTTTCCTGCCGGTGTTTGGAGAGTTACAGGGAAGGCTGCATCAAAGCACATATCTGGAGTCCAGCGGTCACGGAAACTGCAGCCGTTTTGATGTATGAATCCAATATAAAGATCAGCTGACATCAGACCCCTGTTGAAAACCAATAGCTGACATGCCAAGGGGGCTCTGTAGAAGCCCACTGTAGACAGAGAACAGGCATCTCAAACATCTACCTGAAAGTGTAAAAAATGGATTATGAATACACTAGCTCTCTGTGTTTGTCTTTAAACAACTTAAAATAAACTTTAGATCCTTGGAATTAACAGCACCAGTGCGTGTTCTTTTACAAAACTGTCCCGAATCTATGCTTCACGCTTCACCGCACAGAGAGATTTGCTCTCCTCGCCACACCTGTTGAGCGTTATTTTTATCTTTTGGCATGGCAACGTTCATATTCGCATGAAGGCTGCTGATAATGTGGTCCAGCACGGAGGCTTCTGATGAGCGAAGTGATTGTTATTAGCCGGTTCGTGCCTCTGTGCTCTCCATCTGGGCACAGTGGGGACAAGGCACAGGGGCCCCCGTTCAAAGGGACGGTCATTGTTACAGACTGATCTCTAATCTCTGTGGCTGTCGGCCCTAATTAAAAGTCTTGCGGGCGCGCGGGTTCGCCCGGGCCTCGGCCAGCAGGAAATTATGATCGCAAAACCGTCTTCCTGTCGAGTCCTGCGCTTGGCACTACAAAGTGACGCGGGTCGCCGTTACCTGAATGGGCTGGAATCAGAGCAGACAGCCGCATCATCCCTGGCTCTTTAGTCTATCGGGGGCCGCGCACAAGTGACCATTGTTGACGCCAAAGACGGGATTAAGGAGAGTCTTCAAGGGAATTGATTTTCATGTGAGAACAATGGCGGGGCGCGGAGAGCCGGGGCCCTGGGTCTGAATCACACGGCCAGAGAGCTTTGTGCAAAAAAAAAAAAAAAAAAAAGAGAAAAAAGGGGGTGCGCCGCAAGCACTGAGATTAAAGCAATCAGGTTCTTTACCCCCTCTCTCTTTGGATAACCCTCCTACGCCTCCACCCACCCTCCATCCCTATGCGCTCTGCACAGTCACATTAGGCCGTATAATGACCACGGAGGAAGAGGCGATGAAGAGGTGGGGTCGAAGTAGGGATGGGACGATATGAAAATTTCATATCACGATTATTGTGGCAAAAGAAATCGCGATTTACGATATTATCGCGATAATCAAAATCCATTATCCTGGGGCGGAACATTTGACAAAGAATAGCCGATCTACAAGCACGCAACGCATCGCAATGCGATGCGTTGGGAGCTTGTAGATCTGCAATTTTTTTGCAAAGACATTTGATAGAGTGACAAAAAAACTGTATCAAGTACATACAGTATATTTAATTATAAGTACCTTTTACCAATTATAGAGGGTTTAAGTGGTACCGGATATGCAACTCTGCAAATAAAAGGTGAATTGATCCCAGGGCATGACGGAGGACGATATCACAATATGTTAAATCTCCACGATACGATTATCGTGAGTGTTTTTTATCACGATAAACGATAATATCGCTTATCGTCCCATCCCTAGGTCGAAGTGAAGAGGACAGGCTGTTTACTTTTTTCGCCTCGCACTTCCTTTTTGACTTTAGGCTAACAGAGGCTCAAGGGCCATTGAGATGGCGGAGGTATGTCGGTTACTATGCAGAGAATCCGAGCAGATTTGGGGCAATTCTATCCAACGCTGCTAGCTATGGCCTTGCCAGTGGCTCATCTGTGTGTTAGAGGAAAAGCTGGTGGGGTGGGGGGAGGGGGGGTTGTTTGGGGGCATGATGGGGGTCTGAGTTGGGAGGTGACACGGTTGTTTGGCGGGGGCCAATGTTGGGGGGGGCGAACATGACGTGTCGCTGAGAGGGGATCAGGGGTTACAGATGAAAGGCACAGCCGCCTCGTCCTCCGGTCTTTGGCCGCCTGTGTGCAGCTGCAGGCGCCATTGTGGCCGCGCTCATTTGCATACGTTTGGCAGGGACTCCGGGCTGCTGCAGCGCAGACCGAGGGCGAGCAGTCTCTCTTTAAAAAAAAAAAAAAAGATGGAGGCAAAAGGGCGGGCAAACAAACACCCTGCGTATGCAGATACATACCCATACATTATCTGCACCACAGCACACACAGCAGCGGCTAAGCCAAGAGGGGGGCGGGGGCTTGTTTCTTCAGCGTCATCGCGTAGATGCGCGACACAAGCAGGAGGCGAGCGTGAGGAGTATTTCAGGGGGTGATAAGGCCATATCACCCTGATGTCATAATGAGAAGGGGGGGGGTTCTTGGCCGACGACAGAGGGGTGTGTCCCGCCATGACTAGAGACAGGTTTATTGGGCCTGATGAGTGCTAAGCTCCTGTGCCTGGCCACAATGGAGTCTGTGATCTCCCTTTGTGGCTCATTGGGAAGCGCTGGTGCGCTCGGTGGCCCCTCGCTCTGTCATTAGACAGATTGTGAACAGGCAGCGCAAGCCCAGCCAGGACTGAAGGAGCCACCAGCCACTTCATTAGGGGCATTATGAAGAGGACTGGAGCTTTCTTCTCTCCGCCTGTGTCCAGAATTCACAGGTTCTGTTTAATCACATAATTCTTCTCAAGTGCCCCGAGGAGGCTGCAGCACAGCGAGGGCCCTTTATGACCCATGACAACTTGGAAAGATTAATTACATTCATCTTTTGAAATATCGGCAGAACGAGAGGGAATTTGATATTGGCTCGTTCTTATTTTTCCTCCTCCTCTTGTCTTCCTTCCAACTGGGTCTTTGATGTCTTCCTGTTTTTGTTGTGGGGGGGGCATCTGTGCATCCCTGTGCTGCCCAAGCTTTGATACGCTCAGGCAGGGGTTAAGGGTTAGCGTCCAGAGGTCTACGGCCGGGACGTCCCAACTTCTGTCTTGGAGAAGGCCTGACCCCTTGGACCTGAGGACTGGTCAGAAGGAGTCCAAATTCCGCCTCCCTTTGATGTGAGCTCTTTCACAGCACTTAATTAGCCTGAGTGGCTAAACGTTTAGCTTGGGCGTGAAAGAGTCTAATAAGAGAGCATGTGTGTCCGAGACATTGGCTGCTTTTCTCGTCTGTCGCGAGGTCCTTTGAAACAAAGCGGTGCTTGGACGACACAAACTTGTTTGGATAGGGCTGGTGGGTGAGGGCCGACGGCCATTCACAGGAGCTCATCCTACCAGGAAGAGGTTTTTTGAAGCACCGTTTCGAGCGGGACGGAGGCACACTAGTGCTTGACTTTTCACCACTTTCATCTTATGAATGACATGATTTCGCCCCCCCTTTCTCAGTTCCGTTTTTCTCGGCTGCTGTGATTTATGCGTCTCTATCACAGCCATTTTGACAAGGACATGTGGAACAGTGAAATAATTCTTATCTGGAAAGCAGCAGTTGTAACCTCTGAAATCGCTTTAGGCCACTGCAGCGTATCTAACCCTGATCTCCATGCCCTTCTTTGGGGAGCGTTAATGTCAATTTTGAAGAATATGGCTTTCATCAAGTATCCAGTAAATGGCCAGGGTCTTCGTGCAGGAAGCCTCTGTCTGTTCTATCAGCTCCTATAAGCAGCCTAGGAGCCAGACCGGTAGACTCAGCTGTAACATACTGGATTCATCACTGCTGGAATATCACTTCTTTATTGCCGCACTTTGGGGGTAATAATTTCCCCGTGTCTCAGTAGGAAAGTGCAAATAAAGCACGTTTGTTTCATTTTGGAGAGGCAGTAAAATTTCCCTTTTTTTTCCTGCTGGCCAGACACCAGCAGCACTGCTGGTGCCCAGGCCTACAATAACTAGGTAATGCTGTATATAGTGCAAAGCCCAAACAGTAATAGGCTTGAATTAAGATAGATATCACAGGCAATAAACACGTCTCTCCTCCTCCCCACAAGTGCCAGAACCATGCTTTAATGCAACACAAGTACAAGCTAAGTCCTTAACCATGCACTTTAAGCCCTATATACATTGTAAATAGCAAAAATAGACGAGATCTACAAACAAAGTTATGTCGTTATGTCGAGCTTGTAGGTCTGTTATGTTCGCGGTTTTGGAACATGTTTGAAAGATTTAGAATGTTTCTTTTGCAAAATAGGGCCACCAGGGTTAATTTGGTTAAAGGGGTACTGTCACCTAAAGTGGTACTGTCACTTTAAAAAGTCATCTTAAAATATGAGTTAATATTTTTATGATGTCATTGTGGGAATGCGCAATTATAAGCCAATCAAATTAATTGACTGTACTTAAGACTACATACTGTACTGGTCAGCTGTTGTTGGGGCGCGAGGGGCAGATTACACTGTGACATGAGTTTCAGACTATTTCAGACTGTTTTCAGAGAGACCACGTGATCATACTATTATAATTTTGGGGCATGTCAGCGGGCCTTTAAGCATTGTTTGACCTATAACATTTTTCTTTACCCTGGTACAACATCTTGAGCCCGAGGCATGCTTCCATCATTCACGCCAAGAACATCAACATCAAATTAAATTTCATCTCATGTCGTTAGTGCTTTAGATGAGGGGTGGAGTCGAGGCGGGCTATGTCTGGTCCACATTGCAGCGGTATTGATCCGCTATCGAGTGCACACCGTGTCCAGACAGTTCCTATCCCCAGGAACCCAAACACCAAATCATTCTCTCATTTTGAGGTAATTTGTGCAGCCTATGGAACTGCCAAAGCTCGCTCGGCAGACACGAAGTTTTGGAGACGACAAGAAATCTCTCTCTCTCACGCGCACGCACAGAGACACTATACACAGACATGCATGCACACACTCCAAACATTGGAATTTAGTTTCAGCCATGACCAAACTACAAGACGTGTTCCCAAGCAGGATCCTTTTGTCTAACAAGCATAAAGGGATTGTGGGAGATTTACACACTGCCTGTGATTTAAACATCAAGGCTTAACCCATTTCTTTATGAATAAGGAGAGCAGAGAGCGGGGGAGCTCATTGCACAAGTTGATGATTCACGCATCTGCTTGTCCGTGGACACATGAAGAGAACCTGTGTTAACTATGTCACATGGTTGGCCACATGTACGTACTGGACTTACAGTATAGCTACTGTATGATCAAACACACCACTGTATCTTCAGCTGTGATGAGAGTGACCCGCAAGGATTCAAGTCAAATAAAGGATTTTCTTTCCCTCAGCCAAGATGAAGAGATCTTAAACCCTCTGATGGCCTCTTGTTAACGGGCAACCTTTTACACACAGCTACAGTACAGTACAGACGCCATTCTGCAAGCAAGACCATTATACACGCTGTACTCTGGATTAGAGAAGACTCTGAGGTCTATCCTTCTGACCTTGCAATGAAATGGTACCTGTTTTTACATTAAAAGTGTTTGGTGATATATGCAAAAAAATTGTGTTTGCACCTGGATGAATAATAATTATAATGTATAAAATAGCCCCTCACAGCTGCTCACAGCCCATGTAAGTTGTTGTAACACTATGCCCATTTTCTTAAATCAGGACATTTGTTTGATGGCTAGAGCTTCAGTCCCTCCATATGGGGCATTTGTGCGTATGTGTGCGCGTGTGTGTGTACATCGTCGCTGTCGGGCAGAAACCTTGTATCTCCAAGTTTAAAACTTGTACGCTCTTTCCCAAAGTAAAGCCCTGCGTCATCATACAAGGCCGTCGCACAAAAGTAGTGAAAACAGCCGATCTACAAGCACACAATGCCTCGCACCGCGAGGCGTTGTGTGCTTATAGATCGCCTGTTTTCACTAGTTTATATCATCTTTAAAATGATAATGCAAAACGAACGGTTGTGGACATACAAGGTTTTCACCTGAAAAACGACGACATGTTTGTTTGGTAGTCAGTGCAGAGTGGCAGCACTGTTCTCCAGCTCGGCCACCCGCGTTGTGGATCGATCAGCAGCGCGCTGGGACCACCAGTCCACCATACCTTACTCACTGCCTTCCAGCCCCCGCTGATCCCTGCACATAATCAGTCATAGCATGTCCACATGCTTCTGGTTCTGGCCAAGGTCATGTACTGTACCTGAGACCGCCCTCCTTTCTTCCAACAGTAAACCAGTGGTTTATCATGCTGCCGTTGAGTCCAGGTGTGCCAATTTGGATTTTGTGAAAACCCACACATTATTATTGCACATATACAGCTATCCAAAATGCAGTTCTTTCACCATAGTAAAAGCTGCATTCATGGTCTGGAGAGGGCACTTTTTTACAGACGGATAAAAGGGCAGGGGCTCAAGCCCCCTTTGATGTCTATGTGTGCACGTGCCGTGCCTGCCTCCATACGACTTCCGAGCCTCAACGTGAGTTTTGACAAGTACAAACCAACTGCCGCTAGAGAGGCGAGGGTCATGCCTTCGCATGCAACTCACCATGGAGGGCTCTTGGAGGGGGTAGGGGGGTGGTTGGGAGGGGGGATTCCATTATCAAGGTCTCTCCTTTAATGATTAAAGTAAACAATGTGAACAAGAGTGTTTAATATTTGACAGCCGCCCACCCACAGGTGCAGCGGTATAGCAGCGCATACATTCAGAATAAGATTAAGCTGAGGTTACGCGGCCCCCGCTACAATTGGACAGATCTCTAGCGTGCATTAGGGGCCTTGAGGCTCGCTCGTTGCCTCAGTCATCGTTTTTTTCCCCTTCCTTTCTCCCCTCCGCTTTCCCCGGCCCCTGTGCGGTGATATATGGAACATATGGGAAATTATTGTGGGGTTATAAAGGGCTGTTGACTTCAGCAGACAGGCAATAAATTAAACTGTTTGCGTATAGGGGAGGAAAAACACTGCGCTCTTTAGGAACACTTAGTGCAGATTTCCTGTACAGACTCTCTCTCTCTCTTCCTTGCTCTCCCTCTCGCTCACTCTAGCTCCTCCCCCTTCTCGCCAAATAATTATCTCCCCCTTTTTCTCGCTCCCTCTATCTTTCTGCTCTCGTGTGCTATTGTGTCACAGGCCACAGCACAATTTCATTCTGTTCTCCTAGTTGGTGGTAAACACAGTGGGATATATCCACACAAATTACGCACATAAAACTCGCAAAGCCGGGAAAATATTTTAATAGTTTCCGCGCCACCCCCCCCACCCCCCCAACCCCCCCAGCAGCAACGAGCTGCATGTGCTGCGCTGGTGAGCCCGCACCAACATTATTGGCGCAATTAAACGTGGAACACAAGAGAGAAACATGGGGGGAGAGGGGGCCCAAAATGGCTGTAAACAAGGAAAATGACACTTGACAACTTGTAATTTATGGACGTCGTTTCAAAGGCAAGGAGACTCAGTGTTTCTACACTGGCAGGAGAAGGAAGAATAAGGCACCGGGATCCGGGCTTTAAAAGGGAACTATTCACTGAATGTTAGCGCATCAAAGCTTGCACACAGACACACACCAAAAAAAAAAAAGAAAGGGAAAGAAAGAGTGAAAGCTGTGACTTCAAAGTCGAAGCATGATGAGCAATGCACAAGGAGAGAGAGAGAGAGAGAGAGAGAGAGAGAGAGAGAGAGAGAGAGAGAGAGAGAGAGAGAGAGAGAGAGAGAGCTTTGCAGGATGATAGGACCCAAAGCATGGAGAGCACGGAAGAGAAAGGGGGAGAGGGGAGGCCCCTGGATACAGGCGTACTCTCCCCATCTCAAAGAATGCTAAATCACTCACACACACACACACACGCACACACGCGCACACACACGCACACACACACACACACACACACACACACACACACACACACACACACACACACACACACACACACACACACACACACACACACACACACACACACACACACACACACACACACACACACACACAGTCTATGGGGAAGAGACATCCATTAGACAGAAAAGAATAGGACCCAGAGACCCCCCACCCCATCCCGCCCGCGTCATCGTTTACTTGTTTACCGTCTTCCCAAAATAAGGACACGACTGAATCAAAACAGTCACTGACAACAGACATGACAAAAGGAGCTCAAAATATTGTCATGCGTGATGAGCATTTTTTTGCGGGATGTGGCTGGCTGCGGCAGGAAGAACTTCACTGATCACTGACAACGTTGTGCACGTCTCTTCTGATGTTTGCACTTGAGTGTCTCGCAACATCATTTTTACTTCACACTGCATGGCGACAATAGCATTTGCATTTGCTATTTTGTTTGTTGATTCAATAGGCATGCATGGATTAAAAAATACAAATAAAAAATAAAATCTCACGACTGAAACATGTTTGTGTGACCAAGTCCTAATGTGCGATTTGCAAAAGGAGCCCCACGCGCACACTAGCGATGTTTTATAAACAATTAACACAATACGTAAAATTATGATGTTTTAATAATGTAAACTGTAGGAAACTGTTCTAATCTACATAGTGTCAACCAGGTGAAGAAATCACAGACGTTTAACCTTTGATTTGATGAAATAGCTGAGACTATTACAATTTTATGGAAGATGCATCTGAACATACCTCAGATAGCTTAAAATTGTAACTGAAAATAGCCTATCTACAATCTCTCGATGCGTCTCGAGAGCTTGTAGATAGGCTATTTTCGATACACAACATGCTGTGCAGCGAGTCACGAGTCATGTTAGGTAAAAGGCTTGTACATTTTATTTTGTATAGCTTAAAGGAGTAGTTCACCACTTTTCAACCTGTCTTCATATAATAGGTCCTCACTAATGTTCATAATAAAATAGCACAATTTCTTTCTATTCAGTCTGGGTCTCATAGGAGAGCTGTCAAATCCTTCCTACCGGTGACATCATCGTTTCACAAAAATAAATTAAATAATATTTTTGAAAGAAAAAAAAAAAGATTTTTATTATCACGAGAACAATGGCTTCCACTTTAACATTGCAACTTTTTCAGGAATAGAAAGCCTGCAGTTTCTATTAGCTTGTATTTCCCATTGATGATGTCACCGATAGGAAGGATTTGACCCACCCACAGCTCTCCTATGAGACCCAAACTGAGTAGAAAAAAATTGTGATATTTTATCATGAACATTAGTGAGGACCTATTATATGAAGATAGGTTGAAAAGTGGTGGAGTGCCCCTTTAAGTACATTTGTAAAATTGGAGACCAGTGCAGGGCCAATGCACAACATCAAAGTAATGATACCTGCTAGTAGTGATAAACATTGGTTCCACTGAACTTCTACAATCAATCTATTGTGTGCTAGAGTTGGAACGACTAAATCACTAAAGGAGTAATTCACAGTGTGGGTATCCTGCAATTCACAAAATGACAAGATGCTTGTCTGATCCACCCCGCAACTCCCAATTGCAACTCATTTACTCAGTCAGAGGGGAGCATCATGCTAGCAATGGGGGAAAGAGACCATTAAAATAGCTCCATTAACTGCAGGAATAAATATCCCAATTGCAGCCCAAAGTGTCTTCATTTGGGCTCAAATGTGAGATATGCCGTTGCTATGGTGATATGGCAACGGTTGCAGCCCTCCTCCCAGCTGTTGGGAGGTTGTGTGTGTGTGTGTGTTCGTGTGTGTGTGTGTGTGTGTGTGTTCGTGTGTTCGTGTGTGTGTGTGAGAGAGAGAGAGAGAGAGAGAGAGAGAGAGAGAGAGAGAGAGAGAGAGAGAGAGAGAGAGAGAGAGAGAGAGAGAGAGAGAGTGTGTGTGTGTGTGTGTGTGTGTGTGTGTGTGTGTGTGTGTGTGTGTGTGTGTGTGTGTGTGTGTGTGTGTGTGTGTGTGAGTGTGTGTGGGCGTGCATGCGACCGTGTGTGTGTGTGTGTGTGTTTGAGTGCGTGCGTGTGTGCGTGCTCGTGTTTGTGCGCGCAAACACACATGCATTGATGCCGCCTCCGTGCTGTGTTCCCCCTTTCAGTCTTCAGAATAGTGTCCCTACTAATCCGTGAAAGTTGCGGTGCTCTGAACCAGCGGCCAAGCCTTTTCCCACTGAACCCAGGCCCAGGGTCTGCGCTCTGCTTTACACTTGATTGGTCCCTCCCATGGCAGGACTCCCCTCCCTGCTGGGCGTGGGCCCGTCCCCCTCGCTGGGACGCTCAGCACTGCCTAATCGGCTTCTCCCCACCATAATTACCAGCGCTGAGCCCGGGACTCGCACACCAAAAGCCTGGCCGACGAGGCAGACGAGCCAGCCAGTCCTCACCAGGACTTAAGGGTGATTTAGACTTCTACAGCCCGGCGGTGTCGCACGCCGAAGATAGGCGATCTACAAGCTCACGACGAGTCGCGCTGAGACGTGTCTTGAGCTTGTCGATCGGCTGTTTCCGGTGCGCGACACGGCGCGCAAACAAGTATATAACAGGCCCAAAAACTAGGCCTCACAGCCTGGACCCAACTTCACCGGGAGAGCACCTTTTCATGCACGGGCTGCCTTGCAGCACCGCAGGCTTGGCTGGTGCCGCCGCCTGGTACAGAGAGTCGGAGAGAGGTGGGGGGGGAGGTGTGGGGGGGATTGGCAAACTGTGCCGTGCTCCCCTCCTCCCCCCACAGTGGAGGTGATGTGTTTATTTGGGCTTGGATGCTGCACCGAGGAGCAGTGAGAGGTGGTTATCTCCTTGTTGTGCCATAGAGTACCAGAGAATCCACCCTGCAGAGACAGAGCCCTTTGATATGTGACCACTCCAAACCCACACACACAATGGAAGCAGTCAGTTGTGTGATTGGCCAAAGTTGATGCTGTGTGGGCTAGGTGAGACAGATTTTGTGTTTTGTTCAGCTCCCAAACCTCCACTTGGCTTTCCCACCTGTACTCACTTTTGGGCAAAAGCTGAAGCAGGGTAAAAACAACTTGGACATGGTCAATCCTGCAATGTCTGTACGAAAAAGAAGAAAAAAATTGCATACTATTGCACCATGGGTGTGAGCATATGGGACAGGCCAGGTGACGTGCAACGCCCTGGCAAAGAGTCCAAAGGCTTGTTGAGAGCAGGGGAACACACGTCAAAAGACACTGGCTATGCTGGCACAAAGCAGCAGCCCCAAATGGTGATCAGACGGACACCCAGAACCCGTTAGCTTATTACTATCTTATTAGGAACATTTTTGCCTTTGCGTGGGTTGGCAGAATCCTGCTAGCCGCTCTCTTCACGTGGCCCTGGCTCTGTCAGAGCTGATCAAAAGACATTTCCTCACATCTCCAGATGCTGGGGGGAAAAAAAGGAGAAGAAAAGAGAGGAGAGAAGAAAAGAGCCAGAAGGGGGCATACTGCTCTCTCTTTACTCTGCTCTTTTGGTGAATGAGGACTTTTCTCTATGACCTCTCCTTTTCTTCTTATGTCTCCCACTGGCCTTTAAAAGAAATTATAAATATAAACAATGAAAATATATAAATATTACTGCTATTTCCTGTCAGATTTTGTCAAGTTTTTATCTTGTTTTTCTTTCCCAATAATCAAAAGCAATTATCCTCAGGTGTAACAGGAGACAGCCAGCGCATGCATGCAGCCATTAAGAACATTCCAAGGGGGGGCAGAGAGAAAGAGAGAGAGCGAGAGGTCTCTCCTCAAATCTGACTGGCTTCCAGGCAGCTGAGAGACCCCCTCGAAGTGGTAATGAAAAGTGTAACTTCAGCCTCCCAGCTGTACGTCTCAATCCATAATCCTTCCCCAAAAACCCCACACCCAAGAGCCGCCTACCTCTCCCATGGCGTTCCCTGCCTGAGTCTGGCTATGGGCCCTGCACCGATTCATGTGGCACTCCCCGTGTCACAACTCTCGACCTGAGAATGGATGTGCGCTCTTGTGTGGTGGTCAGGGGAGCTCTGAGGAAACCAGAGCAAAGCCCCAGTGAATTTTCTTCTTGGCCCGCTATACCATAACTTGGAAAATTGGGGATCTTTTTTATGAAAACGCTTGACTCCGTTTGCAGGTTAAATGTCAGCGTGTGTGGCACTGGCAGCATCACAGAGGTGAGTGACTGGCTCTGGGTGTTATGATGTGTACAGGGCTCTCATACCATGGCATTGCTGGGTGTGAGCGAGGTGTGGACCTGGTTATGTACACAGTACAGTTCTGAGTGTTAGTGTAACTTTGAAGTAGTGGTGGGAAAAAAGTACTCAAATGATTTACTTTAAGTAAAAGTATCAACACAGCAATGTAGAAATACTCTGTTACAAGTAGAAGTATGGAATTCTAAATGTACTTGAGTAAAAGTAAGAAAGTATTGTCATCAAAATGTACTTAAAGTACCAAAAGTAAAAGTACAAAATGTTTGAAAATAGCAGATCTACAAGCTCACAACGCGTCGCATCGCAACGCATTGTGAGCTTGTAGATCGGATATTTTCAAATAGCCAAGGTATAAAATAGTGGTTTTATAATATTGTAATTTACATCCGCAAAGAAACTAGTAACTAAAGTTTTCAATTAAATGTAGTGGAGTAAAAGTACAATATTTGGATCCGAGATGTAGTGGAATAGAAGTACTGGATATTGGAAATATTCAAGTAAAGTACAAGTTGTTCTCAAGTAAAGTACTTAAGTAAATGTACTTAGTTACTTTACAACACTGCTTTGAAGAGTGTAGAACTTGTGATAGTTTAACACTGCAAGTGTAGAAATTGGTAGAAATTGACCTGTAAGGGTCAATTTCTACACTCTCAAGAAGTTAACACTGAGGATTTGACTGTGTACAGTACAAGAGTGCCATAGCGTTGTGAGTGCTGGTGGGCTGGCCTGTGAAGTAGTATATGAACCAAAGAAAATCTCCCTCACTCAACTGCAGACAGTATGACAACATGGTGATTCCATTAGCGAGATGGTGGCATTGATTTAGATTGTCCTCCATGTTCATTACACCTTGAGAGTGTAGAAATCGACCCTTAAAGGTCAATTTCTTTTACACTATATTAGTTGATTTTTACACCACTTATCTCAGTTGTGTTTGCTACATACTGTATGTCGGGTCACTTTAAGAATATACTGTATAAAACATGGCTGATTGGGTCATTTCAAGGATATACTGTATAAAACATGGCACATCGCTTGCAACACTGCGTTGGAATACATAAAACCGATAAAGGGTACTGTGTCATTTCAACAGCACGCTCAGAAATATGATGGAACAAGGTTTATAAGCGTGGTCTCATGGTAACTCAATCGAACTGCTACTGCGAAACACTGGATTAAAAATTTATTGATTTCCAATGAAATATTCTGGGGAAACTTGGCAAAGGAGGCACTAATTGGTAGACCTATAACTAATTGATCATGTGTGTGCACAGTACGTATTTTCAAAGAGCCAAAAGACACGAGAGCATGTTTTCTGATCAAAGACACTCTCTGAAGTCCATCTGACCCGAGTTAAAATACATACACACACACACACACACACACACACACACACACACACACACACACACACACACAGGGGCGTCACACCAAATTCTGGGCCCTGGGTACAAGGATTCACTGCGGGCCCCCCATGAATGTTAACTATTGAAAAATAGCAGACATACAAGCTCACAGCGCGGCACCGAGTGCCGCGCTGCAAGCTTGTAGATCTGCTATTTTTGTGAAATTGTGAAAATGTGTGCAAGAAACCCATGTTTCTACTGTATGTCAGTGATGCTCAAACTTTTTCATGTGAAGGACCCCCAAAATGATATGAATTTGGCCACGGACCCCCATCTCAAAATATTTAGTTCCAGGGACCCCCCCCAGAAGCAAAATTTGAGTTACAAATGTTCGCTTAAAAAATACATATTCAAAGATTTGCACAAGATTTTCACGACTTTTCAAAAATAGCAGATCTACAAGCTTGCAGCGCGGCACAATAGCTAAAGTTACTAGGGCCCCTTCACCTTGGGCCCTAGTAACTCAGTCCCACTTTCCTACCCCTTGTGACACCCCTGCACACACACACACACACACATACACAACACTGCACACATCTAGTAGTTGACTAGCAGCTAGTCAACTACTAGCGGCTAGCAGGTGAATTGGTTGCAGGGGGCTGTGGACAACTAGCTCATCTCCAGTGCAGTGAGCAAGCCAAGGTGACCTCTGGACAGACTGCTCCATGCATCCTGTGGTTTAGTCTCGGTGTTGTCAGAATGTGGCAGTGGGTGGTTGACTCAGGCGCTAAGGAGGGGATCAGATCAGCTCATCCCATTTTGTGCATATGTGCTAGCTGTTAGCACATACGTGTGTGTGTGTGTGTGTGTGTGTGTGTGTGTGTGTGTGTGTGTGTGTGTGTGTGTGTGTGTGTGTGTGTACGCGTGTGCGTGTGTGTGTGCGTGTGTGCGTGCAACAGACATGCAGCTTACGCTAGATGCAATCATTCTTAGCAGGATATTACAATGTTACAGCGAAGAACATGCAATGTTACGGCGAGGAACATGCCAAATTAAGCTGCTTGCTATTTAGTTGACTGTATGCCGTGTGTTGATTTAGATCTCATTTGAAGAACAGGAAATCGTTGAGGAAAATGCAAACCAACAAACCTCTATGACTGTAGCTACGCCAGTGTCGTCAGAGCGCAAAGGCAAAATGGCATAAGCCAAGTCAGACGCTCAAATCAATGCAAATGCGGACAAAATGGCCGCTGTTGCTAAGCTAACAGGGAAGCAAGAAGATGGTGCTGCTCAGGGAATGCTGTGAACCAGCTCTTCAATTTATAGTAGTTACTTTGCCAAATTATACTGTGAATCATTCATCTAATTTGATCATTTGAAGTGCACAACATATTTTATTTTTTAAATAATATCTCTATCAGTTGGTCCTCACTAAAGGAAAATGCATACTTTACAGTATACAAAGTGGTTCCACAAGAAAAGCAGGCAAGGTTTTTACGTTGACATCTCATTTATGTTTAATTTGTTCACGGAAGAAAAAAATGAACCAAAGATTTAAGGGTTTCGAGAAAACGGTTAAGGTAAAAAGTAATGCGGTGTTTGACTATCAAATAAAACTGAGTCGCTACGAAAATATTTACTGCCTAAACAGTGAGATTGAGATGAGTAAAATACGAGAGCTTCATATGAAAGTCTCTTTGAGCATTTGCAGTTGAAAGCTTTCATAGGATGACACTAGGAAATCCTTCGAATTCTTTAGCGTTTCCCCCCCGTACAGGTTAACTTTGAGAAATCATGTGAGAGATGGTTTTCTTTGTAATTGTGAATGGAGATAAGGCAGTAACTTTATATCACAGTAGTTTTCAACTGCGGGAGTCATTATTCATATAAAGCAACGTTAAATAGAACAGAGAAAAAAGGAAAGAAAAGAAAGAAACCCACTCAGGTGCAGTATTTCTACCGAACCATAACTTTTTAGATGACTTTTTATATTATGGACCAGCATCAACTATTTCACCGCTTTACGTAGATATTTAACCCATTTAGGCCTAGAATTATTGAATGCTTTAACCAGTGAAAAATAGCAGATCTACAAGCTCACAGCGTGCCGCGGCACCGAGTGCCGCGCTGCGAGCTTGTAGATCTGCTATTTTTGAAAATGTGGTCAAAATGTGTGCAAATCTTTGAATATATGTATTTTCAAAGCGAACGTTTGTAACTCAAATTTTGCTTCTGGGGGGTCCCTGGAACTAAATATTTTGAGATGCCGGTCCGTGCTCCGTGGCCAAATAAATATAATTTTGGGGGTCCTTCACATGAAAAAGTTTGAGAACCACTGACATGGCAGTCTCTCAAGAACAGACTAACTGAGCCCCAGTTAAGTGAAAAGGACCTTTTTTTTGACGATGGCTGGCCAGATTGCTGACTTAGAAACATAGGTTTTTCAAAAAACCTTAGAAGGATTCAAAAGACACTTATTAGAACCAGGTCAAAATTCTAATTTTCACAATTTTTCAAAAATAGCAGATCTACGGTGCTGTGCTGCGAGCTTGTATATCCACTATTTTTCAATAGTTAAAGCATAAAATAATGAGACACAATAATGTGTACCCGTTCTGAATAGATTAAAACAGCATGTAAGGAATAATAATTAAGCCTACGATAATAGGCTACAAAGGGTTTGGTGTGTAAAACACATGTAATATATGATAGTGATAAAAAGGAAAGTACAGCAATAGATTAATCTAAACAGAAGTATTTTCTTCAGATCACTTTAACATGTGCCAACTTTAATTTCCAATAATAATGGAAATCCGTGCATGGAAAGAACTGCAGATTCCTTATTGATGTTTCTGTTCAGAGTCCTAACACAAACAGTATGAGGGGGACAATGCTGACAGTTTAGTGTTCCATCTACAGACCAACATCATAAAGACAGATGGTGTCCTTTCATTCTACAAACTAGGATGTTTCACATTTCAATCTCAGAGCGAAAAACATCTGATTTTGCGTACTGTTTTTTTGTTTTTAGTTTTTTTGATCAAAACTCATTGATTCTCTTGTATCGTGGAATATTAGCAGATTAAGACAAGAGTCACCCATTTGTGACCGCGTCCCTTGAAGAAATAAATACTCTTGAAATAAAAGTGTGCTGCGCCAATTAGATCCTCACTTGAAATAGATAATTAATCTCTCTGTCTTTTGATGCCACACAAAGTTTTGTGAATGTAAAAAAAAGACAATTGAAAGGAATTTAAAAGGAAGTTTACAAACAGATGGCATTTTCTACAAACAAGCAAACCAACATAATAATTGCTCTCTTTCTCACATTTGTCTGACAGGTATAAAACTTTATTGCAGCTCTCACAAAACTTCTTGATTCCATCTGCTTCAATTGTGATTTCTTTTAATTAATTTGTAACTTTCAACATAGATTAGGAAGGTTTTGGGGCATGCCTCATACTGAAGGTCAAAACCAAGTTCAAAGAAGCTTGGGGTCAATCAAAGATACAGTTTTAGCAGCTTTGCTTAACTATGTGTTGTTATGTTGGGAGTTTAATTGTGTGGATATTTAAATAAGTTCTAACAGAGTTTTTACAATCAAACTTTTAACAACTTGAACTGTAGCGTCCCCTATTATGAAGGCGCACATTTGGTAAAAATAGCCGATCTACAAGCTCACAACGCATACATTTGTGTCGTGTTGTGAGCTTGTAGATCGGATATTATCGGTGGAGAGGGAAATTCTAGAGGGGACCCCGGTTCACCAAATGGTTTCAGTGGTTAAAAGGAATTAGACCAATTTATTCTGCTTCATATATTGAGAACAATATGTACTTGTATGAAAAGAATTATGCTCCTACAGACAAACTTAAAACACACACATTCAATAAGTTATTTTAAATGTAATGTCTAATGAACCATTTATGCATACCGTATCTAGACCAAATCTATGACAATTTTCAGCTTTCAATTTCTTGCAATAAATGTACTAATAATGATGAATGTGAAAGTGTCTTATGAAATAATATTTGACCATTGTTAAATTGATATTTTAATTAAATATTTTTCATATAGTTAAATGTCTCTATACTGTTGCTTTCAGCGTAATGCACCGATCTCAATTACCGGACGAATTTTCTCATGTGCATATACTTGGCAATAAAAAATAGAAAAAAAGATTCTGATTAATTTTAGACAAATTTGATTTTGACAGAAATATGCTGCTAATTTCTACATTGCAGAATTAAATATATCCTGCCAACATACTGCAATGTAAGTGTACTGTACTTAAAATATGTTGTGATATTTGTGTACACTAAGAACATATGAACATATCCTTTGTCTTTCGCTGATTACTCTTACATATTTATTTATTCATGCATTATATTTATTCAACACAACGGTTTCCCTTATGATGAAATTAGGATTGTTGTTTTATTACATTAATTATAACAATATTGTTTTCTACAGTTATCAAAAATGTGTCTAAATTATAGTGAGAAATTTTTACTACAAAATAGAGAAAACAGCTGATGGAGACTATGATGTTCATGATTATGATGATGATGAAATACTTACAACACACATCATCAAATAGCAGTCAAACGGCAGAAGATATTCAAATAATCATGACAGCTCCACATTTGAGTTGCTAAAATTCTTGCAACTATTATTTTGGACTGACTGATAAAAAACAATTTATTCAAATTAAAACCTAATTAATATTGACAGGCTTTACTGCTACGAATGATCAAAAAATTCAAATATTGAAGATTATGTAGACGTATCAAACCATACCATTTGATGCTCAGTAAATCCGAGGTTTTTCAGAGTTACTCCCATTTCACACTATTAAATTCAAGTGCCCTTCAATTTTTAGGCCCAGGAGTGGTATTCCTGGCATGAAGCTCGTAGGTTTGTTGCTACTGCTCAGTACAAGCTAAAGTGACATTCAGGGTGTTGACTAAAAACAATCTGTTGTACTTAATTGTGAAATATGACTTTTTCTTTACAAATTCACCAAACAAAACGCATGTGCGGTGTGCGCAGTAAACCAACTACAACTGAAACTGGAACGAATTAAAGACTAAATTCACCTCAAATTAAAAACATTATACAGTCAGGGACATATGTTGGTATTAGTAATCAGCTCATTTTAACTTTACACACTTCAAATGTTGAATACATAGCCTGATAAATCCAAAACTTCGGTTTGCTTAAACAGTAACTTTACATGCCACACGCTTCTCGCTTCGTTTATCGCCTGTGCCTGAGAGATGCGCTCTGTATTTTTGGCTAGAATTTGCATTCATGTTATCACCTTATCGCAAGATTGACATTCACATTTGACGTTTTGTGAGTATCTGTTACATGTCAGGTGTCACCAAGTTGAGAAGTTTCCAAAGTATCTAGTTGATTTGATGAACTTTGCTGAATGCGAGTCTGAAGGCACAGGTGCAACTGGTTTATATGTTTTCACAAATGCATCATTTCAGCTACGATCAACACAGACAGCCCTGACACAATACGGGGCAGAAGATTTGAATAGAGAAAAACATTAACGACAGTCAGTTTAGAAGACCTCTGCACAGTTATTACGGTTACATGAACTTTTTCTAAAGAATAATGAAGGAAACCTGCATCATTTCCCAATTTTCTTTCTGCTGCCATAGTAATTTGTCCAGTACACTTGACTACGGCCAGCAATTTCTCTTTCAAAAAAAGCCAAAAAAAAGAGAAACAGGTCACCATTATATAACCAGGAAGTGAACTGCCAACATCCTGCAGCTTGTTTACGGTGACATCTCATTGCTCGGGCGACGGGGACCTGCCAGTGTGTGTCTTTATTAGGTTTCATGCACGACTGGCATGGGGCACCCAAACTGCAGCAGTGACAGTCCTTGCCCCTCCTTTGTGCCCCACCTCACACTGAGCCTTAGATTTAAGGGACAGGCAGGCGGCTCAGAACTGAGCAGAGCAACAGCGTAAAATCCAGAGAACATCAGACTTACAGCTGTAAAGGGAAGGAAATCATATTTACTTGCCTTCCATTTCAGGGTTAGACTGACCACAAAACAACAATAGCATGCAGGGCTGTGATCCCCAGTTCATGAACATGGACAATAATAAGACTCACAGATTATAAACCAACCCACATATTTGTTCGTGCTCTGAGCAAAGGTCCCATTGGTAGATGTCGAAATGCTAAGCAATATTATGGCTGGAGCACCACCACTAAATAATGAAAATATTAAAACTAGCTGGAGCAGTTGTGTTATTAGCTTTTAATCTGGGTGCTGAATAGACCTCGTCAGTGGAATTGTGTTGCTAGGGAACAGCTTGGGTCCAAGTTCGTTTCCTGTCAACTACTGATATTCACAAACACTTGCAACAGGAAATACATTTGGACCCATTTAGAAAGTTTATATTGTCAAGTGTGAAAAGATCTATTCTTAATTCCGGAGCGGAAAAGGTTTCCTCCCGGGGAGCAGCAGGCGGCGCTGTAAAGCAGTTAGCCTTTTGATAGTACAACGCCAGCGAAAACAAACATGGCTGATGGGCTGGTGGGGAGGCGGGGCGGGGTGGGGGATAACTTAGACTGGCTCGGCAAGTTAATGCAACATTAACATTGGATGAGCTTTTGCGTGCCCGGAGCAGTGATATTAAAAAATCGAACCTCTGTTCGAAGTGGAGCTGTGTGTGTGTGTGTGTGTGTGTGTGTGTGTGTGTGTGTGTGTGTGTGTGTGTGTGTGTGTATTGCAGTTGATGCTCAGGGCAGGCTAGACTCAACAGCACCTCTCTGGTCACCCAGGGTTACTACATACAGGCTACATACAGACCCACAGACCCACCCACATACCTACACACACGGCCACGTATAGGGTAGCTTGTGTTCCACACAGCTCCAAAAAGATACCCCCCAACAACCCCGCCCCCCCCCCCCTTTTTAGAGCATGCTCAGAAAGCCAAGGAGGGCTGCGTTCACCTCCTTACACCATTCAACGTAACATGACTCCAACACTATAGTTAGTATTTTAGCTAAGATGCTCCCGTGATTCAACATGTGCCGCAAATCACTCTGCTCCACAATAACGATGCGGTTGTACCACTTTTGCTGTAATGACTGGGTATACCCTCACGTCCCATTTCAAATCCTTCAATACATGACCTCCGCGATTCAAAACATCGCCGGGGTATCCTGTCATCATCGTAGTCAGTGTGATTGCGTTGATGTACTTGATGTATGATTTCATATTCCCCACACATAATTGGTCTTTGCTGTGTGTGTGCCTCCATGAGAACAATGCTGAAATGCCGTTTGAGGTCATTTAAGTCCCTACGTTATATTTTCCATGCTTATTTGTGCTAGTAGGAACTCTTGATATGTCGGCCCCTGGGGAGGGAGGGGTGCACGTTTGTGATGGTGACACGCGCACATGCAGTGTTGAAGATTGCTTGGTTTCAGTGAATCCCAGGTTAGGCCTCGGAGGATGTGATGAGTTAAGATGAAGTGAGGCAACCTGCTCTCGCTGCCTTCATGCTCATTTGAAGTGCTAAATCTCACCCTCACTTTGTAACGCCGGGGCCCGTGAGTCACAACTGTGAAGTTCTAATGTTATTAAATCCCAACCTGTCACCACCCTGGGCGAAAAATGCTTGCTGCGCGCACAAGTCAAACATCACCACTTTCGCCGCACACAAACACGTACAGGGACACGTAAGCTCACTCCGGCACATGTACACATACACACAAACACACACACACACACACACACACACACACACACCCCTCCTAATCTGTGTCATTACACTAGCGAAATCACACAATTAAAAAAGTGATTTTACTGAGTTGTCGTTAGCAAGGTCACTGTAAAAGGTCAAGTGAGACATTAAGGAGTAAGTGACAGAAGTATCAACACTATTATACAACACAATTAAGCTGTCACAAATGTACCAAGTTATTTCAAACGGCAACAAGAAAAACTCGATTTTTTTCTACAAATAATGTTCTGCAATGAATATTAGGCATATCCCTCTGGGGATATTATGTTCCGTTTTGACTGCATGTCCCATTTTGCCTCCGTAACACTTCAGAAATACTGCCAATTAAATATTTAATTTCACCAGTGCACAGAAATCATCAAGGCTGTCGCCCTCATCAACTTCATACAAGATGGTGGCAGACATAACGCAGTGGCACATCGATGCCCTGATGGTGTCCAGGTGGTGCCAGGCTGCACCCAGCTGGAATGACGTATGGTGTCTTATAGCGCATAGCTTGGCCGAGCCAAAGTATCTGCCTTACATGTACAGTAGGCCCTTTATGCCCAATTTACGCTCCGTCGGTCGTACAATTGTGTCGTGCAATGAGAATAGATGATATAAAAGCTTGCAACGCATCATGAACGGGGTTAGGACGCAATGTGATGCGAGCTTGCAAATCAACTATTTTCGGTGCAACACCGTCATAAGATAACATTTAAATCAGACTTTGAGTTGTTTCTTTTGACAAATAGACAAGATGCAGGTAGGACGCGTCATGATAATTAATTATCATTATTTCATGATCTGACTACATTACTTGTATGGTTGGTATACAATAACATGGTACAAATATACATTAACAAAAATGTTACTATGCACCATGTAATACCTCGAATCTCACCTATTTATTAGTTATTTGATTAAATCAGATGTCAGATTATCTTAGGTTATCCTCCAGGGTTAGTTTATCAAGTTATTTGATTAAATATTTCTGATCACTATAGGTTTTGTTAAAACATAAGTGGGGTTTGAGCATTAACTCATAAAAGTATCTCAGAAGAATCGTTTTATTCAACCTCTGTGTATTTCAAAGACATTTATTTATTTAAGAAAAAAAAAACATCTTTCATGTCTTTGCCGTTATTCATTATTTACTTTTCATCCATATACTATGTATAATTGAGCGACACCAGTACTGTCGGTTGCACGCTCAGACCTTCTCAATTGCTATGACTTTGACTTTATGAAGGTCAATGGATTCAGCTGAATTATTTAACATCAGTTCATTTAAAGCAGCAGGATAGTACAGCAATAACGTAAGTTCACTTAGGCTATATCCTTTGGGTGCAAGCGCTCACAGTGCTGAGAGAAGCAGTATTTCTTGCTACTCCAGGGCACATTAAGAACCAAATCAACATGGCTGCTAGGCTTGGAAGAATAATGACAGAAAGAAAAGAAAGACCGAAAAGAAAAAGGAGGGGGAAAAAAATCACCAAACTGAAATTGACAAAGCAAGGCAGGGTGTGCACACGGCCAGTGGGCTTCTCCATAAAGACATCTGCTGATTACACAGTTTTGGGGAGGCGTAGTAGAAGAGCAGCCTGGCAGTGAGTTGTGTAAAGAGATTGGGACCACACAGTAACCGCTGAAAGGGCACAGTACTCAGTCCCGCACAGCCGGCCGCTTCGAGCATGATGCCATAAAGACGTGAAGCGGAAAGTTGCCTTCACTCTATTTCACACACCAAGAGGAGCTGTGCTGCCCGGGGTGGCAGCATACTCTTAAGGCCCTGAAATCCAGTCAAGGGCTTTCAAAAAAAAAATGTCAGGGCCTTCCATTTGGCTGGCTCTCAGAAAATCTCCACACTGTCCGTAGTGAAAATTTCACTGGCATTGTGAAGTGTTAGCGGAGAAGGTGGGAGGGTGGGGGGTCTGGTGACAGTTGGTGACAGCCTCAAATGTTGGCGCCATGCTTGAAGCCAGGTACTGCATTGTACATGTGATGCTGTGTGTGAGGCTGCCTTATGCGATGCCTGTTTTCAGGTGTCCCGCCCCCCCGTGTGTGTTGCCATGAGGCACCCTGCGGAGCGCGAACTACACTGCAGACGTCTGGCCCGGGCACAGCAGCGGCACTGGCCCAGGGTGCCACAGCACGGGACCCGGAGCACTCCAACCTCGCACGGGCCAAGTTACTGCGCACAAGACAACGCCCACACCCCTTCTGTTGCAGCCCGCATTGAATCAGCGGCATGCCTGCCACTAGCCTCCCCGACGTGCCGTTACACAGCTCTCAGGAGCAAAAGACAGTACTTTGCGGTTCATAACTGATCAGACTAATTCTTTCTTGTTGTTAAATTATGGAGAGAAAAAAAAGAGCCTTGAGATGCCAAGATCTGCATTTTTCATTTTCAACTTAAGCAGAGCGTACTTCATGTTGTAAGAAGTAAAACTGTCCGCTATTTGTTTTATTTAGAAAGTATTGAATCAGTGCAATAACTAAGGATACTAGAAAATAGGGGATCATTTAAAAGGGAAAAGAGTATTAAGGGAATTTGAGCCCATATTTCTGGCTAAAAGAAAGATGTTTAGACATTTTTGGGTTAATATTTTGAAAATAGTGTAGTTGAATCCAAAGGACTGACCACTTACTATAGCAGACACAGTGGCAGAATTGCTTTGATGCCATATATTGCCCTGGATAGTTCCCTAGAATCCCTACAAGTTACGCAATTGAGAGAAAGGGAAAAATCAAGGGCCTGAAAGAGTCACAAAACTATACTTTTATCCAAAAAGAAAAAATCTAAAAATATTGAAAACAAACCATTTCTCAATGCGCTGCAGGTAGTTCTGTTTCGTGAGTGTTTTCTCGTTGCTTTATTTAGCTCAGTCAGTATTACTTCAAAAGACAACAAACAATAAGATGCAGCGCCGTCTTGAGGGATTGATACACAGAATTGTAACAGTTTTCCTCCTGCGTTATCCTCATAAGCCGACTGTTATTCCTTAAAAAACAAGCTTATCTCTAAATTCACTCGCCGTGCGTTAAGTAAAATAATTACCGAGGACACATGTTTACACTGAGCTTATGTTTGGAAAGGACACGGGTAGGGCATCTGGTTCTACCTCTGTCAGAGCGCATGTGCCCCTCTGATCATGTCAAGTCAATGAGCCCAATGTGTGTTTTTTTCCCTAAGCACCCCCTCCCCACACCTGACCTTTCACCCACGCCTTTCTTTCTTTGTTGTGCAGGTCAGAGTCCACGCACTCGCTCCCACACGGCCGCGTCGGCCCCACGTTTTGGCACGCAGATACGCGACACAGGTAAGTCTGGTCCAGGTTGCACCCCGCGGCGCTCCTGACCCCATCCAGCTCGCCCCTCCATTCTCGGGTCAGGCCTAGGGCCCAGCATGCTCCCTGCGTAGGTCACAGAGGGCCGGGACGTCCCAGAGATGAGACTCCGCACTGGCATGTAGAGGACCGTTTGATGTAGGCCTGAGCTGGGATATGATACTACGGCTTTAATTAGCTCCAGCAGCAGCAGCTGCTTCCTGGTTTAGGGACCTCGGCAATCTCCACTGTCTTTTTAACGCCTTACAGGTGACTGTGCATGTCAGCCCATCACATATAGAGGCAGGCTCTCCACTAGGCTCTCCAGTACAACGTTAGGGATGGGACGATATGAAAATGTCATATCACGATTATTGTGACCAAAGAAATCACGATTTATGATATTATCGCGATAATCAACACTATTATCCTGGTGCGGAACATTTGCCAAAAAATAGCAGATCTACAAGCTCACAACACGTCGCGTCGCGAGCTTGTAGATCAACTATTTTTTGGCAAAGATTTGATAGAGAGTGAAAAAAAGACTGTATCAAGTACGTATATTATAAGTACCTTTAACTAATTATAGAGGGTTTAAGTGGTACCGGATATGCAGCTCGGCAAATAAAAGGTGAATTGATCCCAGTGCATGACGGAGGACGATATCACGATACATTAAATCTCCACGATACGATTATCGTGAGTGTTTTTTATCACGATAAACGATAATATCGCTTATCGTCCCATCCCTAATATAGACGCAGGCTCTCCACTAGGCTCTCCAGTACAACGTGCTTCAGCATTTACCAAACTGCAGCAGAGTGTAACTACGGGGATTGAATTTGCCAATGTGTGTTTAGTTTGGAGGGGGGGGGGAATGCTGGTACGACCGCAGCGGGATATCCACCAAACTGGTATGGTGTTATGCAAATATGCCTCCAAAGCTTGCATTCGGTGCCCTTTATATTATATTTGTTTTGCTTCTAGTTTCCTTTTGAAGCAACTGAGGCAAGAACAGCAGAGTTCTCCGGATAACAGTAAACGCTCCACTCTGCATTCCTTGCCTGTGTTTTTGGCTCGCATAAAGACATCCTAATCATTGGAAATTGCCCTCCGAGGACTGACACTTGGAATGGTATCTCACATTAGAAATGGATATGTCTCTCCCTGTAACCCTTTGTCACTCCCAGGTTGGTGGATCTGCCCTTAAAGCTCCACCAGAGATTAAAAAAAGAGAGACTTCACAGTTGGCCTTGGCATACTAATACTATGGACTCATTAAATTAATGGGGGCCAGATTCCCCTTACAGAGTGTGCACTGATGCCCTTTGAGTTTGCCGGGGCTAGAGGGTATTCAGCACTTTGAAAGCCCTGACCGGCATATTGAACGTGTTTAATAGAACCCTTTTGAGACTCCTGGCAGGATGCGCAGTAACTCCTTTCCTTTAAGTTCCTGCAACTCTCCGTGTGATCTGGCGAGATATAGCCACGTCGTCCTCGGCTGCTGCCCCGGAGAGGGGGAGGGGACAACGCACAGTAAATGAGACCAGAGGTGTCCACATCTCAGCAGAGGCCATTCTTTCCTGGAGATGTGAGTCTTTGAGAAGGGCCACAGAGTGGAGCTTTGATGTAGAAAGGTGCCTGGTGTAAGACTCTGAAACAGGAGGCTTTGCCGGAGATTCAGTGGGATTCCCTTCTGGGAACAGCGGGGGAGTCTGGCCTCTCGTTGGTCAATCATGCATACAGCGTTGATTTAATTGCGCCTCCGTCTCTCCAGCTACTCAGCCAGTCACTGAGACCACACTGTACTGACCGGAGGCACCCATCATATGACCAAGATGACTGTCATTGCCTATTCAACGTCAAGACACCACACCAAATCACCCCACAATGCGGGCAAGCCTCAAGAATGCAGAGCATCCCATGATGAGGTTTCTATTGCCAATGGTAACAATAGCACCATTTCAATCTCAATATGGAGCAAAGGGCACGGAATAGAATGTTGTATTGTTTTAAAAATCCAATATAATCGCTATGATTCATGAATAATATTTAATAAAATGGGGGGGAAAGATTGTTAATTAATTTTGCATATGTGCCCAACAGCAGAAAGATGAGTCGATAGAAGGAACCAACGAACAGAAGCAAGCCCTCATTTGCATGACAAAAAGTCCCTTTAAGTACTAACAAACTACCCTTAAGGTTATCAGAACCACCACCGCAAGATGTAAAGATGGGGGGCTCTAAATGTTTAATCTCTAGCAAAATGAAGATATCAGGGTTAGATCTCATTTAGTTTCCCAGCGATTTGTGTTATTGATATAGCCATTAGGTAACCGAGCGCCAAAAACATTACTATTTCTATGAGGGGCTCAAAGCACATTATGATAATGATTATATTCCATTCAGCACTGCACTGTCATCTCAACTACCTGCTCTCGAAAACCAAGAAATAAGCATCCCCGTAACAATGACGAGATTATCCACGGCCAGGAATGAGGCAGCATGGACCACAGTCCTGGTGGGCTGAAATATCCTTGAAACACTGCCTAATAAGACAAGTCGCTGGCGTTCACCATGAGCCACTGACACCTTGCCAGAGCAAGACAATGAATCTCTAGCTGTTGAATAGGGTGAACAAACAGAAATCCAGCAAAGCTTAAAATGGCTGACTCAGGTACAAAGCAGAGGAAGTGCCACATCTTGCCTGTGCAATTCTCTCCCTCTCGCTCTCTCTCTGTCTCTCTCTCCCCCCCCCCCCTTCCTTGCTCCCCCTCCTCTCTCTCTTAAGGACATGTGACAAAACACCACAATATATTGTACATTGCACAAATAATCCATGTCGGACAGCCAAATGATTTTCGCCGCCAGCCCTGACAGTAATGATCTCATAAAAGCCTTTGATTTTGACTCCATCACTGTGGCTGAAACATTGCTGCGTATCACCGCTCATTAGTGATTCCATAAGTAGAGTGCATTGCACTGCTTTAGTGGCTGATACTTACATGAGTCCCACTCTTTGCATGGCGGTAATTTATGCTCGCTGTGTCTGGCGCCCGTCATCTCGATGCGATCCACATAGTGACAAGAATCCATCTCCTTGGTATCTGTCAACAAAGTAGGAGAGGGGAGGGAAGTAGGGAGGGGGCTCACGTTATTTTGTGATCACAGCCTGAGCCAGGAGAGAGATGGGCTGGTTACTAGGCAGGTAAAGGACATCTTAATGCAATGCCAGGCTGAAAGTCTGCCACTCACCACTGCTGTTGTTACCCACATTAGGAGCACCCAGACTATGTCAGATTGTATGCTGACATATTTCCAAATATGATTTTTGCTAGTCCTAAACAACCCAGGTTTTCAGCAGGACAAGGATACGTTTTGAATTGTTTAAAAATAATATTTTTAAGAAATAAATTGCTACCAGAGAGTTGATATAGGGGCTACGATAACTTCTCTTCGCATACGTTTTCCTCAGAGAATGGCTTAAGCACTTCAAAGTTGAGCATTATTTAGAGACACGACTCATTTGGCAGCTCATATTGTCTGGTCTGAAAAGCCATTGCCAAAGATGCACTGTGGGCCATTTTCAGCTTCAGAGAAGAGAAAGAATTTGGCTGTGGCTTAGGCCCCCCCATTCCCATCCAAAGAAGATGGACCCTTTTTCATCTTATAGTAGTCTTTGCACATTGGTGTGGCGACTATGTGCTTCACAGGTGGGAGTCTGCCTCTACCGAATAAGCCAGTTCACTAAGGACGGGATTTGGTGCTGTTATTTTTCTATTAGGGAAGAATTATGCTAAGCCCTTAGAGGCCATCTTGGCGTTGCTATGGCAGCCCATATTTCCTACCGGGTTGCGACCTTGAAGGACTACAGTGCAAAGCCAAGTAGCACCAAAACCCCTTTGAGGATTAAAATTGTGGTCTCATAGTTATGCAAAACAACTCTGATATGATTGAACTTTGAATGGTTGAATGGCACATTTTATTGAGTTTGGCTCTCTTTTCATCATATTATTGTCACATGAATATTCCCAATCACTTGCTATGGCTTAAGACAGAGATTTTCAAATGGCTTTTGTTTTGTATACATTCAAAAGCTGATGTGTTTTTCAGATGTCTAGAGAAACCATACCTTCATGTATTATTGAGAACATGTTTGCCATCAATGTGTTGATGGTAAAGAAGTGAAAAAACATAACATATGGAAAAATAATTTCAATAATTTTAATTGGCTTCAATCACAAGTGCTACAGCAAATCAATATTTTCTGTACAATCATGACGGGACTCTCATTCAAAGTAGCTCATTGACACCCTGTAGTTTTTAGTTCTGCCAGCATATGGAATCAACATTGTCCAGTCATCTTCTGTGGCTCACATAAGGTTGCCTCGCAACATGCTATTCTGCCTTAAGGAATGTTGCTTCTCCCTTAAACCAATATTGCAACAAATAGAATTGGGACCTTTGAAAGGAAATTCACTGATCAATGACAGTTCAAATTGTATCTACAGAGAAGTAAATAAACATTTTTTTCCCCCTCTTCCCATTTTTTTAATTTTTTTCTAATCTTTCCAAATGGTTTCCAGGCCAGCCATCAAAGCCGCAACTCTATTTGGAGAGACATATAGACAGCTCCTCAAAGCTGACACAGAGATGAGGCTTTGAAAGTATGAGATTGACACTATTGTGGTCACAAAGCACAACAGGAGACTACTTTGAAGAGGAAAGTGCTTTGGGTATCGAATTTCACTATAGAAATAGTGGCCGAAGCAGCCAGACACATTGAACTGTTTGATGTAAAACAAGAAAACTGGACACGTTCTTTGCTGCTCCCAATATGTAAAGGTCAAAACTCTACTAGTAAAGTTTGTAACACCTGATAAATATAGAAAGTAAATTGTACTCCCCCACCCCCTAAAAAGAATATGCTGCTGCAGTGTCATGTTTGGCAGTTTGGGATTGATCAGTCTCAATTCCAGGCTGCATCCTTGTCAGGTGACAGGTCTGTGGAAGATGACACATATTCTGACAGTGCCAAGTTGTCATCTAGTTAGTCTGAGTGAAATCCCCGACCATGTTGACTTGCTATCAGTCTGATCTCTTATCATTCTTTTTTTGACAGATTAAATTTGCCACCCATCTCTCAATCTAATCATTCTTGAGGTTTCTTTCTAAGACAAATCCTGAAAATCTGTTTTTGTTTTGTTTTTTACCTGCACATTCTGTGGAAGTAGTTCTTGTGCACTTCTCAGGTGTGTATGTGTTCAGCATGGTTTGGAAAACATGACACTCACATTTTGGGTTGTTCTGATGTTGGTTTGGACTACTTTGATGTCAGGGTCTCAAGTGATGTTGTGAGCATTGCTATTTTGCCTCAATGGGTCTCTGACACTCTCTCCTGCCAAGACTGACACTGGAGCTGCCAGAGTGCAGAGATCCAACCTTTCATGCCTGCGTACAAATTAAGTTTACTCGGGAGGTAAATTCAGGAGCTGCCATAACACGCAAATGTACAAACTTTATGCCAATATTTATATCCTCCTCAAAGCATGTACTGGTTATATGACATGATATGAGACAGGTTGTTGACTCACATTTTGACATTAAAGTAAGTGCAATGGTGAGTTCGCTGCTGTGTCAGTAGCGTAAATAAATATTGACGTTAGGTAGTAGCAGTGGTGAAAGGTACTCACATATTTTACGATTTCATTTAAGTTTCAGTTTTCATGTATTTGACAGGCGGGGGCCTTCCTCCAATCATGACCAAGTGGGGGCGGGCCTTGTTGCGCGTAAGGCCTGCCCCCACTCAACCATGATTGGAGGAAGGGCCCGCTCTATCCTGATTGGCGGAAAACCTGTCTCCTTCACCAAAACTTCTCTTATGAGGCTGAAGTTCAAATATGGACCAAACACTCTATGGGGCTTTTAAGCCGTGACATCATTTTGTAGTCAGACCTCCAAGCAGATTTATTGTCAATATCTGTCCCTCGCTATTTCAACAGATCCGGGACAAAAATGACTAAAGTATAATTCTACCACTTTCCTTTCAACAACAAAGAGAAGAAAAATGTGTAAATAGTAAAAATAGCAAAAAGATTCACGGGCGCTGGGGCCTTTTGGCCCCAAAAGTTCTCCTCTGCCTACAAAATGATGTCAGACTTAACAGCCCCCGACCCATTTTGTTATTTGAATTAATTGAAATCACGTATTTACCCTACCTTTAAGTAAAAGCATCAATATTGCAATATAGAAATACTCTGTTACAAGTCCGGAGTTCAAAATGTACTTGAGTAAAAGTAGGAAAGTGTTGCCATCAAAATGTAAGTAGCCTAGACCTACCAAAAGTAAAAATGTTTGATAATAGCTGATCTACAAGCTCACATGTGAGCTTGTAGATCGGCTATTTTCAAATAGCCACAGTATAAAATAGGGCTGAAGTGATTAATGTATGTTTATATTATAATGTATAGGCCTATCTGCAAAGTAACTAGTAACTAAAGTTTTCAAATAAATGGAGAGGAGTATTAAGTACAATATTTGGATCCGAGATGTAGTGGAGTCGAAGGGAAAGTAGGCCTATTGGAAAATGGAATTACTCAAGAAAATAACAAATACCTCAAAATTGTACTTGAGTAGGCCTACAGTACTTAAGTAAATGTACTTAGATACTTTTACACCACTGGGCTGGGAGTGGGAGTATGCTAAGTTATTTGCCGTTTTGTAGCTTGTAGGCTAAGGCTACAGGTGACTTGTACCTCAAAAGACCCTCCACTTACCTAGACAAAGTTGTCAAAGACAAAGGCATCTTTTCTCGCATCAGTATTGTCACACATAAACTGTTAAACAGCCATGAAATTTCAAATAAGGCAACATAATATGCCATAATAGTCTACTAATGCTTTAGCCTAAGCTAGCTAATAACCTTTGACGCAGGCAGGCACGCAGTGACGCAGCCATACTAGCCTACTACTCAAGAAATTGTTGGAGTTTAAAAAAAAAAAAAAAAAATTGTTGGAGTTTGGAAGCGCTCGTTTTGATAACGCAACGTCCTGCAGCCCCCTGCAAGTGTGCAATTTAGAAACAGGTGGAACACAGAACCATTGAGTGATTATCCCACGAGCGCTTCCAAACTCCAACATTTAGAAAAAGAATCACCTCACCTGTCCTGCAAGGAATTTATTGACAGAAAGTAGCTCATAACATGTCTACGGTAGATGTGAAATGAAACAAACACTTTGCAGGTAGAAAGAGGATAATTGAAGCAATTCAAGTTAGTTTGACGTCCTTGGTTTAATAAACGAATCAGATAGTTTAAAAAAGGGGGTTGGATGCATTGGCTGCCAATGGTTTGTGTTGCAAATAATCTATGTGTGTTTTTCCCCCTTTTTTCCCTTTTCCCCCTTTAAATCTGAACCTACAATCCATGTGAAGAAAAGGTTTAATTAATAATGATCTAGTAATCTTGTTTTAGGTAGCCTATAAAACCGGCGAGAACAGATCCCACGCCCCCTGCAAGGGAAGCTCACCTGGGAGCTCCATGACGTCTGCTTGTTCTGCGTTCTGAGGATTTGACTGGATTAATGTCTATTTCAATTTACCGTCACTGGTCACGTTACTAACCCATTGGTTCTCAAAGGGGGTCCGGGGACCCCCAGTGGTCCACTGACCTTGAGGGAGTTCCACGGCCCGGGGTCCCCAGCTAAATGATAGTAAGGAACCAAATGGACCCTTATGGGTCTGTAACTCAGAGAGTGTACAAAATGGATTTAGTTCCATTTGTACACTCTCTGAGTTAAATTGAATGAATGGAATTGAATGAATTGAATTTTTAGGCTACAATACAAATTGGGGTAGCCTAATGCATGTCAAACTGGGGGTCCTTGAAATTAAAATGGTTGAGAATCACTGCTATAGCCGTAAAAATCTTCTCTTATGGGGGTCCCTGGCATATCTTTTCAAATGGGGGTCCGCGGGCTAATAAATAAGTGTCAATTTGGGGGTCCATGAAAAGTTTGACAACCACTGACCTAAAGAAAAGAAAAACCTTTGCACAAAAAACTATTGCAGAGAGATAAACTATCCTCGCACTGTATTTTGTTCCCATAGACCTATGTAATGTTATATGTTTTATATGATGATAAACTAAACTAAACTAAATGCAAAGGGGAAATAAATAAATCGCTGTAAATAAAATAAAATAGGAAATCAAATGTAATTTAATATTAAACGCAGCAGTGGTTCCCAAACTTTTTCCCAAACAAATATTATATTTTATTTATGGAATGTCATAGACTTGTTTGTTTGTCTGTACAATTATTTTAAAAAATACATTTCAAAAAATTAAATGATATATTTCAAAAAGGTTTTCCATCTTTTGAAATATAGGCTATGTTTTATTTGTTGTAGGAAAGGAAACGGGATTTTTACTCGAGTCGTGGCCCATAAAAATTGGTCCGTGAACCACAAATGGGTGGTACTCTATGGTCACGACCCAGACTACTTGAATTATGGGTAGGCCTTTAGCGAAAGGAGCCTGTTTTGTGTAGAGTAGACCGGTACCTTTTTATTTCCCCTCACGTTTAACTGATTTAATTGATCGAACATTTGGGCCTATAATTTGCCCACAGCTCCAAAAGGCCATAACTTATATTCTCGATTCGTTAAAATAGATTACATGGAGCATTGGTTCTCAGTGGGGTCCGGGGACCCCCAAGAGCTCCTTGAGGGAGTTCCCGGGGGTCCTCAGCTAAATGATGGTTAGGCCTACTTAAGAACCAAATGGACCCTTATGGGTATGCAACTCAGAGAGTGTGTAAATGGAACTCATTTGTATAGGCCTATACAAAATGAGTTATATTAAAATTGATTTTACAATATAAATTGGGGTCTCAAAGATAGAAATACCGGTCCATAGAATGGTTGGGAATCACAGCTAGAGCCGTAAAAATATTCTCTTATGAGGGTCCCTGGCTTATTTTTTCAAATGGGGGTCCGCGCCGCGGGCTAATTGTCAATTTGGGGATACTTGACATGAAAAAGTTTGAGAAGCACTGCACAAGACGCTTAATGGAGCAGGAGCAATGGCCTGAATATATAGTCTAGGCCTGGGCCCTGGGCCTATATTTGATGAAGCTACTTTCTTTCATGTTGGATAGTTGGCTCTCATGAGTCCTGAAACAACGAAACCCTAAAGCAGGTTACCTTTCATTTGTAGGCCACATGAAGCTTGTCCTCCGCACCAATGCTTGGGCTCCTGTTACCCAATAATGTACACAACTGATCATGGGCAAACCAGTTTGTTTAGAGAAGTATAGGCCTAATATATTATGAAATTATTATTTCTGTAATATTATAATCACTGATTATTATGAGTGCTGCATGCTATTATTATTATTATTTTGTTGTTAGTGAAACTAAATATTGTCCAAATGCAGTATTATTTATGGACACTTTTTTGGGTCTGAATAGACATATAAACCAATAATAATAATTATTATTATAATTATAATAATCATAATACAATTAAGCCAACAAATCTAGCCTATTCTATAATATTGGAGAGGTTTATGTTGAAATCAAAAGTGTGAAACTTGATGAAAAATGAACGGGACAGGCAGACCAAAGCAAGGGAAATGGGCTCTATCCATGGGATACATATATATATATATTTTTTTATCGTGAATCTTGGCATTATACGTATGTATTTGCTTTTTATTGTGAGTTTTGAGACTCCTAACTAAGCGGAGCCAGAGCCTATATGGTCAAAAGGTGCCTATAAATTGTCATGCCATTAAGCGACATGAAAGCATAACCCAACAATATTTAAGTTACCTCTGTTGATGGTGATTTGAAGAGAATGCGCCAGCCGTGGAATGGTACAGGTAGGCTAGTGTTTGAAGCCTTCTGTTGCAGGTAAGCAACATTCATATGCAGGCCTATGTGGTGCCGGTAGCAGTGTAGGCTCCGCTACATTAATATAAGTTATAGCACTTATAGGCCTATTTGTGTCCAGTGGAAATTAGATGAGGCAGAGCAGGCTCCTTTCTTTTCTATATCCCATGTAAACATGGCCCTGTGTATTGTGTAAATGACTTGGATTAGTGGTCTGCTTTGTTGCCAGAACACAGGAGCTCGTGTGTAGCCTACACACGGACGGACACATTCAAGCCTATATCCTCTAAAGTAATTGGCCCTAACTCAGGCTGCGGAAATGTTGTATTCGTATACACCGCGTCTTAATAGTAAGGCACATAAAGACTTTATTTTGTTTTATTATAGCCTATTATAACATTATCAATATTATCAATCAATCAATCAATCAGCAGTGGGAGTTATAGGCCCAAATGTTCGATCAATCAGTATTTTTTGCATTGGTTATACTGTGTTTTATTTGTCAAAGGGACCCCATGCAATGCAAACAAGCCTAACATCTTTTTTGTGGTCTTTATCCTTTTAGTTGACCGTGTACCAGTGAACTGTACTGTCCTGTATTTTTTTCTAAACTTCTAATAAAGCATTCAATCAACCAATCAGTCAATCAAAGTTGTCTTTGCGAAAAGCAATGGCTTCTTTAGACTATTAGGCAGGTGCTGACATTTGATTTAAAACGCAGGGGAAGGGTCTGTTAAAATGTCAAGTTGAAATAGGCCACTGATAAAAGGCTCAACCACAACCTATGGCAGCCTATTATAGGCTATGGGGATCGAATGAGTAAATGTTCCGAGAGCAACCCAAGAAAGAGCTTTTGCGGTCCGGTCTTTGTGGGTCAAAGACGCCCCTCCCACAGGTTAACTTCAAGTTCAAGTCACAGACTTGTTGTCTTTTTTATTTGTTTATTTTTGTTTTCATATATATATATATATATATATATATATATATATATATATATATATATATATATATATATATATATATATATAGCATTATAGCAATCATGAATTCATGTTCAAAACAATCAACATAGTGGATTCAGTCAGGCAACTGATTCCTCACATCGATCACATACTGTACAAGTTTAGGCTATACATAACATATACAACATTGTTCAGTTGGTAAGTAGGCCTAAGCATCTCTGTCCATAATTTCACATAGCCTACATAAAAAGTTTAGGTGATGGTTACATGATCAAATATTAGGTCTGGTTTCTGTAAATAATACATATTTATTTCTTAACATATTGGTTGGCCTATAGGTTCACACTTTAGTTTTAATTGTGCTGATTTGAGAGATTGGCTGGGTTATTTTGAGTCAGTAGGCTATTGTTGCATTCTTTTGATTTGCATTTAGTTTAGTCTCCCCCCCATTAGCCCATGGTAAAAAAAAGAAAGAAAAAAAAAAGAAGAAATAATAATGCAACTCGTCGGGTGCCAAATATAATTTAACGAATGATGACTCTCTCTCTCTCATAAATATATTTCGTCGTATTCAATTAAATTAGGTAGGCTAATCAACACCACCTGTTACATTCGGCCTACGTGAGGTAAGGTTATTGCTTGGAAATATCGTCTCGTTTACTCCAACAGCAGCATTTCATTTCATGTTTTAGGCTATCCACCTGTGGCATTCAAACTTATGAATAATCCTCCCGGGGTAGGGTTTCATGTTAGGCGTAACTGTGTTACTTAGTTTGACCAACACTTTTATTCAGATTGTTTCAAATATACGTCTGCGACTGCTATATTTTTTAAACAATCTGAGACATTTTGGACAGAAGGAGTTCGTTTACTTTGTATGTCATTCTGGTGGGGGAGCTTTAGGCCTATTGGCATGAGAAAACATACGTTTACATTGCCAATGCAGTAATAATGCTTTGGAAAATGTTGTAATTTCTCACATGATTTACAGAAGGATAAAAGCCTATATGAGAGAGGTTATACATATATAAGTTGTTCAATAACATATATTGAATAAGCATTTTTCTAACTGCTTGGATTTGCTTTTTGGAAGAATCCTTTTTAAATAAACATTTGAAATAATGTATGTAATGTAGGCTACATGATTACGTGAGTAGGCCTACGCTACATTCACAGAACGACTTCCATCATTGACAAGTAGCCCAGGCTATGACCATGATCTGATTTCACATAGCAAGTTTGCTGCCTGCCTCCATTTGTGAGTAAGCAAATAATTGTTTCACGGATACTGTGGCTTTTATCTCATCACAGATTCATCGCAGAAAACTTCATAGTCACGATCACAATTTCTAAAATTCCTTAACAGTTTTAAAGATAATAGAAATATAGATGTATCCAGTGACTGATCGGGCTATACGTTTATTTAATAAATGCAATTGTCTACGAGACGGCCTGTTACTGCAATCATGTGTGTCTGTGTCTGGCCATAGGCCTATAGGCTACAGCATTGTTCTTGTGCATTTGAAGAATTGCTATCTCACACGAAGTTGAGTTGAGTGCAATCACAGGTGACTGACAAAGCATGTGACGCGCGCGCGGGTGTCTGTGTGTGTGTGTGTGTGTGTGTGCGTGCGTGTGCGTGTGCGCGTGTGCGTGTGTGTGTGTGTGTGTGTGTGTGTGTGTGTGTGTGTGTGTGTGTGTGTGTGCGTGCGACGTGCGTGTGTGCATGTGAGATTATAGCTAGATTATTTATTTATAAAATAATCTGCTTCATAACAACGAAAGTTGTTGTAGCACTGATGTGAACTAACAGTTGTTGATGAATTCTGTCTTGCCATTTATATTTCATATTGTGACGTCACTGGCCATATAGGCCACTACAGTATTGTTCTAGCTTGTGCATTTGAAGAATTGCTATCTCACACGAAGTTGAGTTGAGTGCAATCACAGGTGACTGACAAAGCATGTGACGTGTGTGTGTGTGTGTGTGTGTGTGTGTGTGTGTGTGTGTGTGTGTGTGTGTGTGTGTGTGTGTGTGCGTGCGTGCGTGCATGCGTGCGTGCGTGCGTGCGTGCGTGTGTGTGTGTGCGTGCGACGTGCGTGTGTGCATGTGAGATTATAGCTAGATTAATTATTTATTAAATAATCTGCTTCATAACAACTAAAGTTGTTGTAGCACTGATGTGAACTAACAGTTGTTGATGAATTCTGTCTTGCCATTTATATTTCATATTGTGACGTCACTGTTTGGACATTATCTTTAATTGACTTTTGGGGTTACAAAAAACAGACATTGAACTCAATGAACAAAACATTAACAAAATACAGGTTTACTTTAGCTAGCACCAAAGTTCTCGGACCTAGAACAATAAAGATGCAATTGGAAATTGCAAATTAATTCTGTCTTATTGAATTTTCCCCATTCAAGTCAATGGGGAAAATTAATTAATCACTAATAAATGAATGGCCATTTATGGAGATCTCTGTGTCAGTCCTTGTCCCTTTCATGCCCATACATGGAGATCCCTGATGTCATCAATATTAAGCTCATATCTTGGAATGCCCATATATGGACATTCCTGTGAAAGTCTCAGACATCTGTGATGTCAGTCATCTCCATTTTTGGGAAAGTTTAAATTTTAATTGCGACAATAGGTCGCAGTTAAGTATGTGAACGGTCACAGCTTGTCCGTATGTATGCACATATGTATCTCTGTCCTGTCTGGCCTGACACTGTGGTTCCCCTGACACATCACTGTGACATCACATGTTACATCATGATGTCAGATACTCAGAGCAGGGATAATGCCTGACACTGTGGTTCCCCTGACACATCACTGTGACATCACAGGTGACATCACAGTGATGTCAGATACTCAGAGCAGGGATCTCCATACAGCATATGGGCATACAATGGATTGTATGTTGTGATGTCATGGGAAACACTCTAACAGAACCCTTTTATGCCCATATATGGAGATCCCTGATGTCATCAATATTAAGCCCAGATCTAACAGTACTTCATATGGGAATGCCCGTATATGGAGGAAGACAACCCATATCTGTGTGGCTGGTTCAGACAGGGATCTCCATGTATGGGAATAAAAGGGTTATGATGTCAGATGTGATGGACGTCATAGATTTTCACCTAACGAATAACTGAGTAAGCATTTTTGGGGTCTCACAGCATATCTCCATAATCATTACAAGGATCTCCATATGTGGGTAACTGCTGGTCCGATATACATCACTGGACAGACGACCAAGACATGGCGCGACCTTGTCGCCCTGAGGCGTCTTACTAGTTATCAATGGAGAAAATGTATTCATAAATACTTTTATATAAAAAGCAAAATGCACCCCTATGTGTCCCGATGAAGTTGGTCGATTTGACATATGGCCCAAGTGCATGCCACCAAAACTGTGGGAGGAGTAGCGCAGCAAAATAAAGTTTATCTAGAAAGATGGAAGATGGATGGGTGGAAATAAAGTCCTGTAGTCCTGTAGTCACACTAATGAAGCAGTGGAAAAAAAGGGTGTGCTAAGACCACCATCATCATCATCATCATCATCACCTTGTTTATTGTAAATCGCTCTGGATTAAGAGCGTCTGCTAAATGCCTAAACTGTAAACTGTAAACATTGTCCCATTGTCCCATTGTCCCATCATCCAGATTCGATTTTTATACTCACCAGGACTTTATACCCAATCAAACATATAATTTTCGGAATGTCTGACTGAGTGTCTGAGTGTCTGTCACAGCGTTTCTCCTCAGTGGCTGGAGCAATTGATCTGAAATCGCATCACCATAAGCATATGAACACACCTGACATAACTGTGAAGCCCGTTTGTCACTTTCACAAATCATATGCTGTATATTAGCATTTTTTATGGTGTACCTATATCTATTCTGCATCTAGCTTGAGGCATATCTATTCTGCTATAGCATGAGGCAACATGTTTAACCAGCTCTGTGTGTGTGTGTGTGTGTGTGTGTGTGTGTGTGTGTGTGTGTGTGTGTGTGTGTGTGTGTGTGTGTGTGTGTGTGTGTGTGTGTGTGTGTGTGTGTGTGTGTGTGCAGGCGGGTTGTCTGGCCCTGTTACAGATTTTGTCCAAAAATCATGCAGATCGGTACACAGTATCTCTGTAGCCATTAAACGAAACGGGTATTTCTTACATTGATGCTCCTACATATTATCATGCAAGCACCAGTTAAAGTTACTTTCCATCCCTCATATACTGTGTGCACAGTGCACATCCCATAACCCACCCACTGCACATCATTTCGGAGCTCATATCTTTGAACGGGTAAGGGCTAGTGAATATAACAGGCAGCTCCACAAGAATAGACTTACAACATAACTTGGTAAATTGACAAGGATGGATACATTTTAATGATGCATCCTGCCAAGGCATGGATCACACACCGGACCATACGTTTATTTATGTGCTATATCTTACAACTGTGTTGCTCATCAATAATACTATTTTAGATTAGCGACACAGCATTCAAGAAAGTATATAAAAGTCCCACAAACAGACAATCATCCCAATTGACTAAACAGCTAAAGGATGCTCTAATGCGGGAGGCTCTCTCCATTCCGACAAGTCGCCACTCCGAAATTGACTTCTTATTGTCGGAGTGGCGACACTCCCATGGGCCTAAGGTTTAGGGTTAGGGTTAGAGATAGGGTTAGTGTCGGAATGGAGACATGTTGGAAAGGAGACATGTCGGAGTGGAGAGATGCACTCCTCTAATGCAGGGGTTCCCAAACTGGGGGACGGGACCCCCAGACGATTAGTTTAATGTGCAACATTGTTTTCTCACTCAACAGTAAGCAAATATACAGTATACCAAATTAGCTAAATTGTCAAATACTATGTAAGAAAGAGACAAACATAATAGCCGATCTACAAGCTCATAACGCCTGGCAGTGCAAGGCATTGATAACTTGTAGTTCGGCTATTTTCACAATGTTTATCTGCGGAGTCAAACTAAATGTAATGCCTATAATTCCACGTGCTTGCAGGATGAGGTCCCCAGTTCAAATATGATTATTTTGGGAAGTTGAGGGACACATCTTAATTTACATTGCAATATATTTAGGAAAAAAGAAAAGAAAAACACAGTTCAACATTGAAATATTCTGTTTAAATCTTATGTAGGTGAAATCAGGCATGTCGAACACAGCAATAACTGTTTTCATGAAGTCAGCTGCTGAATTATTTGACTTTTCTAAAATGGGATTAGCCAAATAATTCTCACCTGTCACCACTAGAGACCTGTTTCACCTCATTTGAGATGGACAGAAGAAGTCATTCCCAACTGATTGATTTTACATTGACAGCATACTGTAAGTGCTCTTTGCACTTTTAAGAACTGGATAACACCTAAAAATGAAGTGAATTAGTGACTTAATCTAATTCTTTACAGAGTTTGTCTCACTGAAAGCAGTGTTGTAGGACAACACAGCTGTGACTTTGACACTTAGTAGGTTAATTATTGTTTTATTTTCTGTGGAATCTGCATCTACAACAATTTCGAAGAGATTAATGCCTACATGTACAGCCATGCACACACAGACCTGTAAGGGTCCATTTGGTTCCGTTAATACATGTTAAAATGACCCCAATGATTTCTCTGTGACAGAAACCTTTGAAAGCAGAGTATGATCTGGTTTGTAACGGGGATCACCTGCACAAATCTGTCCAGTCTTAAGTTGTTGGGTGCACATTTGTACACCCTCAGAGTTATATGAACACTAAGGATTTTACAGTGAAAATGATTCAGTGTGAATGCTCAAAAGAAGATGCATTTGTGAAGTGCGTGCAGTCACACGTGTTGGTTATGTGTGTTAGACATAATGTTGGGCATGTATACCGTATGCATGCCATGGAATGTGTGTTACTCGTGGTTTTCTCGTGTGTACATGTGTCTGTGTGCCCACGCTTGTGCGTGCCCATGATATGCCTGGGCACACACATGAATGTTCCAATTTGCATGCGTGCGGGGCGTGGATGCGCGCGTGTATGTGTGTGCCCGTGTGTGTTGTCTAGATCCCATTAGTGGAGTTTAACCCCTGTGTTCTGGGAGTCACATCCCCTACACACACCAGACTCCATTCTCACTGCAGCACGCTAACATTTTACTCTATTCCCTCCCCACCCATCCACCCCCTTCACTTTTGTCCTAAGAGGGCAATTAAGGAAACAAACGTTTTCCCCCAGATTAGCTGGCTGCCAGCTTTGCATACTAATGCAATGCCAAGTGGTTACAAATAGTGAGTGCTCTAATTACCGGCACTGTTTTCAATCAGAAATTGCTCAATTTCCTAGGATGAGGTCTCCGTGGCAGAAAAAACACACAGATACACAGACACTGAAACGCACGCACGCACACACACACACACACACACACACACACACACACACACACACACACACACACACACACACACACACACACACACACACACACACACACACACACACACACACACACACACACACACACACACACACACACACACCTGACGAAGACAAGAGAGACAATCATCATCTTTGTGTGCTCATAGCTGTGCATGTGCATCTCATATACTGTAGGCCTATACTGTATGTCTGTGAAGAGAACGTCAGATTTAGCTTGTGTGTAAAGAGAACCTGCACTCTGCATGTGTGTACACAGACGTGTGTGTGCGTGCGTGCGTGCATGTGCGTGCATGTGCGTGCATGTGCGTGTGCGTGTGTGTGTGAGCATGTGTGCATGCCAGTATGTGTAAATAAGCTCCTCTGCCTTTCTGTGAGTCCCAGGCAGCATCACTTGGGGCCCTGTCACACCAGGAAACGGATCCCCACAGCCCTCTGGATCATTTAGCACCACAATTATCCCCTTTCTCAGTCCTGGCTGCATTCACGGAAGCCACGGAAAGGCAATAGCTACCATTCAGCCATGAGCATGATGTGGCGCATCGTTCCTGGAACGGCAATTAGCTGCGATTGTGTTTGCTGTGTGATCATCTGCCCGAAACGGAGGCTGCCTTGTGTTTATTAAGCAATTTCTGTTGGACAAAATTAGAAGGAAGGGCCTTTGATTTGGCAGGACATTGTAATATCCCTAAAAGCAGCAATAATCTACAATGTGGCTGTCATCAAACAAAAGGGAGAGGTAGTCATCAAACAAAAGGGAGAGGTGAAATTTGGGGGGCGATCTTTGTGTGCAAGATATTGACCAGTGGCGTCAGTTCAGAAAAAGCTAAGGTATGGCAACATGACTGCACGCGTACAAGACACCAGTCATGGCATGATGAATTTATTTTAAGAAGTAAAATTATTTTTTTCCCCCTGTAGCCAAGGTATATGGCAGCTGCCATAGCTTGCCATACCCAATTGAGGCCTCTGATATTGACCCACCGTGGCACGGGGGGTGGGCCACACTACGCTGAGAGAGAGGGAAGAAGTCCTCCTATGGCCACCGGAAACAGGGGGGGCAGCACAGACCAACGCGACAAGGACTCACTCCATGGGTGTGCCCACAGGACCTATCTGTTGGCCTTAGCTGACCTTTATTTCTTGACAGCGGCTAATGGGGCCCTGGCCCTGGATCAATGCACATGAGAGCCTGCATGGGCTCCATGTCTGTGCCCTTTCACCGGGGCCAGAAGTGAAGGGGGTTACGCCGCCAAGTGGCGCGGCATGGAGCCATCAACCCCGCTACTTTTCCCATCCTTGCGGTGGCAGATGTGGTGCCAACAGGCCCCACGGACGACACTCTGCCCTGCCACCGCAGCGGGAAGGACAGCCAGCTTCTCTCTCCCTCAGGCACGTGCACACATAGACATCAAAGGGGGCTTGAGCCCCTGCCCTTTTTATCCGTCTGTAAAAAGTGCCCTCTCCAGACCATGAATGCAGGTTTTACTATGGTGAAAGAAATGCAAATACCCTCTTTCCATGTATGCAGCATTCAAGAGAAATTGCCTTGTCCAAACTCTCCTGAACATGAATGCAGTATGTACAGTATGTTGAAAGAATTGCCCTCACTGTCCAGAAATCCACACCACATCTCCAGTATTGCCTTTTTTATGCTTAGTTTAGTGTGTTATGAAGTACCGAAAATAGCCGACCTCCAAGCTCGGAGCTTGGAGTTCTGCAATTTTCGATATTTTCACCAAAAGTCCCTTTTCGAAATTTCAGCCCCTGCCTCTAACATTCTCTGCACGTCCCTGCTCTCCCTCTCTATCCCCATGGTGAAGAGAGCAGGACGAGGACACACCAGTGAATGTCAGCACCAATGCGAACCCCGCCGCTCATCATGGCGGACTTCACTTAATCGCGTCGATGACCCAAACAATGTTCTGTCTGTTCAGTGTGTTGTAAACCAGTGTTTTTACTGAACCGGGGAAATATTAACCGTTAATGATGATGCATAATCCTTTATTTAGAGGCTTTCATTGCTCAGAATGTGACTGCAGGGAATCTGTTTTGCCAGCAGTGTAGTCGTGGGCCGGCTGTAAGATGTGCCTTTGCTTTGTGTTGTGATGTGCACAGATGGCGCGCACACACACACACACACACACATACACACACACCACTGTACCTTTCATCGCTGCGGCCCTTTCTATTTCTCAGCGAGGACGAATTGCAGAAATATCGACCGATATTGAGCCGTTTAATTGCATATATATTTCAACTCAAACATGTAAAGTTATTCAAAAACAACTGCGGACGATTCACGTATTCCATATGGGGAGTAGGAAGGTGGGGGAAAAAACAAAAAAGCTGAGAGCTTTAGCCCAGATTGTTCTTTTTTTATTATCATTAACGGTAATGTGATACTGAGGCCCCCTGTGACCTCCGCACAGCAGTACCTCATCTCAGAAGTCATTCATTAACACAAACAGAAGGCAGGAAAGAGAGGGGGGAGTGGAAGAAGAAGAGAGTGAGAGAGAGAGAGAGAGAGAGAGAGAGAGAGAGAGAGAGAGAGAGAGAGAGAGAGAGAGATGGGGAACAAGAACACACTACAGTACATACAATGAAGTTTGCTTTATTATTTGACGTACATTAATGTGCCGCGGTGAAGCGTGCTCTGCCACTTTCCAATGGCATATTCTAAAGCCTGATTTATACTTAGTTGCGCGGCGTGTCGCACAGCGAAAATAGAAGTGAGTTTGCCGATCCGTGTGCGACACGGCGCGCAACTAAACATAAACGTAGGCATGGTGGAGAGAACGGAACTTATAAAGACACCATGTGGCGACTGTGATCCCGCTCTGTGTGTGTAATTGCTGTGCAGTTACACTTATTGTCCACTTTGGAAATGGTAAAGGCCCACACGAGATGGTCGGAAATATGGGTCAGTCGGAGCGAGGCGTGTTTGGTAGTGATTGGGCTGAGCTCGCTCGCCTGTGTGTTTCTTTTCAAGATGCGGGGCACTGGTGAGACTAATTGAAAAGCTTCTTATGTCTTCTTCCTTCGATTATGAATGGATCGCGAAGCCTTTGCCTCTGTGATTTGGCCTGATGTTTACTGAATACGATTTTACACTGGAGCAACAGAGAGGGCCATCTTCTCAATTATGTCCCCAGCGACATCGGTTCCATGAGGGCCAATCCGAGCCACACCTCTCCATATCTGACACCAACACCACCACCACCACCAGTGCCTCTTATCTTCCTTACATGTCCAAAAGGCTAACCTATATATTAAGATATATGCTAAAGCATATATTTCCATATGTAGCGTATGTATAGAAGTGTGACTGTAGTAGCACAGCGAGGGATGCTTGTGTTCTGTTTGACTGGTCAGAGACTTAGATTGGGGGGGGGGGGGAGGATCAGGGATGGGGAGCCGTGGGTGACGAGAGCCCCGTGGATCCTTAGAGTGGTGCGACAGACTCCCGAGCCTCCTGGTAGGATTTGTTGGAGAGAGGAGGATTTTAGCACCAGGCGAGCCACGCCAGTGTGCCGCAGACTTCGTGCCATCTGTCTCAGCCTCCGTCCTCTCCCGTTGCCAAACTCGTCAGACCTTTATTTCCTCATCCTCCCGTCGGCTCCTTCTCATCCCTGTTCACAAGAGCTGCTCTGAGATCTGCTATAATGCACTGGGAGGAAGAAAAGAAAAGGGAGAGAAAGAGAGAGAGAAAATGGCCGGGGCTTTAAAAAAACGATTCAAAAATCTGGATTAATTGATATGTATTCCTGGAGCTAATGGACTGACATCCCTTGTGGAGACGCAGTGCAATGTGTGTCCAATAGCGTTGCCATTTGCCGATATTAACAACATGAAGGGGGAAAGAAAGCAAGAAAGTTAGACCAGGCCTTTTGAAGTGAAGTCCAAATTGTTCAGTTTATGTTTTTTTGGCTCATTATAAACTTCAGTGTAGTTCTAAAGTGTTTCACTGTATGTACTCACTGTACTGTTATAGCACTGATGTTTTAATAAAATAAAAAAGTTGGCTACGGTTTTGCATTGTACTGTATTCTCTGATCTCTTGAATAATAATGGAATGTGTTCAAGAGATATATTTTATTTAATGTTATTGTCAGTGACTGTTCAGCAGAATTCAAAAAGTTACACTGAGTTTGTGCAAAACAAACCAGAGTAACATCCAAGTCATGTCCAATACCAATCTACTTTAGAGTGACATCCAATACAAACCTATGGGGCAGTTAGTTCTCCATTCCTAAACCTGCCATTCCTATACGGAGGCAGGTTAGCATTTCACCAGGTTAGCATTCACCAGCGTCGGCAGGTTAGCATTCACCAGTGTTAGTTTTACTGAGGTTAGGGTTAAGGTTAGGTTTAGCTGGTCACCGCCTCCTTAGGAATGGCAGTGCGTAGGAAACCTATAGTGACGTCCAATACAACCACAGAGTGATATCCAATACAAACCTGGAGTGACGTTCACCTGACACCTGTCAATCCCTGAAAACGAAAGGGTTTATTTTACAGAAAGCATGCATGCAACACATTCCATACGCATCAACATTCCTTCCACGTTCAGGGATCAGGAATCAAGTGGCACAATTCAATCAGAACGAGACGCCCCACCACCATCAAATGGACGTGTGACTGTGTGGTGGTCTGGGGGTGGCTGACCTGTGACCCTCTCTGCCCCTAGGGGGAGAGAGATCACAGGGAAGGGAAGTGCTGGATCCATGGCCGTGGCCTGCCTGTGGAAGGTCCGATGACGGGTGGAGGCGAGGGAGGGGAAGTGCACACCCCTCGTCCTAAATGGAACGCCAGGCGGCAGGACAGGACATGGGCAAGGGGCCTTTGATGCTGACCCCTGGTCCCAGGGTTCTGAGGGCTCCGGCTACTGATCCAGCCAAGCGGCCATGCGGAGGGGTGCCAGGTGCCCCCAGAGAGCAGGAGGAACGGGGAGCTCCGTTCTGGGCAAGGAGGAGAGAGGAGTCGGGCTGGGTCCAGGCCCCACTACTCCCAGTCACGTCACTATTTAGTCAACTGGCTGCATCGCATCGGCCAGGGCAGCATGCTAATTCTGACAACAGTCTGGTGCAGAGTGAGCTACCAAGCAGAGTTTGGGAAACACTTCTGCTGCAGAATTCTGTTCTATGGTTGTGGACACATTGCACAGTGCCGAATCACCTGGTGCGTGAGTGAGTGTCTACGGGCATGTGTTGTGTGTGTGTGTGTGTGTGTGTGTGTGTGTGTGTGTGTGTGTGTGTGTGTGTGTGTGTGTGTGTGTGTGTGTGTGTGTGTGTGTGTGTGGTGTGTGTACACATGCTGTGCAGTGTGCATGAACACATACTGGTTTGTGTATGTGTTTATTATAAGTGAATTGCAACGCAGTCATTGTTAAGGAACAGCGGAACAAATCATGAATTAAAACAGGGATGAGAAGGCGCTAGTGGTAAAGTCCCTGGGGAGAGTGTTTTTTGCAGATCTTTCAGTCCGAATGTATCAAAAAAGCAACTGGGTTATGGCAGTGGAAGCTTGTGATTGGCTGCGTGGAGGTGACGAAAGTCAGGGGGACGGAGATACACCTAAACCTAACCTTAACCCTAACCTCAGTAAAACTAACACTGGTGAATACTAACCTGGTGAAATGCTAACCTGCCGACGCTGGTGAATACTAACCTGGTGAATGTTAAACTGGTCGGACCCACAGTGCTTAACCCAGTTGCTTTTTTGATACACTCGGACTGAAAGACCTGCAAAAAATACTCTCCCAAAGTCCCTGCCCACCACCACAGAAGTTGTGGGTTCAATTCAACTGTGGTGCATCCGGCATCTATGAGAACACAATTGGCCCGTATTCAGGGGAGGTAAGCCGGGCGGGGAGGGTGCTATTGGTCATTGCATGTACTCCTACGAGCTGAGGCGGCACCTGTCAGCAGGGAGTGTTGGGCGGGAGGAGTAGGGCGAAGGCTCTACGTCCTCCCAGTGGGGGAGTTAGTAGCAGTAGTACTTTGGAGGCTGGACGTACCACCACGGCGTCCCACCAATAATCTTCCCACATGCACGGGAACGGCACGGAACGGCACGGAACAGTGCTTGCGCGTGTGCATGCTAGAACGCGTCTCCAATAGATTTGAGTGACGACGCGCCATATAGCCTATCTAATCAAATGGTTATTTGCATAACAAGTTTACCAGGTATACCAGTGAGTGGTGTGCAGCGCATCCCGCCTAGATTCACAAGCCCAACTACCCTGGCCTATTCATATGGTTTCCAGCGGTGACTGCATGTGCATGTGTGTGCGTCCTCATACATGGCTCCATTACTGTGGTATGTACTGTAGGCTAGTTTGAGATTCGTTCAAAGCAAACTTTGTTTCTCTACTGTAGCGCTGCATTTTAAAATTAAATTAAATGAAACTAGAAAATAAAATCTTAAGTAACAATGCAAATGTAATTAAGACTAGAAAACTTCGTTTTTGTTTTCCCACCATTAGATCTGCTGACATCCGTTCTTTCTAAATAGCCTCTAGAGGCGCGTGTGCGCGCGTGCACGTGGCGTCAATAAATTACCATCCGCCCTGAAAAGAAAATACAAAAAGCACCACTGGTTAGTAGAATACAACAGCAGTGACAAAACAGAAATGTGTGTGAACTTGAAGGAATTAATTGGCATAATGACTAAATTGGGGTGAGATTAGTGAAGTTCTGTTCATGAATTTAATATATCCTCCACATTAGACTAAAACGATGATTACAATTACAATTTAATTTAGACATTTATCAGATGGCCATATACAGATGGCCAGTGTCTCAGTACAGTGCAGCAGCATGATGTCTAGTTAAATAACAGGGTATATAAGCTGTCAAGTAAATAGAGTGCTAGGAAAACAAATGCTACCAAGTCACTATAGCAGATAGACATCAACCTAGCACCTACAGTATCTAATATATGTATCCTCTCTGTCTGGCCAAAACTTTTTGGCATAAATCAGGGCTATTGAACACCCTTTACGTCTGTGTGTTGGTTAAAATAATATTGAACCAATGGAAAGTAGTTAAAAGCCCTTCGGTCAAAACCTCCTAACTCCACACTTTCTGCCAAACCAGCTAACTCCAACCGATTGGTCCTCTCTTTTTTCATAGATATGTGCTATTGAACACCCTTTACGTCTGTGTGTTGGTTAAAATAATATTGAACCAATGACAATTAGTAAAAAGCCCTTCGGTGAAAACCTCCTAACTCCACTTGAGCTTATTTTTTCCCGAAAATGAACATTTTGGAGTTAGGAGGTTTCGGCCCGGCAGCAGAAATATACTGTATATATGTATTATGTATATACTGTATACACACACACACACGCACACACACACACACACACACACACACACACACACACACACACACACACACACACACACACACACACACACACGAGCCCCCCCAACAGTATGAATGTGAAAAGCTATAGGCACACAGAGAGGATGACTAGATGAAATGAAGACGTGTCTGCTTTCCATGGCGGCCAATGGCGGCGAGGCACCCCAGTGCACTCTGCTCGCTGATAGGCCTCCGTCCATGCCTTCATCTCCTGGCCCCATATCGCTCTCTCTAATCACCCCAGCAGGGGCGTCACAAGGGGTAGGAAAGTGGGACTTTAGCTATTGAAAAATAGCAGATATACAAGCTCACAGCGCGGCACCGAGTGCCGCGCTGCGAGCTTGTAGAGCTGCTATTTTTGAAAAGTCGTGAAAATGTGCGCAAATCTTTGATGTATGTATTTTTTAAGCGAACGTTTGTAACTCAAATTTTGCTTCCGGGGGGAAGTTCCTGGAACTAAATATTTTGAGATGGGGGTCCGTGGCCAAATTCAGATCATTTTGGGGGTCCTTCACATGAAAAGGTTTGAGCATCACTGACATGGAAACATGGGTTTCTTGCACACATTTTCACAATTTTTCAAAAATAGCAGATCTACAAGCTTGCAGCGCGGCACTCGGTGCCGCGCTGTGAGCTTGTATATCTGCTATTTTTCAATAGTTAACATTCATGGGGGGCCCGTGAATCCTTGTACCCAGGCAGGGTACAGGATTTGGTGTGACGCCCCTGCACCCCTCAATGCAAACTAGGGCCAATCGCAAGAGGACAGGGCTCAGGGGCAGGGGAGGGATGGAGGGTTGGAGGGATGGAGGGTTGGAGGGTTGGAGGGATGGAGGGATGGAGGGTTGGAGAGAGGGAGTGAGTGAGGGGCTGGAAAGACAGGGAGGAGAGAGAGAGGGAGAGAGAGGAGCAGAGGTGGAAAAAGTACTCAAATGTTTTACTTAAGTAAAAGTATCAATACTGCAATGTATAAGGACTCTGTTAGGGTGCCCTCACACCAAAATACCTATGAGAGTGGAATCCGCGTTCCGCCAATGCATTTCAATGAGAGCCAGCAGAGGATTTCTGCAAAAAAACGCTCCCTTATCATTGAAATGCATTGGCGGAACGCGGAAAGTAAAAGTACTAAAATGTTTGAAAATAGCCGATCTACAAGCTCACAAAGCGCCGTATCGCGATGCGGTGTGAGCTTGTAGATCAGCTATTTTCAAAAGTCCTACGTATAAAATAGGGCTACAAGTGATTCATGTATGTTTTATCATATTATAATTGATATGTGTAAAGTAACTAGTAACTAAAGTTTTCAAATAATTGTAGTGGAGTAAAAGTACAATATTTGGATCCAAGATGTAATGGAGTAGAAGTAGAAGTATTTGAAATTGGAAATACTCAAGTAAAGTACAAATACCTCAAAAGTGTACTTAAGTAGAGTACTTAAGTAAATGTACTTAGTTACTTTACACCACTGGAGAGGAGGGTACGGCAGAGGCTAAGGCGGTGTCAGAAGGGGTCGACGGTGTGTTACCATTAATAAAGCGTAAATAAAAAAGGTGCACATCAAAGCTTGCCGTGGGGGCCACGCTATCGTACATGAAAGTAACACACTACGGCCTAATGTCTCCTAAGGCGTGTTATGATGATGACGCCGCTTTGATTTGAAAAGCATTGTGTGGAGAATGGATTTACAGGAGCGCGGCAGAGGGAGCGTGTGTGGCGTATATAGGTGGAGATCGTCATTTAAAAAGGCTGACCTCATAGGCGCTCTTCAAAGTGTACGTGAGGGTGGATAGATATTTAGGGCCTTTCTGATGTGGCCGAGGACCCGGACTGTAGGTACAAAAAAATAACAGTACAACAACAACAACAACAACAAATACACTGTATCTTGTATAGGCTACGGCAGTGGTTCTCAACCTTTTCAGGCCGCGACCCCCAAAATAATCATATTTTAACTGGGGACCCCCCCACCCTGATGAGCACTAAGAGTTGAGGCATTACATTTTGTATAACACGGTGAAAATAGCAGATCTACATGCTCACAACGCCTCGCAAACGCGAGGCGTTGTGAGCATGTAGATCGGCTATTTTCACAATTTCTGCCTCTAATATTTGTCAATTTGGCCAATGTATAATTTGTCATTTTAGAGGTATTAAAAAGTCTTTAGATTTTCACTGTAGAAATGTGCTATACACTTAAACTTTATGTTGGTTTGTTTACTGTTGAGTGAGAAAATAATGTCGCACATTAAGTTAATCATCTGGGGACCCACCCAAAATAATTTGGGGACCCCTCCTGGGGGTCCCGACCCACAGGTTGAGAACCACTGGGCTACGGTACACGGAAGAGGACGTGAAGCACCGGTAACTACTGTAATAAACTGTGACAACCCCTCCCGCAAAAACAGAAGTACTGAGTTGAATGCCAATTTATTCAATTCTACACATTACCAATTTCCAATTCATGAGACTATCATTTTTCTTTTGTGATGGGTGAGCTAATTGCGGAGCATTGCACCTGGTCATATTGTAGACATGCTCCTTAGCAGATCGAGCCTCGCAGGAAGCAAGACATCCTCCCCAGTGTGCCCCCCCCCCCACCCCCCTCCCTCCCCCCACCCCAGTAACCAGGTAATTATCCTAATGTACCTTCCTCCTCTGCGCGATCTCTGGGCGACACACTGGTTCAGACCACCTCTGTGGCTTCATTATCAGTGCTGGGATTCATTAATGGCTTTGGTTCACTTGCTGCTCCGCAGACGGTTGCAGGGGCTGCTGGTGAAGAGAGAGAGAGAGAGAGAGAGAGAGAGAGAGAGAGAGAGAGAGAGAGAGAGAGAGAGAGAGGAGAAAAGATGGCAAGGAGGGGAGGGGTTGAGGATAAGGAATGAGACACAGCACTAAAGGGTTTTTGGGGGGGTGGGGTGGGGGGGGGGGGGGCACCGTAGGTTAACATCTCAATCATTTGGGACAATACTGTTGAGTCTCTTGAATTTCTCTTTTCCTTTTTCCTGCTGCTCAAACGCCACCCTTCAGTGACGGAGGATAAGACCGGAGCATTACAATGTCAAAGCGCTGAGCTCTTCTGCCGTGTGCTCTGGTGTGTGGAACAGTTTAGGGCATGGGTGGTTTTGACGGGACAGGTCACCGAGTCTGTGTCTGTCTGTCTGTCTGTCTGTCTGTCTGTCTGTCTGTCTGTGTATCTGTGTGTGTGTGCGTGCGTGCGTGCGTTCGTCTATGAGTGTGCAAACTAGGGCATTCACCAAATATTCGAATATTCGCATATTCGAATATCAAAGTCACCATTCGACGTTGTTCACTGAAGTCGAATATTTGTTTTCTCTTTAAAAATATATATAGTTTATAAAGCTTGGCTAGATAGGAAGTCATAAGAATGAGTTGTCAATGCCCCTGGTGGATGAATTTGTTAATGCTCTAATACCAGGGGTTCTCAACCCTTTTTAGGCAGTGACCCCCAAAATAAACATATTTGAACTTGGGACCCCCACCCTGAAGCACTTGGAATTGTAGGTAAGTATACATTTAATGTGACTCGGTTCCGCAGATAAATATTGTGAAAATAGCAGATCTACATGCTCACAACGCCACGCGTTGCGAGGCGTTGTGAGCATGTAGATCGGCTATTTTCACAATGTTCGCCTCTTGTTTACTTAATATTTGACAGTTTGGCCAGTCCTGTCGAATATTCGACTATTCGAATACTTTGAGGTCGAATAATTTGAATACTAAAAATCACTATTCTTGAATGCCCTAGTGCAAACATGCTTAAGTTCATGCGTTGTGCGCGTGTGCGTGCGTGCGTGTCCACCTTGCTTCTTGGAAAGTATGCCTCAGAGCATACAGAAGGTCTGGGGGTGGGAATTCAGTTTCACTTTTTTTTCTCCTCCCTCTCCCTCTGATAAATGACACCCTGACAGTTGGAGAAATGTTGGGGTCCCTGAACAGATTTCTCAGTTACAAAAATAAAAATGTGCAGAATTAGACAAAGACAGACATTTTGCATTCTACATTTGAACCCGCAACGAGAACACTGACAAATGCCACCCCACCCCCATGCCTTCTGTACAGCATCATTGTTTGCCTCTTGAGAGATGTCATATAGCTGAGAGGTGATATTTCTATATGGCACAAACAGACAGTGACTTCTTCCAACTATCAGTAAACATGGCTGCACAGATTGAGAGCGTCTAACATGTGTCTTTGCTTCACTCTAAATACAAATGTGGCTTCGGGCCCTTCTTCGTCAGTCCCGGGGGGAACCTTTTCAGATTGAGGGATCTTTTTCGACTGAAATGGGGAATTCTTTTAACTGTTTTTCTCTATTATTTTTTCTAATTTTCGGCAGGCCTCTGTGATGTGTGTAAAGTAAACGTATATAGAGTGTCATTACAAAATCTGCCAAAGTTGTGGTTTGTATGGAGTTCTGGCAGTCTGGATGTCTCACAATACTTGGGATTTTAAATTGAAATTTGTGTTGCTCATATCAAAATAAATGTAATTGGAAAATGGCTGTTGGATATATGCACTATGCAGGAATAGCATACGGAAGTCCCAGTAAATTTATGGGAATAACACATCTGCCAAAAGAGCACAGGATTTGGGACCTCTTCTCAAACAGAACTTGTTCACAGATGTGCAGCCCTAGATTTATACCAAAGACCTCAGGACTTTACAGCAATAAGAAATATCCAACCGAGTGGCTGTCACCACTAGATGTTCTTAAACATGGAGGAACAGTAGTGGTAATACCACAATGGATCACTGTACAGGTTTTGATTAACTAGTAAAGGCACATTCCAACAATCGTTTTAGGTTGGGGGGTTTTTCATCTCTCTTTTTTAGTTTTTAGTTTTTTTTAATCAGGAGCTTACATATTAGATTTAGAACATACATGCAGTCAACCTCAAAAATTGCGTGCTTGCTTGTTTTAAGATACTTCTCAGTGTCAGATGGGCAGAGTTTACAACTATGAACAATACAAAGAGCTCTGGAAAGTTTGGACCAAGCATTGGGAAGCAACCGACAGTAATTTTACTATGTTATGCTCTGATTGACTGTCTAATCTGAGTTTCCATTGTACTGTAAACCCCACTCATTTGCGTCTGTCAAGCAGGTTAAAACAATAAACCAAGAATGATCTGTAAAATTCAGTTTGACCCGAGTCTGACATGCATGATCGCTTAAAACGCCCACTTGAGAAAATCCAACAAAAGCTGTGCCACAGTCATTATTCCATAATTAATTCAATTGACAGGCCTATTAATATTACTAATGATGACATGGGAGGAGGGAGATTTGATGACAAGATTTTGTGAGTGTAAATTCTGCCTTTTAGGAATCTAAAGTCTGCAGTATATTATATCTACAAACCGCCACACTGAAAAAGCAGACCTTTGTCAAACGAACCAATTATCTTTTATCCGCTTTGTAAATCTCCAGGGGAAAAGGGAATGAACAATGTTACAGTCTCCTTAAACCAGGCAGAGACGCAAGAGAGAAAAACACTGCTATCGGAGCCAATTTTAAGCCCCAGACTTGACAACGTTTATTTTGTAAGGAAATACATGGACAGTTTCAAACTGACAGTACATACACTCAGTATGTATAGCACTCACAATATACACAGCAGGGGCGTCAATTGGGTATGGCAGTGGTATGCAGCTGGTATGGCAGTGGTATGCAGCTGCCATACCCTGGGTCCAGGGGGGGAAATAAAAACGACTTTTAAATATAAATCCACGAATGTCTCTTTGTCTATCTGTGCTGGTTATTATGTTGTTAAATGACAGTAAAATAACTACAAATGCAAAATTTAACAAAATGGTCAGTTTAACAAGGTATTATAATTATATTCTCCACACTTGTATTCTCCCCATCTTGATAAAATGGTATATTCCCAGGTTCCACAGGTCAGCTGCACAGGTAAGCAATGCATTATTGTTAATTGTGGCAGGTTTACTAACATGCCAAGTTTAGCTGCACTTGAACAACCATTCCAGGCTGCCATATCCAGCCCAAGAAACCGTAGAAACAGGGGGAAGAATAAAATGTACTTCTTTTTAAAAAAAAAGTATCATGCCTGTTGCTAAGGTATGGCAACATGACTGGTGTTCGCGCACGTGCAAGACACCAGTCATGTTGCCATACCTTAGCTTTTTCTGAACTGACGCCACTGATACACAGCATATAGGGATGAATTCCCCACTCTGTGGGGGTGACATGTATGGTTGTTTATCAGACAGGTGTGACTCCACATGGGGCTTGGCTGATACAACCCCAAGGACGTGCTCGGGCTTTTGATGGCCCCCGAGAACGTATACAGCAAACGGCTCCTCTTAAGGCCCTCGCCGCATAGGCATCGGAATCAAAAAACATGTGGGGTTCAATCTCTACACTCCACTAATTATGCTAAAATGGATTCCGATGGGGTTCTTTCAAAGATTTTACAGATCTGTTTAGAACTCTTTTATCAGTGGAAGAGCCTTTTATGTGAAAGATGTTCTTGAGGGTGAAGGAATAAAAGGGCTAAAAAAAAGAAGTGCTTAAACAGGTCACGAGAACTGGTGAAAAATGTCTATTTGTATCTGTTTATGGTATCGTCTTGACTTTCCTTTGGTTTATTGTTATGGCCAAAGCTATTAAAAACACTGGATGCTAATGGCACGAACAGAAACACAATTTCGGCATCAAATCATTAAAAAAAGGAAAATAAAAAAAAAAACGTATTATTTGACAAACATTTTGAAAGAAAAGTTTGTTTAAAACGTGACCCCCTGTTTGGGTAACACTGCCGTAGAGTATGTCATGCAATAATGTATGTAAATGAGTCTGAGATGTGCGGAAAGCATGTGAATGGACTCTAAGGGTAGAGCACTGCAAAGTCCTTTACACTGAGAGTATAAAAAGGGTCATTTTGTATCATTGCAATTACAACTAGGCATTTAGCAGACCGTTTTCTTTTAGATTTATGTCATCTCTGCTGGGTGGAGAGACCTTATAGGCCTATGTCCATGTACTTGACTGTTTTTTGACTCTTTATGTATATATTCTTCTTTTTATTGTGCCTTTTGAGTAGCACTGACTGTTTGAACACTTCTGTTTGACACTGCATTGATAAGTTGTGCTTTAAGTAATGCTCTATCTATGTTGTTACTTTTGTTTTTGTTATTTATTCCAAAAATAGCAAAAATAGCAACAATGAAAGGTTGAAATATGGAGGTTTCAAGGTCTCTGCCCGACCGCAACGATGTGCAAAATGCACCCCGCGAATCAGACTGAACATAACTCCATTATTTACCCAGGGGCGTCACAAGGGGTAAGAAAGTGGGACTGAGTTACTGGGGCCCAAGGTGGAGGGGGCTGATAGGTATTTTGTTATGGTTCATATCATCTTTTTATCAATACATATTGATGACCACCTGAAGTTGAAGGCACAGTGACTGTGTCATAAAATGTCATGTACAGTACAACACAAGGTCTCCGTCTGGTTGAAATCAGACCTTATCAACTGCCTGGAGCCTGTACCGAAAACAATGAGAATTGTTTTGGTTTATAAGGCTCAGTGTCATCCAGACACGAGCAAGGACATCTCTCCTCCCAGGAACCCTGTATATGGACTCTTTGTCTTGTGTTGAAACGTCATCCATTGACTGATGAAATGACCATACTTATACTCATGTAAAAACATAATTTGTCAGAGAGAGCACGAACCATTGATTATTCTGTACTGTACCTGTCTTGAATACTCTCTCTCCATAGTAAACATACCATTCTCACTCTGATCACTCTCCTGTCTTATTTCTGTGTGATGGATTATTGTATCTCATATGGGAATAAGAAGGTGTTGTTGTTTAATAATAATATATCGATCAGGGGCCCTAATAACTTTATCTATCACAGCGCGGCACTCGGTGCCGCGCTGTGAGCTTGTATATCTGCTATTTTTTAAAAGTTGTGAAAATGTGTGAAAATCTTTGAATACATGTATTTTTTAAGCGAACATTTCTAACTCAAATATTGCTTCTGGGGGGTCCCTGGAACTAAATATTTTGAGATCGGGGTCCGTGGCCAAAAACATATCATCTTGGGGGTTCTTGCACACATTTTCACGATTTTTCAAAAAATAACTATTGAAAATATTTTTCAATAGTTAACATTCATGGGGGGCCCGTAGTGAATCCTTGTACCCAGGGCCCAGAATTTGGTGTGACGCCCCTGTATTTACCTACAGAATAACTGGGACAAAACAGCTCCTCAGTGTACATACAGTATACACCTCACCAACAAGCTGCAGCATGACAGCAGAGCATGAGTTTCTGCAGCTTCATCACACAGTAATCCTGGGTGTTAATCCTCAATTGACGCCCAGGGTTTTACAGTGCAGAATCTAAAAATACATTGAAGTATAACAATGATTCAGATTACAACTGACATCGCATAGGAATAATGCATTCAGATATACTGATTATAGCACACATGCATGTGTCAGTGTAGTGCCTGGGTAGTGTGCCTGGTGTGCGTGCGTGCATGCGTTAGACGCCGTGCGTGCAAATCTGCTTGCATGCACCATTTCACATCTTTTAGATGGATATTCTACTACTCACAAGAAACCAAATCAAATTGCTCTGCAAGAAAAAAAGTGAGTTCCACGAGTCTCCTTTAAGTGGCTTGAGTTTCCACTTAATTCTCCCTAAAAGTATATTTCCCTAGTTATTTTCTGTATGATTTTATTCAATTTATTGTTGCTTTCTGACCATACACATTATGTTCCAGAAATGGCTACCATACTTGTTCTTCATACGATGCAATTTTATTGTTACAATCGTCACATGCTCAGGTGAGTGTTGAGTGTAGACGCACTCACACAAGCACGCACGCACGCACACACACACACACACACCTATCCCACCACCTCTGCCTGCAGACTAGGACATGCTGTGATCCCCCCGTCTGGAGCATTGCACTAGGTGTGCCTAGCCTAACCAAGAGAATGAGAAGAGCGTTAAAACATGCCAATAGAAGTGTATTAGTCAACCGTCTGAGTCAATACACCCCACTGGGCTGCATGTCTTCCAACAAACACAATCAATTGCTTTAGTAGAAACATCAGTTACAGTAAATTACACCAAAACAGTGTAACACTTCAATTAGTTTAATCTCCCAAGCTGTTTTTGCACTGGAGTAAAGATAACACTACATAGCCCTGAGATATACTGCCCTGTCTAGCCTCTTTCATGTTTGCATAAGAGAGTGGGCTATTTACGCATTATTTTGCTTCCTGGGACTTACTTCGAAAGCATTATTAGACTACACAGTGAACAACAGCATGTATACAAACTAGTTTTTGTATGCAGAATCCCCTCAGAGGCCACTGTTAGAGCCCCATGACCCTTAAAATCCACAGAAGCTTCACTGTTTGTCCGCCGTTCTGCTCGCATCTGGAGTTTCATGTGAAACTTTCGCCTCAACACAAGAACATAAAGCTAACAGGAGACACATTCACAGGGAGGATGGAAGGCACTTTATGTGTTTATTAAAAAGCATTTATGTCCAAGTCCGGGGACACTGGCAGATACATTTGCACTAGAAGAAGAAAACAAAGGATGAAAATCCCAACATGGTGTCTACAGCACTGATTTTTCTGCACAGGGCAACCACACATTTTTGCCTGCTAAAGCCAGTAACTATGCCCCAAAACAACAACAAAAAAGCCCAATTTCAACCAACCACTGTAATGTTTCAATGAGTTGCTTTGCTATGGTCGATTATCAGTGGGGGTCGGGGGCTATTGGATGCTGGGGACAGATGAAGATTTGGCTATTTCAGTGAACTTTTTTTTTTTTTTTTTTAGGTGGGGGGGGGACTTAAATGAAAGACAAATGCGAGTAGTGCCCACTCAGCTATTTTCCCAGTCAAGATCAAAGGCGCCGCCGGACTGGCCGCTCCGCGGGAAACTTGAAATGGGTCCTGCCTTTGTTTGCTGTTGCTAGGAGACCTGCAGACAGCTTAAAGTGTTTGCAGTAGGGTACAACATCAAAAACATTTCCAATATAAATGTTTAAGACTGCCATGTATTTAAGTCCCTGCCTTGCAATTTACAGAGGACACCAAAAAAAAGGCCAGCAAATAATGATCTAACTTTGTGCAGGTCATGCAGTATTTTGAGGATTTAGTTTTAGTTTAGTTTGTTTAGCAGTAGCAAATTACAGTACTCTTTCAGGGCTGTGTACACACTTGGAAAAGAACCCTAACAGTGCTCTTCTATAGTGAGTGTTAATCAATATAAATTATGACAAACAAATATTTCAAACTGTAGCATTACCATGTCAGTGCAAGACATTTGAAACTGCAAACAGTGTACAAATAGGTCCTCAGTGTATATTTCTGAATATATTTAGGCTTTAGGGCTGAGGTACAGTTAGCAACACCGCTAATTACAAAATTACAACACTGGTATTTATGAATAGTCCCCCTGATAGTGAGGGGGCTAGACCTGTCACAGAGAACTCATTAGATATCATTAGTTGAACACTCCAATAATGTTCAGTCCTGTTGAGTAGATGATAATGACTCGGCCCTTGATATTTGCACGACTATTGTGAGAACAATAAAGCTCTGCCAACAGGATATGGGGAGGCAATGGCTAGATGCTAGCGTAAGCTACGGCCACTTTTAGATGGAAGAAAACGTGTATTTGGAAATAACGAAATCCTTCTCCTGTGGTTAGTGTGTAGTTATGAGCTCCTATGACATAGTGGATGATATTAAGTTGCAGTTAGCAGAGCACATAAAACTGCAATCGCCACGAAAGTGACCTTCATGTCTGGAGCGATTAAGATTAGAATCGTGCTGTGTCTGCCTGTTGTTTTCACTCATTTGGCCAACTGGTGCAGTGTTGGCATCCCTTCCCCAGCCCCCAGTTTGCCAGGATGACAAGGACGGCACACTAGATACAGCATGGCATGTAAAGATGACCAAGCCAAACAATTTTTTTTTTCTTCTCCTGACATAAAGCAACCAATCAAATTATCTATCCAAGAAAAATCACTCACAGACCTGCTGGCATGCAAAGCGTTATTTCGGAACCATTTCTACAGACACCAGCCTCTTTAACCGTACTTGGACGATGGTTGAATGGCTTAAATAAACCAAATCTTTAATACAAAGAATAAAAGAAAGTATTTATTGCAACTTTTTTCGTTTAGATCCCCTTCCACTGTGAATTACTTATAGTTGTCAAAAACTCTACATTTCTGTTGAACAAGCCATGTCTGCCTAGTGTAGTGCCAAGTTTCTTGCTTGTAAAAGTGCTTGATCCAATAATAGTACTTGTGAGGCCTCACCAATGTATATGTACAAAGTGGCAGATTGGATTCCACTGCCTATATTTACTTCTCAAATAAACAACAAACAAACAAAAAAATATTAATAATCATTCACAGGGGCCCCCCAGCTATTTAGCCTTCAAAGGAGAGAGAAAGATGTTAGCATTTTCTGCTGCCGGCACACATAGATCCACCCATGTGTGACATCACAGTGAATGCAAGGTAACAGAGCTGCTTCCAAACAGTGTGCAGTGCTCGAGACCTACCCAAAAGAGAAGTTTGATCTCTCCCTGAAAATAGCAGATCTACAAGCTCACAAGATCTGCTATTTTCCCTACTTCTTAAAAGTTTAACATTTTTTATTCTGAGAGTTTCTTTGATTTTTTATTTTTTTTCATGAAATGAATCACCATCATCATAATTGGTTTGACTCAAGACCATGTTCACATGGTATGGAGTACAGATTTATTTTACCATACTCTTGAAACTTTTTTGAAATGTCTTTACATTTCTGAAAATATACTATATCTTGTCTTGTGACCAAACATGGGTCCCGACCCACTGTTTGGGAAACATTGGTCTAAACAAGTGGTTCTCAAACCATGTCAAGGGTCCCATTTGGAAATATTTTCGTTGAATAGACCTTTTTGAAAATAGTATATCTACAAGCTCACAACCCATCACATTATGATACTTTGTGAGCATGTAGATCGGCTATTTTCAACTGGGGGGGGGGCTGGGAGTCCCCGGAACCCCACTGTGAGGACCACTTGTCTAAACGCACGCCCACCGATATTATACACAATCAGTACATTAGCTGAGGCACCACAACTTGTACTGTATACGTGACATTCACTTTCAGTTGCCGCCTGTCATTCCCCAGTGCAAATGCTTCAGCATAATTATCCAAACGAACTGAATCTCGTTGTGCATGTTATGTCCATGTTGTCAACCATGCAAGGAGGGGGTAGGTAATTAGGGTGGAGAAATTAGACGTTTTGAAACCACATAGGTCTTTTCTCACCGCATGATGCATGCCACAAAATAGTTTCACTTCTTTCAAAAGAGCAGATAGCGTTTCAAGTTGCAAAATCCAATGTCGTAAAGAATAAATCATGTCGTACTGCATGATTTATTCCATCGTGAGATTGGATTTTACAACTTGAAACGGTTAAAGTTTCACATCGGTAGTGGTTTGGATTGTGTAGTTTACTTTGCCATGATCTAACTTCAAAGGTGATATTGCTATTTTTTATGTTAGGAAGAAGACCAGGCTGGATCCAGACCTTCAAACTTGTCATGAATGAATGAATTTTAAAGATATGCTGTACTGGGTTTTATGAGGTTTTATATTGGCATAATCTGCTTTGTTTGCAATCATGCTAAATTTCTCTAATTTCTCAGAGCAACGGAGCACGATATCTAATCAATATCTGGAAAGGTAAACACACAACCATAACCTCTATCAAAGTGTCACTGCGCTCTAACTTCCCTATTTTGGGTCATTATGCGTTAAATTGTTCCGAAATGTCCAAACATTTCAGAAGATCCTGCAGGCCCATGACACTGTCGCATAACAAAGAATAAAATAAGGCTTACATGGTTAGATTAGCACAAAAATTTTGCAGTGTATGACTGTTATCAGGCTATCTTAGATTTACAAGTAAATAATCCATCGTTGCACATTTGCAGGGACGTGCAGAGAATTTAGAGAGGCAGCGGCTGACATTTCTAAAAGGGCCTTTTGGATAAAATATCGAAAATAGCTTGGAGGTCGGCTATTTTCGATGCTTGATACCACTCTGAACCAAGCATAATCAAGTCAATACTGGAGATGTGGCATACAGCATGGATTTCTATATACAGAAAGGGAAATTCTTTCAACATAAGATGCTGCATTCAAGTTCAGGAGAGTTTGGACAAGGCAATTCTCTTGAATGCTGCCTTCAGGTATGGCATGGAAAGAGGGCATTTGCTTTTCTTTCACCATAGTAAAAACTGCATTCATGGTCTAGAGAGGGCACTTTTTTACAGACGGATAAAAGGGCAAGGGCTCAAGCCCAATTTGATGTCTATGTGTGCACGTGCCTGCACGTTTGTAATGGTTAAAAATAAAGGAGCATAAAGCTACTGACTGGTCTGAATGATGGGCCAGCACAGTGGCCCAACAACACTCTCCTATGGCCTTTTGGTGCCAATAGTTCACCTCTCTGTTATGGGATGACTGCTGCTTGAACCCTGTTCCCCCACTGAGACAATAAAATGCCTGGGTGACCAGGAGTAGCAGAAAGGATCCACAGTTTATAACTCTGAGAAGCAAAAGGTATAGCCTGTGTGAGGATAAAGATTTAGTAACGGTTACGAGATTGGAATTCTCTGGCTGAGGTCAGAGGGCCAACATTACCTTTTTTTCAGCACCCCCTCCCCAATTGTGGACGAGGAGAGCGTAGACACAGTCAAGCTCGAGCTGACGGTAACATTAATTTTAGTTCTAGTCAAAGGACGTGTCACAGTTAATCAGTGGGCTTCATCATCGTTCCCAGCAAACTATTAGTGACTAAATAATTGCTTTTTGCGAGATATAAAAAAGAAAACAGTAAAGACGCATGGCAGATGGGTAAAGTACACATTCCAAATCCAGGGTTAATTTAACTCTTCACAGTCTGTAAAAAGAAAAACGACCAGTGAGGGATTTTGCTATGTATGTCTACTTTGTCTAGCCGTCATGGTGGCTCAGGCAGTTTTATTTTAACACACTGCCTTGTAAATAACGCTTTAGAAAAGGTAACAGGAGCACAGAGAGAGAGAGACAGAGGAAGATAGAATGCAGAGAAACAGAGAAAGACCCATCAAATCATGCCTGTTTAATGAGACAGAGAACGATAGAGGGAGCAGGAACGCAACTAAGCAATGCATGATGGCAATTCGAATAGTGACACAAACACAACCTACAGTACAGTACAGTATGGGCCTGGAGTCCTGGGCTGCTCTAGCATCATTTTCTGAAGCAAGAAAATAATCAACCAGTCGAATACAGTGGCGTAATAAGGATGTTCTAGGATATAGAAATAACACAAAGTGATAGTGTTGTTACATTTGCCCTTGTACTGAATATCAACATGAACGACGCAAGGAGGATTGTTTGTTTGCTTTTGTCCAGAACGGTTAATGGCCTTAAAAAATAGACCTGTATAAGCTGAAAGTGACTGTCTGGAGCATAATGATATAGGGGAGCTTTCAGAGCCTTGATCTTTTCACACCCTTAGACAGAACTGTTATTGGGGAGGATTTGTGGCGAGATTCCCCTTTTGAATCTAACGGCATTAGAAAGAAGCGTAAAGACGTGGAGACAGAGGGGCGAGGCTGACGTCACGGTCCAAGAGTCACCCCGCCGTGTGTTCGGCGTCCCAGAGTAAAGACTTATCCGCGGAGGGGGAAGAAAAAAACTTTGGGGCCGACAATGTGGGCGGACAGGGCGTGAAACTACTATCATCATCAGTTTTGAATGAAAAAGAGAAAACATATCTGCAACAATAAAGGAGGCTCATTCCAATTCAGCTGCGTTGTTAGGACAACGAGAACCATCCCTCAGATGATTAGTTCCACTTCAAAAGAATTTACTTTCCACACTGGAGATGTCCCCCTTTTGTGTCCTTACACAGGGTTTTCTCAACCCAAAAAGAGAATCGTATGTTTAGTCGGCCTGTTTATTTTTTCTTCTGTTCGCACAACAATTGCATTAAATAAATAGAGTACTACTAACAAAGGCCTTTTAGCCCATAAACATATCCTAGACACACACAAAAAAAGGATTCAATCACAGTCTCCGCAGCCTAAATGCTATCATAAGGAACAGACTGGAGTACATTGCTTGTAAAGTGGTGCGGACTTAAAGTCTTGTCCATGACATGATGAGACATTTGTGTTATGCCGGGAATTAATCATTAGTTTAACTGGGGATTTCTAATGTGCTATCATCACAGATTGGGGGAAAATCCGCCCCCAACCCCTTGCAAAACAGCGCTAGTCACTGGTGAAATGGTGAAGCAGCACCGCATTAGCCTCCAGACATTTTTCAAATGATGAATGAGTTTTTGCTTGTAGCATGCTCATTCACATGGACTGGTTCATTATGACAAGTGAAAGTACTCTATTAAACATGATCAATTTGCAATGTTCAAATAAGTCCCCTGCTTGCACATACAGTAGAGTTCCAAGATGTTTCTAGGTCCTAGCTGTAATGTAATTTGGTCGAATGACTAACTTTTTTGAAAAACTCAAAAACCCTGTTTGTTGGACGTCTTCTGTAGACTGTTATTGCGACCATAGGTCGCAGTTAACTATGAAAACCGGCACATCGTGTCCGTACGTGTCGTGAGTAACGCCTCAATGTCTATAGCTGCTGACCTGTTTGTTGACATTGTGACATCACATTGTTGTGACATCACCTCATCACCTCATCAAAGATGAGGTGACCTGTTTGTTGACATTGTGACATCAACATTGTTGTGACATCACCTCATCAAAGATCAAACCCTGGATATCCATATATGGAGACAACTGGATCATCACCTAGCTCTCCATATATGGAGCCGATTCCCACATGATGCCCTGTTAGGGCAACCACACTAATAGAATCCCTTTTATGCCCAACAATATTAAGCCCATATCTGGGAATTCCAATACAATAGGATGCCTTTTATGCCATCAATATTAAGCCCATATCTGGGAATGCCCATATATGGACATATTGTGTATAATCAGTCCAACTTAGACAACCAACTGCCCCTCGAATCACACTTGCAAATGAATTCTGTCCTTGTGCGAATTCCGTCCTGCGCGACCTCAAGGTCGCTTTTTGCCCGTAGGCGTCTTACTGGTATTGTTATAACTTATATAGACCGGGGATCCCCAGGGGTCCTTGAGGGTGTCCCAGAGTGTCCCCAGCAAAAGCAGATACATATAGCATCACAATCAGTTCAACCACTTTAAAACTATACACTGGCAAGGCCATTTGAAAATAGTCAATCTACAAGCTCACAACATTTTAGGCGTCCATGACATGAAAAGGTTTGAGAACCACTGATGTAAACTAAAGCAACACTTTTGAGTGTACCTTTTCATCATCTCCTCACTTGCACAGGGAATTATAGACCCACATCGAATTTCCCTATCTGCGAGATGGCCAGAAAAGAAGTTAACCACTTTCGACCTGGTATCCCTATTTTGGGCACGTCAGACGTCACTATAGAAGAAAACTATCTTCAAATAGCAGATCTACAAGCAACACATAGCAATTACGCATATTAGTACAAAATAGGGCTTAAGTGGTTAACCGTTCAAACATCATGTCTTCACAACAATGTTCCGCTTCCAGTACTCCATAGCATGTTTGTGTTATATTCCAGAATAAATTGCATAGAGAGAGCCTTTTCTGAGGTAACCCAGAAGTATCAATCGTTCCCTTATGATCAATGATAAGCCCCCCCTTGTGACCTGCATTAACATGCTCAGTGGAAAGCCAGCCTCTTGGCACGGTGTGCACCCTTTAATGTAGACATCTGCCAGTCTTTGATTTCTGATTGATGAGTAACGTCTGTGAAATAACAGAGACATTCTAGTCAAGCCATTCTTTACACTACCCTGAGCAGAAAGTTTCAGCTTACTATTGACTGATATTGAGATTCCACACCCCAAACTTCCTAACAGCTGCGATACAGCTACAGATAGTTATTTAACTTGAAAATAATCCAGAGACAGAGGGTTATGCACCAAGCGGAAGAACCAAGATTACTAGTGTGCTTGTGCGTGTGTGTGTGCGCGCACATGCGTATGGCAGTTTCTGTACTGTAAAGTTCCAAAACATTAAAGATGGGGTGCCATGATTTTTCCCCCCTTAAAGGAGTAGTTCACCCCCAAAAGGACTTTTTTTCTATTGATTACTCACGGCATGGAGACTTGAGTTCAATAATATTTTTAGTTTTTTGTCCCCCATTGATTCCGGATGGGGACCCGAATCGATTTCGGTCCCCATCCGGAATCAATGGGGGTTCCGTGGGGGTTCCATTATTTTTTTCACATTTTTGTCTTAGGAATGCGACAAAAAACTACAAATATTATTGAACTCAAGTCCCCATGGCGTGAGTAATTAATAGAAAGATTTTCATTTTGGGGGTGAACTACTCCTTTAAAACATAATGATCAGGTATTATAATTATTCTAGGAGGAAGGTTTTTCCAAAAAAGTGTTCAGAAAGCGTTAAAATTATGTTTTTATGTGACCACACCCACCAGTTCGTTACGTATGCCTGGTTGTCAGGTGGGTGGTGACCCAGCTGAAGTTAACCACACCCACAGTGTTGGGTGTATGGTAAAAGGGGAGGGGATGATTTTATGATGTCATTAAATCTGTGTTTTCACTTCCCTCTGGCTGTGTGTGTGTGTGTGTGTGTGTGTGTGTGTGTGTGTGTGTGTGTGTGTGTGTGTGTGTGTGTGTGTGTGTGTGTGTGTGTGTGTGTGTGTGTGTGTGCGGTCAACAGCGCCATTTGGTCACCCAGGCCTGCCACTGATCACACAGCGGTATTGCAGCTCACCGCTAGTTACACTACTTTTGATATGTTGTGTGACCCTGTAGTGTAGTGTGATGTATGGCATTCATTTACAAAACAAAAACACAAAAAGTTAGAATATGGAGGTCTCTGCCCGACAGCAACTCTATGTATGCAACATATTACGGACTACGTGGTCGGGCAAAGGAATTCCTCCTCAAAGAAGAATTCCTTCCTTTAAGAACCAATCTATTTTTTACAGCCAGTGGTGATGCCACAAGAACCTGAGGGTCCAGGGACCCGGGAGTAACCAGTGATCAAAGGACAGTGGCATGTTCCAAAGTGAAATACAAGCAAATGCATTTCTTTTAACCCTGTGCTTAAAAAAGAAAAAAGTATGGCTATAACACACTTATTTTCTCTCTCTCTGACTGAGAAAAAGGACACATTCTCAACTGAAGCGCAACTAATTGCTCCTTTCATCTATCCAATTAAAAGCAGAATTTTAATCCGAGTAGTTTATTTCTTGTTTTGATAAATCATCACGTGCCACAGCCTTTTAATCAGTGCAAAATTTGAGCGTTGCATATTAATTCTGCACTGAGGCGTGAGCTGTTATTTACACTAGTGACTTTCACTATGCTCTCCCTGTGCAGGATTCCTCCTGGGCCCAGCCTGTCCATCACAGATGAAGCTTAATTGACATTTCCAAGATAAGTAAAGCTAAACACCAACTGCTAACTGCTTTCAATCAGGTGCACGTGTATGTGTACTTGAATTACTAGGGCCCACAGTGGAGGGGCCTATTGATAAATAGCAGATATACAAGCTCACAGCACGGCACCGAGTGCTGCACCGTGCGAGCTTGTAGATCTGCTATTTTTGAAAAGTTGTGAAAATGTGTGCAAATCTTTGAATATATGTATTTTTTAAGCGAACATTAATTTTGTAACTCAAATTTTGCTTCTGGGGGGGGTCCCTGGAACGAAATATTTTGAGATGGGGGTCCGTGGCCAAATACATATCATTTTGGAGGTCCTTCACATGAAAAGGTTTGAGCACCACTGACAAATAAACATAGGTTTTTCAACAAAAAAAACTTAGATGGATTCAAAGACTTGCACAAATGTTCACGATTTCTTGAAAATAGTAGATCTACAAGCTTGCAGCTCTGTACTCGGTGCCGCACTGTGAGCTTGTATATCTGCTATTTTTCAATAGTTAAAGCACAAAATAATGCATAATAATGCGTTCCCAATCTAAATGGGTTAAATGGGTAATGAACCCCCTCCCCCCACGAAGAACATTCATGGGGGGGCCGCAGTGAATCCTTGTACCCAGGGCCCAGAATTTGGTGCGACACCCCTGTATACTAGTGAGGGACAAAAGACATAATATAAAAAAGTTTATATGAGAAATAGATAATGTGAGGACCATTTTCCTGGTCCTCACTCCTCACAGGAGAAATGGTTGTTTTGTGCTTAAAAAGATATTTGGGGAGTTAGACTTACAATTAGGAAAGGCGTTTAGACGTCAGTTTATGGCTAGGGTTAGTTTTCTCTGATTCATACTTAGTTGCGCAACGGTATCACACAGAAAATGTAAACTAAAGTAAAAATGGCATTCATCCTACATCTTTGATGCCCTCATATCAAGTATAGTATCACAAATGGGTGTGCGCACGTGCTTGAGTGCTCGCTCACGTGCGTGCGTACGTACGTACGTGTGCATTGGCGGGTGTGAGGAGGTTGTTAAAATGGTGTTGAGGATCAATAGGATGTTGTTGTTAGTGAGGGACCTTTCCAGGAAAAACACTGGCGAGGTGACATCACAAGTTGTCATGTGTGATGTTCGCCGACACGCGTCTCCAGCACGACGCGTCTCTACCTGCCAGCGGGACCTGTGCACGACGCAGGCACATCATCAGCTCAGCTCCCCTGATCTTTCTGGGATTTAATAAGCTGTTTCCATGAGGTAATAATCAGGAGTCCTTATGCCTACCCAAATGAGATGGTAATAATTCCTTCACGCGGGGAATTCAGCAACACACGGCAGACCCTAACAGGTTCCAGGAGGAGGCTGTGTGCCTCAAATCTAACTAATAATAGTGTGTCTGTTCTCGTAGCTGAATTTATATTATTCAAAAATTACATCAAACATGGGTCAATGGGAATTCTGTGGGACAAAAAAAGGAATGGAATAGAGAAACAAAGAATAAAATATGCCAATCAGACAACAGATCTGAGGAATGCAGAAGCTATTAAGTAAATTATTTGGGGGAAGTGATAGCATATAACATTAATTAACAGAGTTAGTTTTTAACTGATTGAAAGGGAATACATGTCCACACTCTAGCATGAAGGCCTAATTATTTTTCAAACCCTGCTTGCCTAAATAGGCTTTGTAAATAAAAGTAATGATGATTTGAAATGTTCAAAGGAAAACCCAAAAAAGAAAAAGTGATCAAAAGGCACTGTTTCATAAATAGTGACTTGCAGCAGTGCGCTGGAAAACACAAGGACTTCAGACTTCCGTGTGTGGAGGCTGAGGCTGGGGTTTGAGGCTGGGCTGAGGTCTGAGGACTGAGGTAAGGATCACAATGCTTTCAAATCAGCCTCATGGTGGTGCGACAATAGCTCGCATCACGTTTTGGCCTTTACCTCCTGAACCGCATGTCATACTTTCCACGAATTCCATGGATCAAGAGGCAACTCCACACATAGGGTTAGGGTTTTCTTCAGTTTCAATTTTCCGCAATTTCACATTTTCTTCAAAACACACTTTTTGCTACTACTCCATTCAGTCCAAAACTCACACAAATGGGTACATATTATCATGTGATCAAGTTGTATCCATCCAATTTCACAGGTTCCATTCCAATTGACTATGACAGCCTTCCAGACTCTGTGGGCCCTGGGTACTGTGGGTAGGCAACCTGGCCTGGCGGGGATCTGCGCTCAGAGGAGCGTACCTTTGGGGTGTGTCATTGGCAACAATTTGCACAACATTTTTAAACATTTCCTAAAAATAGCCGGTCTACAAGCTCACAATGAGTTTGACAATCTGCAATTGTATGTAGGGCTTAATGGTTAAACCCTGAAAACCCTCACCTGTAGCTGAAGGTATAAAATCAGGATTCCATATCCATGAAACTGTGGTTTTATAATTGTTGCTATTTGATGTGAATGTTTTACCTGATGCTCTGTTTTTCACTTCTTCATAACCTTGTCACTTTAAGCATGAAAGCACATGAAACTGAAAAATGTGTATACGACGTGCACCTGTTGCGTTTTTCATAATGTACCGGTATGCTGGTCTGGATATGCATTTCTACCATCTATCCTTTGCTATAATTTTAAAGGATGTCTTGACTGTCTTCCTATTTTGTTCCGTGTTCTGCCTTCCTTTCATCTCTATTCTCTATATATATATAATTTTGCTCTTTTCTCTTTTACACCTGTAATCATGTGATGCAGGGACGTGCTGGGCCCCTGATTCAACCCGGGAAAAAGAGTTGGAGAGGCCCTCATTGCACGCTATAGAGAGAGATCTCTCTCGCGCTGCTGCTACTCAAAGATTTGCCATTTCAGATCATGACAAGTGACAAGCCAGTGGGCCAATTACATGAATTAGGCCTATATTTCGTTGTTGTTGGGTGGAAACCTTGTATGTCCAAAACCGTTTGTTTTGTATTTATCATTTAAAAAATGATTTAAACTAGTGAAAACAGCCGATCTACAAGCACACAACGCCTCGCGGTGCGAGGCGTTGTGTGTTTGTAGATCTGCTGTTTTCACTACTTTTGTGCAAACAGTTTAATTTTTTCCTAATGGCCCGGCCTGGACCGGCCGAGAATGAACCGGCCGTTCGGGAGTTGTCCCGCTTTTCCCAATGGACAGCACGTCCCTGATGTGATGTGACAATAAAGTTGATTCTGATTCAGAGAGCCCAGACCCTCACCTGTATATGAAGAGGTCTCTCAGGCATCCTGTGTGACGGATAACATACAGAATGCTAAACAGTACGGCCTACTTCATTACCAAGATGATTAATACAAACTGTTTACATAATCATGTCAGTGAATTTACGTTGCCTCTGGCATTGTGCTCATGTGTGTGTATTAACAACGGCCCATGCTGGCTTCCAGATCCATTTAATCTGTTTGCCTTTTAACTCGCTGATGTCTTCACTTCATATGTTTGGGGGGAGGGAGAAAGGAACTGAAAGTATATTTCAAAACACACATGCAGAGAAAAGCCCAGTGTTGGTAGTTTTAGCTCCATGATAATAAGTCAGAATGGGAGGGGGTCTTATTTTCTCCAAGGCTCACTGGCATTATTCATGGCCCAACACATATGGTAGATTCTTAATGAATTGAAAGTACACAGCATAATTAATGATCCGCTCGATAAGAATGCAAGTTACACACAGTGTGCAGAAGGGTATCTATATGCATGTTATAAAGCGTGTAGCAATTTGCTGGCTCTAGTAATAAAATAAATAAATAAAACATATACCGGTAATTTCAGACTATGTTCAAAATACACTCTTCCTCCACCCAAATTTTACAATAAACCAAGTTCTGTTTCTGCATTGAATCTTCCTGGATTCATATTTGTTACAGTAGCCTATGCATAATGCATTTTTTTCCCCCTTTCTTTTTTGGCAGACAGACATCTTTGAGATAGCTCCGAGTTACAACGAGGGATTGCATAATTCCATCTCTTACATCAGAATAGGAATAACACATACTATTCACAATTGTGATGCCGCAGGTTTGGAGTAATGCCTAATTTATACTTTGTCATACTGAATTGGGCATAATGCAGAGAGTTGAGGGTTTATCTGGGAGCGTGTCGCTATTTCTACAAGTCATCTTGTCGACAACCAAACCTAACCCTAACCTCCGTGGGGTGAGTAGCAATACCTGTCGGCGCTCCGTTGTCGAAATGATGTGCGTTCGAAAAGGCGAGATTTCCCCGTTGATCCAGGGACGAGTGCTAATTACCACAGCAATTTTCCATCTCTAGTAAGGGGACTAAAGTAACTCTGAGATACAGGGACGTGCAAAGAATGTTAGAGAGGCAGGGGCTGAAATTTCAAAATATCGAAAATAGCAGACCTTTGTGAGCTTGGAGGTCAGCTATTTCCGATGCTTGATACCACACTGAACTAAGCATAATCAAGTCAATACTGGAGATGTGGCATAACGGCATGGATTTCTACTCAGAGAGGGCAATTCTTTCAACATAAGATGCTGCATTCAAGTTCAGGAGAGTTTAGACGAGGCAATTCTCTTGAATGCTGCCTTCAGGTATGGTATGGAAAGAGGGCATTTTCATTTCTTTCACCATACTGCATTCATGGTCTGGAGAGGACACTTTTTACAGACGGATAAAAGGGCAGGGGCTCAAGCCCCCTTTGACGTCCATGTGTGCACGTGCCTGCTGAGATAATGTATATGTTACAGTATGTTTGGGTAACTCAGGACGGTAAGAGTAAGAGCGCTTGTTTTGTCGTTCACCACACACTAATCACCACCAGATGGCGACGCAGCCATTCACTAGTGCAGGCGCTGACGTCACTCGTTTGCGACTCTCTTTCTTTATTTACTAGCCTAGTCTAGCCTAGCCTAGCCTAGCCTAGCCTAGCCTAGCCTAGCCTAGCTTAGCCATTAGCTCCATTGTAGTCACTTGGACAGGGCGTTTATCGTGGGCTTGCCCAGGCCTTACGGCCTGGGCATAAATATAACGATTGCATTCACCACGGCTTCGTAACTCGCGCGGCGCTCCGCCGGCCGCGCGGCCCTGGCCCGCTCTTCGCGGCCACTCGCGCCTGCGGCGCTCGGGGGCGAAGGTCCGCTGGCCTTCGCGCCGCTTGCAATGTCGTGGACAATCGAGCAGCTCCGCCTGGAGGACGTTGTTGTGGCGACCGCTTGCTCCGCCCCGTGCGGCACCACGAGTGCTCCGTTTCTCGACCGTCCTGTTTCTCTAACAAACCGTGACATATATACTGTTATTGCACAGTAGATGGGTTTCTGACCCCACATCTGGAACACAGGATGATTTTCTGCATAGAAACTGAAATAGATGCAAAGTCCAATCACATCCCAGGTGTGAAAGTCATCTATGGCAACTTCACCGCTATAAGTTAGCAATGACGTTGTCCTGGGATAAAGTCACACTGCGGCTGTATTTGATGTGGAGTGCACGAATGTATAGACGCACGCACGCACGCACGCACGCACGCATGCACGCACACACGCACGCACACACACACACACACACACACACGCACAGAAGATCCCATTTCCACATCATAGGATGCGTCCAATAGAAGGTTAGGCTACCATATTGATCATCAAAAAGATGAAGGGGCAGACCATTCTTCTCCCTCTGCCACTGTTAAATCCACTACCTGGGTATCTCAAAGGCAAACTAGACACTTCCTACTCTCTCCCATGCTCCTGATGCTCTTTTAGCCTCTGGCTACCGATAAACTACTGCCATCAATAACCCGTTAACTTCAGAGGGACCTAAACGACACACGCTCCGTTTGTTCGACACTAGGCTTATTTTGTTGATGACCACGTATAAAGAATGCGCAGACCCAACAGCGTGGCCTTTGCGTTTTCCGAGTGGCTGCTTCTCAGCTGGCACCTCGGCACATTCCTGAATGCTGTGCCTCGTCCCCTACCGTTTATGGGAGCAGGCAACAGTTCGGCTCTCGTCCGTCCATTACCTTAATGTCACAGCCTTAGAGCAGCCCCAGAGCAGCATAGCGTCACAGTGTGGAGCTTGCTCGAACTGTAATTGAAAAGGCCCGAGGGGAATTCCTGGGCTCTGTTTGGGTATCCCCTCACCTCCCGGTACGCCCCCCCCCCCCCCCCCCACCGGCAACCCCTACCCCACCACTCTACATCCATCATTGTAGAGTTAGGCCCTGGGGTGCTCTTGTAGCGCTGGGAGGTTAACAGCGAGATCGCAGTGCATAGCTCACTTAACTGCTTCCTGAACTGTGGCACGGCAGGCCCTGGGTGTCAGTGTGTAGTACTGGACGACACCGGCAGGAAAAAAAAGGCACATGGCGTCATGTCAAGTGCATATTAATTTAGCAGCCATGTGCCAAGGAGTGCAAGCTTGAGAGAGCGTCGACACAGACACACTTGGCAAATCGATGGACTTCAATTGAGATGTGATCAGAAATGGCGTCCTTTCCGTCAGATGTTGAGTTCACAGGCCTGATTACACAGCCGCCTCGCAATGCATACTGCCTTAGATAAAATTAAACACCCGCGATTACACACGGCTTTGAAATACCCTGGACCGTGATCAATGTGATCCCCCTTTTTCTTTTCTTTTTTCAACCTCAAAAGATAGAGATTTGAGAAATCGTACAACAACAAAAAAAATAAAAGTATTCAAAGACTATACTGTATCTCACAACGGCACAGAATTGTGGCTAATGAAATGTGATGGTGTTAATACACAGCAAAGACAAAGGTCTCCTGGCTCTGTGTTTGTCAAATCTAAGGCATTGTGCTCTTTAGGCATGCTGATCAAAGGATCCTTAACATTCCCTAACAAGTGCTCCAAATGCATTCTGTATAATGTAAATCATTAAGCAATCGCATTAAAAAAATAACAGCTAATTTCTTATTGAGCCGTGAGGAGGCAAAGACGCAGATAAAGGCGTCAGTTTCTTTAATTTATATGAAGTTTTTTTCATATTCATCTGGCTGCTGACAGACATGAAAGCTGTCTGTTGCCCTTGCCAAGAAATGGAGGACAATGAGGCAACCATCCTGGTTGATCCAAGATGACAAGGATCTGGTTGGGGGATCAAAAGCAAAGAGGGCAATGTTACGGTCATCCTCTAGACAGGATGGCATTGCACCTCATGGGCCTAGAGCTTGCATGATGTTGCCAGGTCTTTAAACATCTCCTGAAATCCCGCTCTCATGTCCACAAAACCTCTGAGATGCGGATTTTGAAAGATCTTCTTTAAAAGACGACTGGCATTCGCTTTTTGGGGGAGCATGGGGCCACAACGAATACTGCAGACCGTGCCTTGGAGAGTCTACTTGTTGTTGCTTTGCCGAATGAGAAAACTTGTCAACTGTGTGGGGAAACTCCAGAACTGAATGGCTCAGAAGAGACCATTAATGCCAGCATGGTTTGGCTCATCAGAAACTGTCAAAGATATGCAAGACATGGATAATTAATGAAAAAGAAGACATATTTTTGAGAACTGGCCATGGGGGTAAATTGAAATGCATCAAAAGGCAAAAATGCATCAGATATCTTGTTGGGGGCGGAGTCTTTCTCTCTCCCTGCTGCAACGCAGCCGTTCAACAGTCAGGCTTTTTTCACCAAAATCCTAAACAATAAAAAGCTTGGTATTTGAGAGGCTCAGGCTTAAGTTGACAGTGGAGTCCCAGTTGGGAAGTGTGAATAGAGGGCTGGTCTACTAAGCCCTGGTCCCGGCTGAGCTACGCAGGGGGCTGGCACCACTGACATCAGAAAACTGTGGTGCAGATGAAGATGAGAGAGAAATCTAAGGGATCACTCTGTTAAAGTCATTAGATCACAGCACTGAGTCTCGCTATGTTCCCATTCACCATTCTTTCATTAAAACACCAAACATATACCTGTCTCTGTGCTTATAATTGCAGTGATTGTTTTGTCTTATTTGTAACAGCCAGTTATTGTCAAAGCTTCCAAACGGACATGAGCGGAGACATGAAACAGATTACACTTACAATAGTCTTTGTAAAGAACTATGATTCAATGTTATTTTCCTGCGGTAAGACAATCTGACTGCCACGTATAATCTATTTTTGACATTGATCATTACTTGTCATGTGACCTAACCAATCAATACCCATACATTTCAGCAATCACTGACACTGTACATTGTTAGTGTCATGCGTGCCAAGCCCTTCAGCAGGCTCATGTGTTCCAGCTGATGAGAGAATGCGAACGAAATGAAACCAGCGCTGACAGAATGAACGGACCACAGTGCAGCTGCATCCAGTTTACCACGTGGGGTTGCAATTTTCCATGGCGAGCGAGGGAAGGAAAGCAGATCCGTGAGCAGGCGTCCATGCATTTTAGGGGTAGAATGTGATGGAGCACCTACCTCGGAACCACACTGGTGAGAAGGCAAAGATTAAGGGGCCATCGTGAAGGAGTCATGGAGGGTGAAGATAGCCAGGAGCAGAGGGGATAGAGACAGATGAGAGGGACGCACAAGAGGAGCTGGCAAAAAAAAGGAGGGGGGCACAGAAGGGAGGATGAAAAGAACGTGAGTTGGGGTGCAACACCACTTCTGGCTTGACCTGGGGAGGATGGGAACAGCCAGAGATCCAATTAAAATCACACTTTGTCAATCCTGCGCACTATCGTCACTCACAGTCACTGCCAACACAGCCACAGCGTGCCCTGCAAAGTGCCGAAGCCATACTTGGAGACGCAGGGAGTAGGCAGGCACGCTATGGGAACCTCGCCGCATACGTAGGTTACACAAGATGTCATGAATGGTTGCGATGACGCTTCAAACCGAGAACCTGGTGTGACAAAGCGGCCCACCCCCTGATAGCACTGCTGGGGTCCAACCTCAACGCTAGCATAACAGTGACCCAGGGAAACGAGGCAGCGAGTCATTGGATTCCGAGATGATATCGATATATTTACATGAAATTGGTCGCTATACGTGCGCTGACCGAAAAATGGCGCCCATCGCTTGTTGCTAGGCAGAGCGCGCGGGAGTAAAAATGGCGGCCAACAAATGGCAAACTGGGAAGAGGAGGTCTCATCAGTTGTGATTAGTGGGGGAAGGGAAGGGTGTGGTATAGGGCTCAGTGATGATAGAATGTGGCTCTTGCTTTCTCGGAATACAGAGCTTTATATGGGGAAGAAAATGTGGCAGCATTCCTGTCAGGCCTATAGCGTGCATGCACAATGCATATGCACTTCTAGCTTCACTTGTATAACAGATTAAATCGAGAAACACTTTCGTTGATAATGTTTTCTAGAGGGGAGGTTGACTATTTTTTGCTGAAGAGGGGGAAAATGTGGAACATTGCAATTTGATGCTATATTATTGCATGCTGTGTAATAACACATATAATAATATATTTTGACTTAAAATATTAGCTTGCACAGTAAGTTATATTTACACTCATTTTGCGATGTGATTATATAAATAATATAATTCAAAAACCAGACCACAGCAGAATGATGTCTTTTGCAGATGCAGAATGATGCATATTGTAATTCAAACCATTAATGTATAAGGGAAGCAAATACATTTATTTGTAATAATTGTGTTGCTATTAAAGCTAATACGATTCTCTTTCAATCTAACCAGGGGCACTTAAAATTCAAAGGCATCACATTGATTAACATTCACCACTTTGCTTTCACTAAACTTACACTATGATATGGTTTACCTCAAAACGTTTAACTACATCAATATAATTGTCATTGACCAACTAAAATAGTCTTCTGTTCAGACGGTTTGAAACCATGCAAACGGAACCTGATATTGTGAAAGGTACAGCAGCGTCCATACATCGTTGGAGGTGTGTGTTCTCCAACTCCAACTCTCCATCGAAAGTATTTATTTCCATTTGTACAGAGAGTAGAAGACTCAACCAAGGTCAAGCTCAGCAGGTCTCGCAAGATACAACACACTCCCAGTCAGGGGTGTCGCACCAAATTCTGGGCCCTGGGTACAAGGATTCACCCATGAATATTCTTCAAAGGGAGAGGGGTTTTAACCCATTTAGACTGGGAAAGCATTATTACGCATTATTGCCACGTGCCAGTCGTGCCACGCTGCTAGCTTGTAGATCTGCTATTATTGAAAAATCGTGAAAATTTGTGCAAGTCTTTGAAATGAATATTTCAAATCCATCTAAGGTTTTTTTTAAACCTATGTTTCTATGTCAGAGGTGCTCAAACATTTTCATGTGAAGGACCCCCAAAATGATATGTATTTGGCCACGGACCCCCATCTCAAAATATTTAGTACCAGGGACCCACCCAGAAGCAAAAGTTGAGTTACAAATGTTCTCTTAAAAAATACAAATATTCAAAGATTTACACACATTTTCACGACTTTAAAAAAATAGCAGATCTACAAGCTTGCATTGCGGCACTCGGTGCCGCGCTGTGTGGCTGTGAGCTTGTATATCGGCTATTTTTCAATAGCTAAAGTATAAAATAATTGAGGCCCCTCCACCTTGGGCCCTAGTAACTCAGTCCCACTCCCCCCCCCCCCCTTGTGACGCCCCTGCTCCCAGAAGAAGTATTTTCATCAATGTTGTGTATCATAAACTAACAGCACAACTAAAGATGTATTTGAGTTTAAAGGGATATTTCACTTTCAAACATGTTTGGGCTCATTTTAACACCTATACTCAGGCTTTTGTGAGGACCCTAGACAGTTACTACGTTGCTTGGTTCAGTATTTAGATATTTGATATTAATTTCATCAGACACGCCCACTTCCTACACCAGCCCATTGTAACTTACTCCATTTTAACCATGATGGATTTTTTTTTGTGACTGATATTGCCCTTGTAATGCGTGAGGGGGCTGTGTTTTTTCAAATAACGTTTTTCACTTATTTTGTATAATTTTTGTACAGGAAGGGGTCGTGTCAGATCAAATGAATATAAACTATCTAAATACAGAATCAAGCTACTTAAAAACTGTCTGGGGTCCTCACAAAAGAATGAGTTAAAATGACCCCAAACACGTTTGAAAGTGGATAGATACATTATAGATTTGGGAAATTGGATAATGAACAGATATATTTTAACCCAGTATGGCATTCATTTATGACGATTGTAGAAGAACAATCATGAGCCAAACAATTACATTTGTAACATTTGAGAATGAAGACCCATTCTGTTTCAAATGTGTCAATTTGTTTTAGTGGGTGTAAAGTGTACTGAAGCCAATTTCTTCCTCACCTGAAATGAACCTAAAGTGTTCTGCTTTGTACATCAGATGTATAGTATGATATTAAAGAAAGGAAAACCTAATCTGATGGTGTAGTGACCCCATGTATTTTCATGACCATTCTGCTAACTACCCTTCAATCAGACCATCTTACAGAGATAAAGGGTGTATTACTGACTGCTAGTTAGCTGTCACATCACTGTAAGCACATCTTTCAAAGAGATGTAAAACTATGCACATTTGACCCCAATTCCTTCTGAAATATCAGAAACAATCTTGTGCATTACATAAAGGTGGCAATCATAACAAAACATCTATAAGTGATACGTGATTCACACATTCCTACTTAGCAGAAAAGCTTGTTGTGAGCATATTTGGCTTCTTTTAAAATATAGCCAAATATTATAGACCATTGCATTTTTCACCAATGCAAACACTAGTCATACTATAGTCCATATATCACACAAAACATACATTTTATCCATGGTGGTTGCTTTTCATTATGAATAAGCAATGATGGACTAAGAATGAGCAACATGGTGGAAGCACAAAAAAGATTACTGTGCCTGTCGTAGACATTGATCTTTGTATATTTTTGTAACAGCGGTTCGTTAATGTTGTTGTTGTTGTTTCTTGTACTATTCAAGCTCCAAAGTGATTCACCCCTTAGGGGGGAAACATGTACTATATTGTGTGTCTATGACGGGAATCTTCATGTGTGTGGACCCATAAGCATAGCCCATCCAACATAATTGCATGTATATTTTATATCAAGAAAAAGGCGTCAGAAAACTATCAAATAAAAATAAAAATAAATAACTCATGAAAACCCTTTGTCAATATAAAAGTCAAACAACCCAGAACGGGGAAAGAATACAAGTGTATATTCTCACACTATTTCAGTATTCACCTTGAATACCAAAATTCTAACTATGGATTCTGAATCCATTCTAAGTGAACTCGTTATTCGCTTAGAATGTTAAATCTACAGGGTGAACATTCACAAGCCCAACATTTCTGATGAAGTATAAGACATCTATTTTTCCATAATGGTCAGCTTCTCGTGTAGCTGTTTATTCCAGGTAATGAGCCTGTTTGCTTTAAAGGAGGTGTAATACTTCTTTGCAAAATAATAATAATAATAATGTAGTAAAAGTTAAAGCTCTATATTCATATAATTGCTATGAGTGTATGTTCTGTAACAGGGGCCTTCCCATCTCCCCAGCTCTTTAAAGGAGTAGTTCACCCCCAAAATGACTTTTTTTCTATTGATTAATCATGCAATAAAGACTCAAGTTCAATAATATACATATATATATATATATATATATATATATATATATATATATATATATATAAAAAAATATTTGTTGCATTCTTAAGACAAAAATTATTATAGTAAATGTACCCCCATTGATTCCGGATGAGCAACCCAGCAACCCAAAGGAGACCGTCAGGGTAAGTTTACTATAATCACATTCTTTTCTTAGGAATGGGACAAAAAACAAAACATATAAATAAAAATGTCTCCATGGTGCGAGTAATCAAAAAAGGGGAAAAAAATAAATTTTGGGGGTGAACTACTCCTTTAATTACAAAATGCATTTTCAGGTCGGGATACCAATTTTATCCAATCAAGAGGGAAAATTCATGCACTCCACAGGATAAAGTGACATTGGAAGTGAATATAAAAAGCGCAGAGAACATTGGAACTGGAACACTATACACTGAATTTGATAAATGTGGAGTTCTCTCTCTAGATTGGTTCAAATTCGTATCCCGACTTGAAAATGTATTTTAACTATCAGTACTTCAGAGTTGAGACCCTTGCTCGGTTTCTGAAAACTAATGAATATTATACCATAGGAATATAGAGCAATTTAACATGTAGGCCTATTTTAACAAGGATATATAACACCACCTTTAACTGGAGACATTCTATGTCTGCTCCTGAGCGCAACATGAGAGAAATAACCATAGCAGTGTGTGCTGCTGGAATCCATAAACCAATTAATTAGGTAAATGTAATTTGTATGTCATTTAATTGATCGCACGTACGTAAAAAAACGACGGCTGTTGAAATGCACGCATAACCTTGGGCGACGGTGACAAATAGCCTAGACATTTATTGATTCATAAATGATATTTGAATGATATTCTGAAATTCCAGGCAGTAAAATCCAATGTGGTCTGCATGCGGGAAAAAGGCAAGGCCTCAATGTGCTGAAGCGTTCGTCTAAAGAAACGGCAGCCCACTTTCCAGTGGTGGAAAAAGTACTCAAATGTTTACTTAAAAGTATTAATACTGCAATATAGAAATACTTTGTTACAAGTACAAGTCTGGATTTCAAAATGTACATCTGTAAAAGTACAAAAGTACTGGCATCAAAATGTACTTAAAGTACAAAAAGTTTGAAAATAGAAGATCTACAAGCTCATAACGCATTTTGAGCTTGTAGATGGGCTATTTTCAAATGGCCTAGGTATAACAAAGTGGTTAATGTATGTTTTATAATATTATAATTGTATCAAAGTATATCAAAGCAAAGTAGGCTAATAGCAACTAATTTTCGAATAAATGTAGTGGAGAAAAAGTGCAATATTTCGATCCGAGATGTAGTGGAGACAGTGGAGTAGAAGTAAAAGTATTGGTAAATTGTAAATACTCAAGTAAAGTACAAGTCAAATACCTCAAAAATTGTACTTAAGTAAATGTATTTAGTTACTTTAACACCACTGCCGCTTTCATAATATTGTGTGCGTCCCATGAGGGTGCAAATCTCATGGTTCACCTGAATCGATCTTCAACAAACCCTTTTTTTCTTCTCAAAGTGTCTCACCGCAGTTCAAGAAGGCCTCAGTTTCGAAAGCAGCGGCGTCAGTTAAAAAAAAGCTAAGGTATGGCAACATGACTGGTGTCTTGCACGCACGCCCTCGCGCGCGAGCAAGACACCAGTCATGTTGCCATACCTTAGCAACAGGCACGATTACAGTAGGCCTACATTTTATTATTTCCCCCCTGTAGCCAAGGTGTGGCAGCTGCCATAGCTTGCCATACCCAATTGACGCCTCTGTTCGAAGGACTAGCTGGACATTACACACATGAAAAGTAATAAATGTGCATAGCCTACATCTTGCATCGAGATAGGAGGACCCATCACCCATTAAACACAAAATAATAATAAAAACACATAGGCTTCCCTATAGCGGAAATATAGGCCTAATTAATAGCGCGAGGAATCACTGTCGTGCCACGAGAATGCATTGATTGGCTTTTCGTCACGTGTTTTATCAAAGGGAATAAGAGGCACGTTAATAAAATATTGAATGCATAATTAATTTGTACAGTATGTACAGTGGAATTGTAATTAAACCAACGTACCACCACCACGTATGACGACAAACACTGCATTTTTATGTTCACAGATTACTTTCATGAATATAGGCCTCCCTCCCTCACACACACACACACACACACACACACACACACACACACACACACACACACGCACGCACGCAGGCATGCACACATGCACACACACGCACGAAAATATACAAATAATGTGCATGCATGAAGAATGCTGAGTGAAATCAGTCAGGAAAAACTCAGCTGAGATGAATATTTTGGTGGAATTATTTCCATCGGGTGTTTATGATCTTTGACTTTGAATAATGTTGAAGTCAGGCCTATATCTGCCTATATCGCATATATAGGCCTATAACCTATTTAGGTCACCAAATCAAGGTTGACAAAATGTTTCAATTATTTATTTCATCTTCTGACATACATAAAACAATATGTTTCTATCTTTCCCACGGTACAATACAGCTATACTTACATTCAACAAAGACCTGTACATTCAACAAAGACATTCGTTTCCGTCTCTATATCGCCCCTAATATTACGTAGGCTGTATACGTTCCCGTCTGTTGGGCTTTTCCATAACAATCTTTCGTACATTCCTCTTTTCCCCGATCACTATAATAATAATAGTTGCGTAATAATGTAGGAAATTAGCCCTGTACATATTTGACGAGTTGCTAACCCAGATAATATAGTTCGTTCGTTGTATAGGAGGACACTTTTCTCACAAGTTGAGCCAAACTCTATGCCTATTGTGCGCCACGGAACAGTTAAAGCTTACCACATTTCGCAAAGCAATTTTTCAATATGACCACAGATTATATTATTATATCAACAAGAAACAAAGGGGGGGGGGGGGGGGGGGGAAGAATAGGAAATACACCTGTAACTCATGATGTTAGGCCAGCACCCTGGTGGTGTGTTCACATGGATGGTATGTTATTACATTGCTTTGGTGAGGAGGAGAACGCGTCCACGCCACTGTGGCACGTGTACCATCCATTGACGATACTCTTCTGAAAAGGTGAAGGTGATGAAGGGAAAGTTCTCGAAGACGTGTGGCCAAAACTGTGACCCGTCTGGCCGCAAGAGTACTGAGAGGAGGCCTCGGCCCTGTAGCCTGCACCTCTCTGGAGTAACAAGGGCTCCAGGAGGGGCTGGTGTGACCTGTGTGTCGAGTAGTCCAAACTGCTGTCAAATGTGTGATGGAAACGCGACCTCGGGGTCGACTCGTCTCGAGTCTCTGGGGGGGACGCGGGGTGAGGGTCCTGGGTCGAGGTGGGGGGCTGCTGCTGCTGCTGCTGCTGTGTCGCCATGGCGCTTCCAGCTTGATCCGTCACTTCGGGTGACCTGGCCTCGGCGAGGTGCTCCGCGTCGCCGACGCACCCAGCGTCATCGTGACTACTTTTGCAGTGGAGCTTCATGTGCTTTCGCAGGGAGCTGGGATGGGTGTAGCACTTGTCGCAGCCCCTGACCCTGCACATGTAGGGCTTGTCGCTGGAGTGCACGTGAGAGTGCTTCTTTCGGTCGCTGCTGTTAGCGAACCTCCGGTTGCAGCCCTCGAACTCACATTTAAAAGGTTTTTCACCTAAACGTGCAGAGAGAGAAATTACCGCGTGTTACGAACACCTCATAGCAACGTTCTCCCTCCTAGCTGCACTTATGTAACTCAAATCAATTATGTAAAGCAAATATGCAGTGAAATCCGCCTATATAAGCTGCATGAATGCAGATATGATAACTCGTAAGTGTGCGTTGAGCAGCCATTAGGCCTATAATGAGATATGCCCAGTTCTAAACCATGCATGGCTCTGAGCAGCAGGCCTCCAGCCTATTTGAGGTTCCATTGCCCTTCGCAAAATGTCAAGATGAATGGTCAACGTGTACAATTAAACCATAGCCAATAGCCTGCTCTAAAAGCTAAATATGCCTTGTGTAATTTGCTTAGGCTATGATGGACTTCCAATATAGCACGTGCAGATTCTTGTTGTTTCTTATAGTGAACGTATAGGCCTAATCTAATTAATTTATAGCCCAATCAAAATGTGAAATGCCTGCAGAAATCAAAACACGTTTATAGCCAAAATAAAATTGATTGAAGGTTCAGACTCATAAACCTGACTCATATTGTTCGTGTTAAATGATCATCACATGAGACCAAGTATTAATGGTTGGGCTTCAAATTGAACATGTCAATAATTCTTCGAAATTAATTTATGTTAAACGAGTTAGACTAGATCTGCATTATAATTTTGCCGTTGCGCATGTCATTTCAGAAATATGAATGACATGCGCTGCCATTTTATTTTCTGCATTTCATAATTAAAACAATTCAGAATCATCAGAATAATGAGGGGGGGGGGGGGCGCCTAATATTATTTTTTCTCAACCCTCTCTTCTTCTTCGAAGGCCATTCATTCATTCATGAGAGAGAGAGAGAGAGAGAGAGAGAGAGAGAGAGAGAGAGAGAACAAACAAACATGGCATTTGGCCCGTTTCTAAATGTTACGTTTCATTTCAGTGTGTGTGAGTTAACTGGGTAGTTCCTGGTATGTGCAAAGTGCAAATGTAAGAGTCGACTAAAACCTCTAACCAGCTCTAGTGTTTATACCTCGTCATAATAAGTGCTGATGTGCTCTACTTATAGCATCTTATACTGGCAGGCTGGCAGCGTGTTTCCTGGGCGGGCGCTGAGGACGTGCGTCCCAGGGAGCCAACCCGGGGGGGAGGGAGGAGGGAGGGAGGGAGGAGGGAGATACTCTACGTCACAACTCTCCGGTGTCCCGGTATTTATTATTTATTATTTTCACTGAATGAGCGGGAGAGAGAGGGAGAGAGCTGAGGCACCCAAACATCTAGGCCTATAAAAGACTACTTGTTTACTAGATGTCCAACGCAGCACCTGCACGTGTTTCTGACTGCAGCTATAGCAACAACAAAGACGAAGACATGCGACAGCAACAAAGCCAGCTACAGTAATGCCATAACAATAGGCTAGGCTATATACACACACACACATCATCATCATCAACATCATCATCATCATCATCATCATAGACCTCCCCATCTGTAGTAGGCCTATACGCAATTATCATCATCATCATTATTATTATTGTATTTTCAATAAGTAGATTTAAAATGGTAACATTTATCAACATTTCACATTTAAATAAATCAATGTGATTGTACAAAAGTAATAGAAGTATGCTAAAAAAAAAATATGATGAATAAATAAAAATAATCATACCGTTTTAAGATTGTTGATATTGATGACTGATTTATTTAAATATTAAATTATGTTTGTGTGGTTATATTGTTATTATTAATAATAATAAGAAGAAGAATTTGTATTATTGATATTATTATTTTATATAATTATAATTGTTATTGTTAATTAGGCTATTATTAACACTATTAATAATAATGATAATAATAATATGATGATGATGATGATGATGATGATGATGATGATGATTATTACTATTTTGCAACATTGTTGTTGTTGTTATCATTTCTTCACCAACCTGTGTGAGTCCTCTTATGGATCTTGAGGTTCTCTGACCTCGCGAACACTTTCTCGCAGCCGTGGAAGGGGCAGGGGAACGGCTTCTCGCCCGTGTGCACGCGGACGTGGTTGACCAGCTTGTACTTGGCCTTGAAGGGCTTCCTGTCCCGCGGGCAGCTCTCCCAGTGGCACACGTACTCGCAGTGGTCGGGTCCTCCGACGTGCTCCACCGTCACATGGGTGACGAGTTCATACATGGTCCCGAAGGTCCTGGCGCAGGGCTGCTTCCCGGCCCCACCGACCCCCTCGTGGCCGTCACACCACTTGCACAGCAGCTCGTGCTTCAAGTTCAGACCTGCTTTGGAGCACCTGAGGAAAGCGTCACCTGCGCCACGCTGAATGGCCATGTTGAGCGGCTTGTACAGACCCAGGAACTGGGTGACAAGCTGCTGCTGCTGCTGCTGGCTGCTCCCCCGAGGGCTGATAGCCTGGCCGTAGGGGTTGTGGTGGTGGTGGTGGTGGTGGTGCGTCCGAGAGAGCAGGTCCCCAGGTAGACCCAGCATCATTTGGCCGCCGAGCGCGTCTCGAGTTGCTGCGTCGACGGAGGAGGCGCCGTGGGCCTGCTCGTGGTAAGTCGTGAAAAAAGCGTGGCTTCGGCCGTCCCGGCAGCCAGGGAGGTCACGGTACCTCCCAATCCCGCCATGTTGGTTAGATCTCGATGCCAGTTGATCAGTGACGGGTGGCATGCCGGCTCCAGAGAGATTGGCTCCAATGATAATGCCCCTAGGGCCGTGCTCTAGCCGGTGGCTGGGGTATCCGGACTCTGGAAAATGATGGGGAACCGAGTGGTCAACATATGCACTGGACCTCGTCTCGGGGTAGTCTCGCAAATTGTGCGCGGGGCAGAGTTTTAAGGAACTGCCAGTGGGGTGCCCCATGTGCTCCCCTGCCAAAGGTGGCAGCACCATGCTGTGTTCAGTATTGCTCTCCCCGGGGTTGACGCGAGAAAGAGGGCAGCCACTAAACCTCGACAGGCTTGTCATGTTTCGATGTGAGTGTGGCTATGAGTTTGCAAAATGAACCAACTCAATGCTCATGGTGTACCTAGAAATCCTGTTTCCATTTTTCCTTGTTGTTGTGTATCATCTGCATGTGAAATTCTTGGCCGTGAACTTCGCAGGAGTAGGAACCAGACTCAATTTCGTTAAAGTTGGTGTGAGTCCCATGCCGTTCACTTTGCCCTCTTGATTTGTGGCAATAACCGTAGTAGTAAAATGCTTCGAAACAGGCCATGGTGCAATATAAAAGCACAGCAGGCAAACCTGCTTTTAAAAAGGGGCGCTTTGGGATTGGCTGGAATGCGCTATGATTGACAGGCGCTGGGTTTGTTTTAAAAGGGACACTGCACGACTCCGTTTTCAAATATCGCAGAGAAAATGCTTTGAAATGTGCCGCGGTAGAGCCTCAGCCTACTTCTAGCTACCAAATATCGGTGCCTCTCTATAACTTCAGGCGCCATGAGCCCCCTTGCCAACATTTCTATGTGAAATGTGTAATGGTGAACGATTTAATCGGTATAGGCTAATATTCAATTGAAGAATCAAGTGATCTTAATGAGAAAGAATGAATACACGTGTGGGCTATCTATCTGTGGTCTTTTATTTTAGCTGGAAAGCTTGCCAAAGCAAACATTCGCTGTTGCTCTGTATTACAGAGAGTAATTCACTGTCCTGGTCTACACTCGCATTTTGATTCGAGTAGCCAGCCTATCATGGATCAGATTCGTTAACAGCAATTTTAAGATTTTTTTAAAGAGTAGCCTATATAAATAAATACCCAAATAATAAATAAATACAAATATATAGGCAGACACACACACACACACACACACACACACACACACACACACACACACACACACACACACACACACACACACACACACACACACACACACACACACACACACACACACAGATTAATAGCCTAAAAAATTAGAACGAAATAGGCAGACTATATGCTAGCCTAAACAATAAAACATATGATTTCTGAACACGTGGCGCATAACTTTAAATTAACGATAGGCCTATAGTCTACTTTCATGTTGTTTTATTAATGTATTATTATTATTATTATTATTATTTATTTTTTTCTTACGCAAACACGGTCGGGGGTGTCTCTTTATCCAGAATATGTGATCTCGCGAATATAGGCCCGCCGCCCACAGTCTACTGTTTGTGGCCAATAACCATAAACTTTGTGGAAAGCAACAAGTAGTGCTGCTACATGGCTCACACGAAGCATCATATCATTATAGTTGTGTCGTGAAGCCCATGTTAAAGCACCGCATTATGAAATCCTGTATACAACCTGGAATAGGCATGGTGATGTATGTTGCACAAAAGAATAACTAAACGAGCATTAACAGAGACCTCATGACTAAATGTGTATGTTTTATGTTAAGTTAGCCCATAGGCTATACATTTAAAACAATATTGGGAAAGTGAAAGACCCGCAAATTCTTACTGGACAGTTTGACAACTCTTCTTTAAAGTCCTCGGCTTATAGTCTAAGACTTAGGCAATGTTTAAATAATTTTAATTCCAGTCAACTAGTATATTCTTCAGTCGCTTGAATTTAAACCAGTGTAGGCCTACAAGAGGACAATAGAGGCTTTGGCTGAAGCTAACATGGTCTGGTATAAGTTGAAAACTTTTCTTTTGCTGTATTTTCATCTTTTAAAATCCTTTACCACATTGTTATTCTGACGTCACCTGCAATAGATTTGAGGCAGAGACAAAGCAAGGGGCCCACTTGACATTAAGTGGCGCAAAACAGACAGGGGACTGGCACTGACCTAACATCATCATGGTTATGGACACTCGTATTTTCAACCTTTAACCTGTCTCGTTTCCCCCAAATGATAGAGGGTCGAAGACCATAATACCAAAAGTTTCCAACGACTCACTCAGAATGAAGATATATAGCCTACAGACACAAGGATGCCACTGCCAGTAACCTATACATGCAATCCATGCAAACGAAAAATGTATGGTTGTGTTAAAAGATTCGTGGAGGTTTTATTCATCACTAAAGGTCCGTTCACACCAAGTATAACTAAGATGTAATTTTAAAAATCATTCTAAACCATGCAAGTGGATGACAGAGTCCACACCACAAAAGACTATATCATTCAGCATGTCTTATAGTTAAAGTGCTTGGTCTGAACGGCCCTTAATTATGTGAGGTTAAATGTTAGTGTGCCATGCTCCACAGACTGTGATCCGGGCTCCAAGTATTCAACGCTCGACTGACTGCCTGGAACAAACTGACATTCCATACTGTAACAAATAATGACTAGGCATAATGTGTGATTATTCTAATGTCCTTCCTCTGTCAAAATGCATGCTAACTTTCCCCCCCTTGTCACTATACTGTCATCAATTTGAATGCTTAATCAAATATTGTGTACTTTTAAGTGTGTGTGTGTGTGTGTGTGTGTGTGTGTGTGTGTGTGTGTGTGCGTGCGTGCGTGCATGCGTGCGTGCGTGCGTGCGTGCGTGCGTGCATGCGTGTGTGTGTGTGTGTGTGTGTGTGTGTGTGTGTGTGTGTGTGTGTGTGTGTGTGTGTTTTTGTGTGTGTCACTAAGCGTAACGGTGGAAAAAAGTGCATGTTTCACCTGATGTTGACATCAGGTAAGACTTAAGTCATGAAAGCAGAGTGGGTGGTTCCTCTTGCTTTGATTTGACTAACAAAATATGACAAACCCAGCTCACTATATCGCCAGACTGTGCTTATAAACAGGCTGAAGCCAACAGATCCCGTCCCGTCGGCGACCTGCACCAAATGTTACCATTTGTGCAAGGGTCCATCTATACCTCAGATAGTCTATAGACCTACAGTATACAATCCTGCATGGTGACGTTTGCCTTCATTATGACAACATTTGACACCAAAACAGTGATGTCAGTGTCTGTCCTTTTCAAGCATTAGGCCCACGATAATTCACTACAATACAGAAAACCTTTGCCAATGAGAACGGTGCTGAAATGAAGGAAGCCAAACCAAAACAAGTTTTACTCTTATGTACAAACAATAAAGTACAACCTTGAGACAAGACTCGATGATACAAAAGTAGGTAATGCAACTAATGATGTTACTCCCAATCGGAGGTCAAAGGGCCACAGTCAAGTCTGTCTGTGTGTCAGCAAAAGTCTTAACAGAGAAATACATTTAGAATCGCATAACTGTTTTTAAAGTGCCCACACAGGAGCACGCATGCACGTACTTGCGTGTGACTGTACACACACACACACACACACACACACACACACACACACACACACACACACACACACACACACACAAAACGCTATCCCTCCATTTTAGCATTGTGTGTGTCTGTGTGCGCGCTTGTGTGCGTGCACTGGTGTGCACGTATGTGTGTGTGTGCACTGGCGTGCACCTGTGTGTGTGTGTGTGTGTGTGTGTGTGTGTGTGTGTGTGTGTGTGCGCGCGCACACACGTGTAAATGTGAGTGTTCACATGCCTCACATGCATGTGACTACGCAGTGCAAGGTGTGTGATGATGATATGATAATGGCGGAAGGAGGGCCGTGAGCTAGTCGTGCCATGGTTTTATGAAATTCAAATGACAGATAACAGATCTGCAGGTGAGTCCATTTGCAGACAGATGCTTCAGTAAATCACAGCAAGGAGTCAATTAGTCCCATTCATCAGCCATATCATGGAAAACCCCACAGCCACCACCAGTCGCACATGGTCCTGACTGACTAGGCTTAACACACTCAAATATACACAGTGAAATCCTATGTGCTCATTTAACTGAGAGTGTACCAGATGGAACAAAATGGACTTTATAATGTAATGGTGTGTACTGTATTTTTTATCTAATGGAAGTTTACAGACCACTGCAGAGTCATTTGACCCAATGACGAAATAAATGGCAGAAAACTGAACTGAAGACACTGAACAAAAGAGTTGCAATAATGTGAGTAATACAGTGGGGACGTGTTATTACATTTCAAATTAAGAGACAAATTAGGCGTCAAGTAAAAGCTCTAGAATGTCTCTAGCCTGATATCAGTCAAGCCCCACGCTCACTGCAGCAAACATGGACTTTTTAACACTAGAAAGACTTATAGACTTGAAGATCGATGTGGAAACTATTCATGATACAGATGGGGAAATTGCCAAAGAAATACTGAAATATTAGGTTTCCATTCCATACTCTGAGTATACTATTTAAAAGAAATAGAGGAAAACATACAAAGATAACATTGCTCTGCTCGTGTACTTCATCCATGTCTTGCATGGGAGGACCACGAACAGAGACAAAAAATAAATGTATCCCTAAAAGCCGTACACAAAAGATAGTGAATGATAGTGAATACGTTTCTCGATTGAGCATGCAAACATCATAGTTATTGGGTGTGGTATTGCGATATATGTATACTGTATTATGCGTTCCTGAAATATTAAAACAAAAAAAAATACGACAAAGAAATCACACTTACATATTATATAGATGTGAACCAGTTGTCCATTTGTTAACTTTTATACCTACATTTAAATGAGAATACAGCAAAAATTAGGATAGTAATGCATGGATAGTAATGTAATGATAATGCGTAATCGTAGGCACATCTAGAGTTACCATATTATGCCAAGGAAATAACATAATTAACTTTTCTTTGGTAATTATTGGGTTAACAGCACAGTCCACTTGAATAGGCTAGATATAAAAACCCCCAACCATGTTTACAAAATGTCTAAAATCTTAAATTGATAGCTATAGTAAATTGGCCATAAAACTCATCTATTACCATGCAACTGGGCCCTGTAACAAACTACTTATATCTATGCATACAGTACATTTATCCCAGTCGCCACCATATAGAACAACACAGATATAAAGGTTATTGTTTACCATTTAGGATGTCGGTAGTGTGCTCTGCTCTTTTCCAACTGAGTATGGGCCTGGGCCTACTTTTGGCGAGGTGTGTAGTCTAGACTACAATATTGTGATAATGTAAGTATAAATGCGCATGCTCAGCAACAATATTATGCTATAACCCATGACATACCGAGCATTTGCATATCTCGTCGCCCAATGAAGTATAGACCTAGCAGAAATGAGCAAAGTGGTGAAAATAACGGGCGTGCAAATTGGGTATGCTGTAATTTTGCCTAACTGCAATAAATATGTCCAACTTTCATAGCAAGGGCGTCTGGGCTGCGTAGCTCCGGTTCACAGGGCAAAAGTTAAATACGACCATGTGGCACGTTGGAGAAGAACGCATCTTGGGTACAGTAAAGGAGTAGCCTACAGTCTGCACAAGCCTCGTAACGGTTTGGCTCCCCGTTTGAAGCTGAGTGGGTAAAAAAGTTAACTAAATACATTTAACCACTTCCAACCCGGTGTGCCTTTTTTGGCATTTAGACGAAATTTTATGAAACTTAAAAAATAAAAAAATAAATACAAAAAAAAAACAATGTTGAAATATTCTCAAGCAAATTTTAATTTTTATAAATGTTTTCTTTCTTTTTTTTAAGGTATGACTTGTGGATGAGCATGTCAAATTCAGATTCAACATATAGTTCATATAGACACATGTTGGATATATTGTTATAGGCCTATGTAACAAAAATAAAATAAAAAACACTATTGACTATTTACACCATTTTGTTGTTATTCAAATATAGGGTGTTTTTTGCAGGGATGTAGCGCACTAAAACGACGATTTGAAGCCTTCAATAGTCATATTTGTGAGAATATATATATATATATTAAATAGCCTAATGTGGCCGTAATCATGGGGGAGTGCCATTACAAACTTCTTCTCCGTTCATTGAGCAACAGTTGTTTCAGATAATTTAATGTTGGCTATATAGATTTTTTTTAACCTTTATAGACATATAGACTATAAGCCTGACTATAGCTCGCAGCTTAAAACATTCTCAAAGGGGTCTGCTGTTAATCTAAATTGTAAAGGTTAATTATTTTAATAAACCACATGCCTACAATAAACTTTAGTTGGAGTGTCGAGCCCCTAACGTCTCAACGAGCCAATAAAATATGGAGGGAAGATAAGAAAACTTGTCACTTGTGAAAGTTCACAGAGGTCGCCATAAATCTCATACTCCCAAGATTGCAAGGCAAACTCGGCTCAGTTACCCCCCCCCCCCCCCCTCCCCCCCTCTCTCTCTCTCCCCCCCCCACTCCGTGCGTATGTAGTGAGAGGGCGGGTGCATGAGTGTGTGTGATGAGAGCGAAGGGGGGGGGGGGGGGGGTAACCTACGTATATCCCTGCGTGAATAGAGGGGAGAGAATTATAGTATAAGAGCGCATGATGATGCATGGAGAAAGGACAAGAATCACTTTCTCCTTTAAAGGCCGTTTAAGATATTATTTACAAATATAGGCTATAAAATATATATATCCAGTATATAATGAATAAAGCACGATGACCAGATACAATGATGTAAAACGTGTTGTACAGTTATAGTGCCATGCATATAGAGAAATAAATTGGGCCTAGTAGGCTAGTAAACACGAGGAGATTGAATCATTGCCTTCGTCACCCTAGATTTACACACGTGCGTCCAATTTACACATTTCCACGGCCCCGTCCTGTTCAAATTACTCGACGCCATATACCAATTTAGACAATGCAGAAATATGAAAACTCACCTTTTTGGGTCTAGGCTACAACCGAGAAGGGACTGCTGTGATGGGGATGAATGCGGGCGGATGAGGAGGACGAAGGCAGAATGAAGGACTGATTTGAAGATTTTTCTCTTTTTCTTTTTTTTACCCCCCCCCTCTCACAACCCTAAAATAAAGAATGTGAGCTCTCCTTCCTGGGACAGATTGAGAGGAAAGGGAGGTGAAAGGCTTGGAGTTTGAAAGCGCCGCTTGAAGCACTCAACGCGTCTCTGAACTTGATCAGATTGTATGTGTCCTGCAGCGAGTCAGCGGCAACCCTGTGAAACTCTCTCAATGGCACGAAATTTTGGCTATGCAAAAAGAGGGGAAAAAATCTCGGCATATTACAATTACTGCCATCTCTCTTTCTGCCTTTTATTCCCCCGTCTTACACCCTATAGAGCTTTGCAAAAAGAAAATACCCCCTCCCTTCCCAAGCGGTTTGAAGAAAGCAACATATCGGAGCTGTGCCAAGTACATTCAAGTTTTCAGTTAATAAGTGCTAACGTGGCCACATGAAAGTGCAAATGGCTAACATGGACACGTTTAGATAGATAGATAGATAGATAGATAGATAGATAGATAGATAGATAGATAGATAGATAGATAGATAAATAGACAGATAGACAGATAGACAGATAGACAGATAGATAGATAGATAGATAGATAGATAGATAGTCTGTTTGCAATTTTAGAAACTATTCAATTGCGTGATATGTGAAAAATATAATTAAAAACATTGTTGAGTATATGAATGACTAAAGGTTTGAGAAAGTGGGATAATGCATATGGCATATGGATAATAAAAAGTTTGAAAAGTGAGTAAGCTATATTGAGTTATTCAGGAGTCTAAAACATTGAATCTTCTTTGAAAACTGCTGTAAATATTTGCTACTCATATATGGCCCCTGGCTCAATGCAAGCTATTGGTCGCATTTAAGTTTGTACTTCAGCAGTTTGTGGCTTTCTAGAGGAGAGGGAAAAAGGAATATAAGATCTGTTGTGATGTTCTCCCGTTATACCTGCAAAATAATGCCTGTTCTGGCCAATCAAATTAAACCACTGAGACGAACTGCCATTTTCAATACCAAACCGTGCCAATCAACAGAAATCTAGCCAATTAATTCACTCCGTTGAAGTCACGTGCCAGGAGGATAGCTGAGCCCTCATTGGGTGCCGTGGCTCTGCCTCCCGAGTTCATTTATGTGCAGGGAGTGAGTGATTGACTTTATCAGTCCAAGGACATCATTCGCCTGGAAAGGGGGGAAGTTTGATCCTCTTTCTCACGGATCGTAGTTAAACGGGAGTTTTTCTCCCAGCTCTCTACGACATCGGATTTAGTTTTTTATTTTCGTTTAGTTTAGTTTTTTATTTTAGACATTTGAGTGAGGCAGGCCCTATCGCGGCACGTAATTTGGTATAGCTTGCGCGCTCCGCTAAACTGGAGTTTCGATTTATTTGTATTTTCCTTTCTGTCGCTTGAGTTGGACTGAGCCCCAATGACTATGCTTCTCGACAGTGGTCCGCAGTTCCCATCGTTAGGAGTAGGGGGCTTCGGGACGCCGCGGCACCACCACCACCACGACATCGGCAGCAGAGACCCGGGCTTGGGGCTGAACCCCTTCGCCGATTCATCCCACTCCGCGGCGTTCAAAATCAGCCCGGTGGCTCACGACATCGCCTCCAGTCAGACGTCAGCGTTCACCCCGCAGGCCAGTGGATATGCGGCCGCCCTGGGACACCATCCCCACGGCGGGCAGGTGGGCTCGTACGGCGGGGGAGCGTTCAACTCGCACCGGGACTTTCTCTTCAGGAACCGCAGCGTCGGAGAGTCCGCCGCGTCGAGCGCAGCGCAGCATGGCATCTTCCACGGGCCGCCTGGGATCACAGAGAGCCCGGGACATCTGTTGTTTCCCGGACTCCATGAGCAGGGAGTGAGCCACACTTCCCCGAGCGGACACGTAGTCAACAGTCAAATGCATCTCGGTTTACGCGGGGACATTTTCGGAAGACCCGACCCGTATCGGCCGGTCGTGAGCCCTCGGACGGACCCCTACGGCGCCCAGCTCCACAACTACAACCACACGATCAACATGAACATGGGGATGAATGTGCCGACGCACCACGGCCCGGGGGCCTTCTTTAGGTACATGAGGCAGCCCATTAAGCAAGAGCTGTCCTGCAAATGGATCGACGAGAACCAGATCCACCGGCCCAAAAAGACTTGCGAGAGGACTTTCAGCACAATGCACGAGATGGTCACGCACGTCTCCATGGAGCACGTCGGGGGCCCCGAGCAGAGCAGCCACATCTGCTTCTGGGAGGACTGTCCGCGGGAAGGGAAATCTTTTAAGGCCAAGTACAAACTGGTGAACCATATCCGTGTACACACGGGCGAGAAGCCGTTCCCGTGTCCGTTCCCCGGGTGTGGGAAGATATTCGCCAGGTCGGAAAATTTGAAAATTCACAAAAGAACGCATACAGGTACGCAATATATATCTAATCACGTGGCATGTGTGCAAAACAGCAGTTATGAAGTAACGTAATTGTTATGGGATAACGTAACCTTTAGCTGTGATGTAATGTTGAGCTTTGGGGAAAGGCCCACTATAGGTTCAGGGCGGAAAAAAGCTTTAGTGTAACCGCTTTGTTGAAAATAGAGCTGAGAACTTGGGCTAACATTTGAAACACAGGCCGAGGCTACTTATTATTATAACGCTATACTTGGATTCCACGTGGAATAAAGTCTCCTCTTATCCTGAGATAGGCCTAACCGTGTTCCATGCTGTTATTGTTGTTGTTGTGATTTAGGACTGCAAGCAGGGCATGTGCATGGCCTTATTAAACATTTAAACTAATTCAATGTGTTGATGTAGCTTATGCTATGATTCATTTGGATAGTCCTGGTGATGTAGGGTCTGTGAAGACCTACTGGAAGAATAAATACTTTCACTATAGTCTACATTATAGGCCTACTCGAGACCATTGGGTGGAGACTGTATCTGTGCTTCATCGGCGCGGTTGCAATAATTCCTAATGTTTACTTTTCTCACCCTAAATCTTTATCGAAATGCATGGCACAACCTAGCCATTAGAGAAGGGCCCTGTTGATTCGGTGTGTACTAGGCTACATGAAAGCAGACACATGGGTGTTTGGATTAAGTAACAAGGCCTTTTGCATAAATAAAGCCTGTCAGGGGCCAAGCATGCATGCAGACTACACGGCTATATTGTTAGCGGTCCACTGGAATAGTAACCTACATCTGCCTGAAGTCTGAAGACGTAGCTCTTCGCAGACCTAGACCAAATCTAATTAGATTTGCATTTCCCGTGTCTTTCCACTCGCAGATGGTCTCACAATGGGCATTTGTCTCCACGGGGTGATTTACTGGTATGTATTTAATCTTTGCAGGTGAGAAGCCGTTTAAGTGTGAATTCGACGGCTGTGACAGACGCTTCGCCAACAGCAGCGACAGGAAAAAGCACATGCACGTCCACACGTCGGACAAGCCATACATCTGCAAAGTGTGCGACAAGTCCTACACGCACCCCAGCTCTCTCAGGAAACACATGAAGGTAATTATAACGTCTTCATTACACCTTAAACACATTAACCCACTTCACCCCCCCGCCCCCTCCTCCCCCAAACAAGGGGCCATCACAACATCAGGCTATCATGAATGAGGATCGTGTCACTTCAAAGTTTCAAAGCATGATTGTTTGTTCTCTGTACTTAATAGGATAGTAGTAACCATACCATTTATAGGACGGTCTATGATAGGCTGGATAGCCTACTTTACACGCAGAATATGCATGTTTAAAGCAAATTTAATGTGAGAATAGTCTTGTTTGTATAGGCTAGACCTACTCGTCTTCAGTTGTAGGCCTAATAAAGGCCTTGGTTTGGATGATGTGCGTCTATCTCTGTCTCATTATTATCCTCTGTTATCCTCTTTATTAGGTACACGAGTCGCAGGGTTCAGAGTCGTCTCCAGCGGCCAGTTCTGGATATGAGTCGTCGACGCCACCGGTGCTGGTCTCAGCGAACACCGAGGACCCGACAAAAACACCACCATCAGCCGTACAACAACAAAACACGTCTGGACACAGCGACGGACTGGCACCCAACTTTAACGAGTGGTACGTTTGAAGTCCAGACGTGTAGGCCTACGAACCCGCTCTCTCATTGTGGACCAAGAGGTTGAGGAAACCTTAAAAAACTATATACACTCCAAGGTGTGCAAAAATGGAATTGGGACAACACGAGGAGATGATGAGAGCAAAGCCAGCACTATATGCAGGCCAACGTCCGTTCTCAGGATTCAGAAATTTGACTTTTATTCCGAGTTTGAAGAAAAACAAATAAATCACATGAATAATAAAATAATAGTTTCTAAGAAATAAATAAAATGTTTCTTTTCTTTTTTTTCCTCTTTCCTTTTTTAGTTTACAGATTTCAGATAATTATTTTATTTTTCATTTTATGTATTTTCTCAAAAGTTATTTAAAAAAGGAAAAAAAGCAAGATTATTTCACGCTGTTTTATATAATGGTGACGCGCTATTGTCGCCTTTCAATTGATTGTTAGAACTTCAAACAGTCTTAAGAACCGTGCCAAAGTCTTTGTCATGAACTTGAACAAAAAAATAAATCATAAATAAATATTATACTCGTGAATGTATTTCCTTGTTTGATGGGGTCGAATCTGTTGTCAACGTCCGTTTTCAGGTGGAGAATGTGGTATTAGGTTACGATTGTTACCGTTGAATATAACGTTGCCTTTTGTTAATAACGTTGTAAATACATATCCATGATGCCATATTTATCGATTTGTAATTTAAGTATGGGTATAAGTTCTGAAGCTTAAATGATATTTATGGAAATGTTTTCTAACACAAGACTGTACCGTTTTGGTCATAACCAGCTTATAACATTGAACAAATGATAAACACTAAAGCTCAAACATTGCGATTGTATCCTTTTTTTAACCAATACATGTGTCTTATTTGGATCTAAGATATCATTATGAATATTATGGATGTGTCTATATAGCCTATATGACGCAGATATTTCCATTACTTTTATTTAGCTTATAAGAGACCATTGACATGTAAATCATCGATTTTTTTTTCTTTTAGATCTCAATTCAAATGAGCTGAGAAGCTATATAGAAAGCGATTCTGTTGATATCCTCGTTTTGGTTCAATTTAAACCTTTTTGTGTATTTTACTTTTATAGAGTCAGAGATAGATGTCAAATCGTAGCATAAACAGTGTTCGAAAAATCCATCAGCCTTTACACTACTATATACCCACTATGTTAGACGGGTGGTTCATTCATGAATTCCAAATCAAGGTGACAGTATTTTGAGTATTCAGTATTTTGGGTATTTCTGATTCGGGTCAAATCCTTTATAGTTCCAACAATTGTCTTTGTGCAAAGTGTTTAAATGTGTGCATTGGCAAGAATGGAACTGTCACAACACAGTATCTTCAAAATATTTTTTTTCTTATTTTTTTTTATTTTTTTGTCTGTCAGCTTGCATTGTTTTAAATGTAATGTGAAACTAAACGTGTTATTTGTTACTGTGGTGTTGCATATAGAGCAGTTTGATTACACATTTTGCTTGTTTTGTGTGAATAACTTGTCAAGATGACTTTTTTTTTGTGTTAACAGAATTTAGTGACAGGATTATTATTAGATATATTATGTGGGGTTGGGGGAGATCTTTCAGTGGAAAAAAAGAGTTACAGCATTGCATTGTAACCTATTCTCAAGAATTAAATATTATGCATACACAAAGTATATTGTGCTCATATGAGAACAATTTCAGACCACCAGCACTACTTTTAAAAGAAAATGTAAAAAAAGAAAAAGAAAAAAAAAAGTACCTCGTGATGGTGATATATGAAATAAGTTTATTTAAATAATTTAAGGAATATATGTTTTATATGCTATTTTCTATACCTTAATTTAAATGAAGTGACTTTTCTTAACAACCTTTCTGCCCCATGTTGTCCAGGAGTCAGAGGAAAAAAGAATATTCTGATGTGTAAATGCAGCTAGAATGTGATGTTGTAACACTTTCTGGGAGAAATGGGTCACGCTCCTAGTTATTCCTGAAAAGCGAAATGTTTTACTAATGCACTGTGTCACTGTGCTACATTGAGGCAAAACGATACAACAGCAGTCCTATTCGTCATATCCAGTCAACAGAGACCAAGGGTTCCGTGTACTTTCTAGGCTACTGTATGTTGGTTTATTTGTTTTACCAACTATTTATGAAAGAAATGTGAAAATAAATTTTGACTGAAATTAAAAATCCACGAAGAGAGACGTTGATTATTCTGTCTGTGTATTATACTGTCACATCATGCATGCGTCTTCTATTTGCCATGCTGTTTGTATCAAGACTATGTTTGGGAGTCGAGTCGACACAGTTCACTTGAACTTGACACTGATGAAGGCGCCATCTTAGCATCTTGCTTCTGAGTGGGCGGGAAGTTACGAAGCCTAGGCTACTTGGTCCCACTCGGTTTCCTTTCAGTTACAAGATAGCCAGTAGTTCTCGAACTTTTTGGTGCCAAGGACCCCCGAATTGACACTTATTAGCCCGCGGACCCCCATTAATTTGAAAATATATACCGGGGACCCTCATATAGCCTAGAAGCTCTTTTACAGAGCTTAGGCGGGCCTATAGGCTATTTGATGATTTTCAACCATTTTAATTTCAGGGACCCCCAGTTTGACGCATTAGGCTACAGACCCCCATTTAATGGCATTTATATTTCTGGGACCCCAATTTATATTGTAAAATCAATATTAATTTAACTGAGAGTGTACAAATTAAACCAATTTTACTACCGTTAAACCCACAAGGGTCCATTTAGTTAATCCTATAGCCTATATCATTTAGTTGGGGACCCCCTGGAAAGCCCTCATGGACCCCTGGGGGTCCCCGGACCCCACTTTGAGAACCAATGCCCTAGGCTACAGGCCTATAAGACGGGCAAATGAGGACACGAAGTGACCGTGAAGGTGGTTGTACTATAGGCTATAAGGCTGCCAAAAGGGACCACATGCATGAGCCTCTGCTGAGAGAAAACCACGTCAGAAAAACAACCTCATGTATAGCAGTAATATAATAGCCTAGTAATAATAGTAGCCTACGCTATAGATCTTCAATGACAATATTTTATTTTCTGTTGTTGGAGGGGAAACAAAGTAGGCTACAATAGGTTGTATACAATGGTGTGTGTGTGTGTGTGTGTGTGTGTGTGTGTGTGTGTGTGTGTGTGTGTGTGTGTGTGTGTGTGTGTGTGTGTGTGTGTGTGAGAGAGAGAGAGAGAGATATAGATAGATAGATAGATAGATAGATAGATAGATAGATAGATAGATAGATAGATAGATAGATAGATTGATTGATAGTAGGCCGTTTTAGTGACAACATTTCACAATGTTTGGTTTAAGGTGGGTTAATATTGGTGATCACACTGGATTGGGTATAGCTAGCCTACACTACAGTATGAAACTGATCAGAGTATCCACGTTCATGACGTTTATGTCAGTTTGGCCACGTGTCCGATGGTCCATACGCTAGGGCTAGGCTACTTGCTTGGACAAAGTGTTTGCCCAAAATCTCCGTTGCTTTCTCATAGACTTTACGCGATCCCATCTCTAAACGATTTGTCGTGGTTTATAGGCATATAAACAGATGCACAATCGCGCCAGATATAGGCCTATACGCTCATATGTATTATTTATAAAATCACAAACGCGCTTGGGTGACAAAACAACTTTTGGAAGTTTGTAGACTAGCTTTTATCCTCCGTAGCCTAAGCTCTCAGTCTTCAGCAAATACCTTGCGATTGAGAGGATGACAAGCGGAGGAAGGTGGTTTCTGTGTGTGTTGGTTAATTTAATAAGCGCATTATTAAAACCCTCGTAGTCTAAGCATTAGCGACCGGAATATCCGAGAAGCGAGAAGAGCTGACAGAATTCTCTCAGGCAACTCCTCCCCGACTACCCGTATCGTAGCACTTTTTTTTACAGAACCCTGTAGAAAGTGATCAATGCAGATCATGAGCCGCCTGAAGTCGGTTGTCATCCGATGGATGGGTTGATAAATCAGAGCCCCATAATACAACAATGGCATATTACATGAGAACTTGAGGTGAATGAACACAAACGTATTCAAACCCACTGTAGTCTATGCCAATAGCCATTGTTGTCATCCAGGCTCCTTTCATACTACTGATCACGTGACTGCCAGTGCTTTCTAATCCATTGAGAATCCCCAGAAAGAAGCCTTTCATGTTTTTTTTCTCTCTCTCTCTTTCTCTCCTCCGGATAGCGTTCCTTCCCGACCGCATTTTTTCCTCATAATCTCGAAACCGGTGACTTGTAGATATTTGGCCGTCAGTTGTAGCATTACAAAGCCCCGATAGAAGACATCGCGGACTAGATTCCACGAGCATGCTAGACGCGCGGTGCGTGGATTCAATCTGCATGTGCACTCACTGCACTGTGTTTCACGGAGCCCGGAGCCGCATGGGGAGAGCTCGTCTGACGTCACACATGTGTGGTGAAGAACTCTGAAGTGCACGACAAGCCATGTGTAGAAGCCTCTGCCATGAAATGCTGAAAACGCGCTTGCGCATGAAGGAGGAGAGGAGAATTGGAATCAATTCTTAAATCTGTTTACAGTTGGGGGTGGGTGGGGTAGAGGTTGTAGGGACGGTGCAGATAGCCTACACGGAGGGTGGGGGTAAAAATATTCAAGCTAAAAATATTGCACCGATGTTATTTAGTTTCTTTGTGTGTGTATCTTTATATCTTAACTTGACAAGTTACCAATCCCTCTTTAGCTTGCATGTATAAGTGTAATTACGTTGTACTTGTGATACATGGCTATGCCTACTGCATACAAACTATCTAACAATTGCTGTGCAGCGGCGTCAGTTCAGCAAAAGCTAAGGTATGGCAACATGACTGGTGTCTTGCACGCGCGCGAGGGAAGTCATGTTGTTGCCAAACCTTATCAACAGGCACGATTACAGTACATTTTATTATTTTCCCCTGTAGCCAAGGTATGGCAGTTACCATAGCTTGCCATACCCAATTGACGCCTCTGTTGCTGTGTGGAAGTCTGTTTGCAGCCCGATAATGTGCTTGCTATATAAACTGATGTTTATTTTACCAGTGCATGAAGCAGTGCACGTTCAAACATAACAGGACAGGAGAGTCATTTAACCAAGAACATGTCATGACACAACTTTTATTTTCAAAAGCATGCAAAAAAAAGTTGAATTAAACTTTAATATGAGTCCAGTCATTTGTAAATTGGCTGTTAGCGAATCTTAACAACTCATGGGCAGACTATTTGCTGATTAAGAGACAGGTGAAAGTAGCCTATTAACTTAAATAAATGTGAAAAGTGTCGTTTTCACGTGTGAGACTAATCTAATACATATTTCGCATCTCAATGGCCAGACACAGAAATGATTATAACATCATTATAATCAGTGGTGTAAAGTAAAGTAACTAAGTACATTTACTTAACTATTGTAATAAGTATTTTTTTTTTGTTATTTGTACTTTACTTGAGTATTTCCAATTTCCATATACTTTTACTTCTACTCCATCTCGGATTCAAATATGTACTTTTACTCCAAAGTTATTTTAAAACTTTTGTTACAGATTTTGATTATTATTACAAACCAAACTTCAGCCCTATATACATTTGATCTACTACAAGCTCACAATGCAATGCACACATTTGAAAACTTGATATTGGACATTCTGCATAAGGAGTACTTTTACTTTTGTTACTTTAAGTATATTTTTATGCCAAATTACCAATACTTTTGCACTTTTTACTCAAGTAGCCTATTTTGAATTCCAGACATTTACTTCCACTGCCGTAGCGTGTTGACACTTTTACTGAAGTAACAAATCCAGAATGATTATAATATAATCAATCTATGTGGTCTTCACATTAATGGTGTCATTATGTCACTTGTGCTATTATTTAATAGCCTATGTCCCCCAGCCCCCATGCACCCCCTCAAATAACATTTTCATTATGAGTTGAGGCTAAATATATTAATATATATATCAAATGCATGTCCAACAGGAGACAGTGTTAATTCCAGAACATCTGGTGGGGTGTCAGAAACGTGATGAATTCCTCATCAGAGCAGCATAGGAGTCAACGCTAATAGGTCCCCGGAGTGAAAGCCCAGGCAAACGCTCATTCACCCAAAGCAGATGTTCGGCGATTGTGCTTTGCGTTTTTTTCTTCTTCTGACAGATATATTCTCAACACTTTTGAGAGGTGATAAATGAGCAATTGACATATTCGCGCTCTGCCCCAAACACTAGTCCGCTCTGCCTCTGAGTCTCTGACACACATGCTTCCATAACTCATGCGCAAAGGGTCCCCATGAGAAAGGAAAAACGTACATTAGATGATTTAATTGTGTATAGCGCTCCTAATCTCCACTGCCGTCAGTTCAGAAAAAGTTAAGGTATGGCAACATAACTGGTGTCAAGGTAGCCAAGGTGGTAGCTGCCATAGCTTGCCATACCCAATTGACGCCTCTGCTAATCTCCTAATTCGTAAACTGATTCCTTCCTAGTGTTACCGAATTTCACAATAAAAAACCTTTAGATCAGTGGTTTCCAACCAGTGGTCCGAGTGGTCCTTGAAGGCATTCCAGGTGGTCCCCAGCTAAATGCTGGAGAGTTGGTAACCAAATGGACCCCTAGGGATCTTTAACTCTGTCTTGAGAGTGTAAAATGACCCTTACCATTTGGTTGCATATATAAGGCTCTCAAGTCAAGAGTTAAACTATATTGTTGAAAAACATCTGCATCTGAAGTCTTCACACAGAATATGTGTTATATTGGTCACTCTGCGTCTGTCTCATAGGGCACCACATATAGCATGGAATTGTGGACACAATCTTATCCAACAAAGTTTTGGGTCTGAGGCGCTAAGTCTGAGGCGCTAAATATCATCAAACGGTGGTCCGCGGCTCAAATGCCGAATAGGCCTACACAATGGACCTTGATATGAAAATGGTTGAAACCCACTAGATTATTGATACATTTTGTTTCAACTTGTTTCGAGAATTGCAGAGAGCCTTCCAAAGTTTCTACCTGAACCCTAGTCTTTTGTTGTTGGTCAGAGCGCTGCTCTCAGGACTCTCCCAGCGGTGGTCTGGGAGCTCATTCATCAGCAGGACAGCGTGTCCTTTATTTGAGAAGGCGGATTTGAATTGGAAAATGCATTTCTATTATTTAAACCCTGCATGCGTTGCCTTTGCGCGCGGTTGCTTTTGCGCTTGCGCAAAGATATATACATTTTTTGTTATAGAGCTTCATGGCTCATGCATGCCATGGTCTATGATAACGTTAGTATCTAGTGAGATTCATAGCATTATTAGCATGTATAGGACGCATAGAGCTCATCCAATGTCTTATGCATGTTTCTATGTGAGAAAGTATAAAATTATATTAGACAGACAGACAGACAGGTGGTGCTGCGCATAGCTCTCAACAACAACATAGGCCCGCAAACACAAAGTACTGTAAAACAATGTGAGCATAAATATGCAGCATAAAGCCTAATCAATATAGCACAACTCAGATTTGTGTCCTATAAATGCCAATCAAAGCGAAAAGCACGCTATGGTTGCATAATGTTTGCGTAATCTATAATCCGTTATGCATGAGGCAGGGAGGGGAGCATGAAGAAGAGGAACCAGCTTGATCCTGTCAAACAGTGAAACATAATTTAACATAAACCTATAATAGTGGAGGCTCTAAGACACATTTTACTTCAAGTCATGATGCAAAGGTCCCCTTTGGTATGGAAGTACCTTAGGGCCATTGGAAAGAATTTATCCAAAGAGACAAGTTAGATCACCCTTCATTTTCTTTTTATAGCCATTTTAAAAATGGCTGCCAACAATAAACCACTATTACACCAGACACCATATCTTTGCTTCTGTTAGAGCTATAATAATAATATTGGTGTCAAAGTGTACATTTTTGGGGTCTAGGAATTCAATTAAATAGGTTTCAAAGCAAAAAACCCAATACTTCACTGATTAACATGACAGCGGGGGGTAAAATATGCAAATTCCATGAAAAATAACACGTTTTAACAGGGTAACCTACCCCCCCACCCCTCCCCCTAAACTTTGATTCACTTTTCCTTTGGTATGGAAGTACCTTAGGGCCATAGGAAAGAATTTATCCAAAGAGACAATTTCGATCACCCTTCATTTTCTATCTATAGCCATTTTAAAAGTGGCCGCCAACAATAAACCACTATTACACCAGACCCCAACTTTGCTTCTGTTAGAGCTATAATAATATTATTGGTGTCAAAGTGTACATTTATGGGGTCTAGGAATTTAACTAAACAGGTTTCAATGCAAAAAACCCAATACTTCATTAATTAACAGGACAGCGGAGGGTAAAATATGCAAATTTCATGAAAATATAATATGTTTTAACAGGGTAACTTACCCCCCACCCCTCCCCCTAAACTTTGATTTACTTTTCCTTTGGTGTGGAAGTACCTTACGGCCATAGGAAAAAACAAATCCAAAGAGACAAGTTAGATCACCCTTCATTTTCTATTTATAGCCATTTTAAAAATGGCCGACGACAATAAACCACTATTACACCAGAACCCATAGCTACAATAATACAGTCTGTCTTGCACTTCCAATGGAGCGCATCACTGCTTGGTGGCATGTGATCAAAGTAGCTTCCTTTGTGAAGGAAGAGGGAGAGTCGAGCATTAGGACTAGGGATGAAGCTCGTTAATTTTTAGTGATAATGAGCACCTTATCGATCCTGCTTATTGAGCCGGGCTTTTATCAAGCCTACTATTGAGCGTTTTTTTTTAATATTTTGTGGAAAGATTTGAGACGAGAAATTCAGAACATAACTGGTATCTTTTTTTATTGGCCAGTTGTTGCAACTGTGAGTTTGTTGCTGACCACCATCTATGAAGATGACAATTGAAAAAAGTGACAAATATCATTAAATATCATTAAAACTATCATTCATTAGTGTGTAATAAGTTTTAAATAGCTTTATATTATGGATAGTAGTACTGTAAATAATGTATTGATCGCTTCTTGTCTGATTGTTTAAATATGACATCATGGGCCGCTATGCTCGATAACAAGCTTGATAAGGCCAAAGCTTATTGATACCGGGTACTCAATAAATCTGTTATCGGGTTATCGAGCTACCCTTGTTTAGGGCTCCATCCCTAATTAGGACACAGTCCTAATGTCACCCCCGGAAACGGGAGAGTGTTTTCTGCTGGTGTTTCAGTCCAAGTGTATCAAAGGGTGCGTTCGGAAATGTGCACTGGGTCTGGTTAGGGTTAGGGTTAGGGTTAGGGTTAGTTTTACTGAGGTTAGGGTTAGGGTTAGGGTTGGGTTTAGGCATAGTTTTACTGAGGTTAGGATTAGGGTTGGGTTTAGGCACTTACTACACTGAGCACACACCCGGTGCGCATTTCCGAACGCACCCTTTGATACGCTCGGACTGAAACACCAGCAGAAAACACTCTCCCCCCCCGGAAACACCATACAGCTTCTGGAGAGATTTCTGGAGAATGGGTGTGTGGGTGGAGATCATCTCAGTTGTGGGGCTAGGGCCAGAGAGCAGCTGAAGAGGTAAGGTGAGTTCAGGCAAGGACTGCCGCACGGACTGTCTTCTTGCCCTTGCCAAAGGCTGTGTTGCTCCCCATTAAAGCATGGAATGCTGGCAGTGCCATTGCCTTGGATGGTCCAAGACTGTGAGCAATGGCATGTGCTGGAATATACCTGGTAAGGGAAAAATTATCCAAAAGAAGGGGAATATCATAGACAAATTCGCTTCAGTCTGGGAGAACACCAGATCCCATGAGTCATTGAGAAGCCGGTGATGAGCCTTGGAAATGTCTTCAACCGCACTCTGAATGACAGAGATTCCATCAAGGCAACCAGTGCTGACCTGGAGGGGGCTCCCTGGAAGATTCAAGGCCTGTGTTTACCAGCATGAAATGCACCCAAAAATCCTCTGGCCTCTACTCATCTATGATGGCTGAATGAAGATGGCTGTGGCCGCAGCCTAAGCAAAATCAGGCTGTACATGAAGACCAATAAACTCAGGCTCTGTTTCAGCTCAGTCAGGGAGGAGTTTGTGGCACAGGCACAGGAATATCTGCAGTACACATCCTGAGCACCCAGGTACCGTACATATCCTGAACATATATCCTGAGCAGCTGCTCCAATGCGCTGGGTGAGGCCTGAGGGCCGGTTTCTATTGAGGAACGACAGGTCCGGAAATCCATCGCTTAAAGGACCAGGTCACCTCTGGGACAACCAGATCTTATTTTATTGTTGTGTGGGACACGATCAACACAATCCTGAGTTATTTTTTGTGTTCAATCTGTGTTTTTAGATATTTTAGTATTTCAGCCGATTTCAGCATGCTACAACTGGTCATATGATGCAAAATGCATCATATGACCAGTTGTAGCATGCTGAAATACTAACATATCTAAAAACACAGATTGAACACAAAAAATAATTCAGGATTGTGTTGATCGTGTCCCACACAACAATAAAATAAGATCTGGTTGTCCCAGAGGTGACCTGGTCCTTTAAGCAATCAGCAAGGGCATCAAGGGCATCCAATACTCCCAAGCCACAGCTAAGGCCATTCACTGTGTCAAGGAAGGGAAAAGGTCAGAGAAAACACCAAAGAACTGCTCTGCTGGTTTGCTCTCCACAGCCCGAGACTGAGTGATGACAGTTGACCTGGAGAGGCAGCTGAAAATTCCACCACACATCTCCCTGTCCAGATTGAGACCTGACATCTAGCAGTCTGGAATTTGCCAGTCACTCCCTAAGCACAGCTACGCCACTGTGCATAACAGTTGCCAACAAAGAAGAGCCATAGGCAACATTGGGGATGCAGCAGAAAAAGCCTCCAGATTAAGAGGGGAGAGCAGTGGGGACAGAAGCATGCCACTTGGATACATAACGAGGTCTGATCAGCTTCAGTCGGGTCGCCTGAGGAGGCTGACTCTTGCAGGACCCAAAACACCCAGTGACTCCAGGAACCAACACTGATGATGTGTCCAAGTTTGCATCAGTAAATGATTTGTTAACTATTAATGAAATGTGATTAATTATTTCACCTCCATTTTGAAGGTAATGAGAAAACTATTGTTTTTTGTTGTCTTGAAACCAATTTAATCAGATTATTTTACCCCAGAAATGATATCTCTATCAGAAGCAAAGATATAGGCTGTGTTGTATTGCTGTAAGTGTAAATGATGGCTGCCATTTTTAAAAAACGTGTATATTTCAGAAATGAAGGGTGATTTAATCTCTTTGGATAATTTCTTTCCTATTACCCTAAGGTAGCCTACTTCATTGCCAAAGGGGGAGAAAAAGGAACATTACCCTGTTAAAACTCATTTTTCTTTGCAAATTTTACTCCTGTTGAAACATATTGTTTTTTTTCATTGAAACCTGTTTAGTTGAATTCCTAGACCCCAAAAATGTACACTTTGACACCAATATTATTATTATAGCTCTAACAGAAGCAAAGTTGGGGTCTGGTGTAATAGTGGTTTATTGTTGGCGGCCATTTTTAAAATGGCTATAGATAGAAAATGAAGGGTGATCTAAATTGTCTCTTTGGATAAATTGTTTCCTATGGCCACAAGGTACTTCCATACCAAAGGAAAATTGAATCAAAGTTTAGGGGGAGGGGTGGGGGGGTAAGTTAACCTGTTAAAACGTATTCTTTTTCATGAAATTTGCATATTTTACCCCCCGCTGTCATGTTAATTAGTGAAGTATTGGGTTTTTTGCATTGAAACCTGTTTAGTTGAATTCCTAGACCCCAAAAATGTACACTTTGACACCAATATTATTATTATAGCTCTAACAGAAGCAAAGTTGGGGTCTGGTATAATAGTGGTTTATTGTTGGCGGCCATTTTTTAAATGGCTATAGATAGAAAATGAAGGGTGATCTAAATTGTCTCTTTGGATAAATTGTTTCCTATGGCCACAAGGTACTTCCATACCAAAGGAAAATTGAATCAAAGTTTAGGGGGAGGGGTGGGGGGGTAAGTTACCCTGTTAAAACGTATTATTTTTTCATGAAATTTGCATATTTTACCCCCCGCTGTCATGTTAATTAGTGAAGTATTGGGTTTTTTGCATTGAAACCTGTTTAGTTGAATTCCTAGACCCCAAAAATGTACACTTTGACACCAATATTATTATTATAGCTCTAACAGAAGCAAAGTTGGGGTCTGGTGTAATAGTGGTTTATTGTCGGCGGCCATTTTTAAAATGGCTATAGATAGAAAATGAAGAGTGATCTAAATTGTCTCTTTGGATAAATTGTTTCCTATGGCCCTAAGGTACTTCCATACCAAAGGAAAAGTGAATCAAAGTTTAGGGGGAGGGGTGAGGGGGTAAGTTACCCTGTTAAAACGTGTTATTTTTCATGAAATTTGCATATTTTACCCCCCGCTGTCATGTTAATTAGTGAAGTATTGTTTTTTTTGCATTGACACCTGTTTAGTTGAGTTCCTAGACCCCAAAAATGTACACTTTGACACCAATATTATTATTATAGCTCTAACAGAAGCAAAGATATGGGGTCTGGTGTATTGGGGATTATTGTCGGCGGCCATTTTTAAAATGGCTATAAATAGAAAATGAAGGGTGATCTAACTTGTCTCTTTGGATAAATTCTTTCCTATGGCCCTAAGGTACTTCCATACCAAAGGGGACCTTTGCATCATGACTTGAAGTTAATAGCTTATTTTTCGGGCTTAGAGCCTCCACTATAAGAACTATGAGGCTAAAGGGCAGTCATTATTCTTTTTTTCATAACTCCTCCTCGTGTCTTAGCGACTTTCCCAAGAAAGTTAAGAGCACCAAAGACAAACATAAACGGAAAGATGAACATATCTGCGTCAGCGTATATTGGCCGTTTCTATGAAAATAAACCTTATGGGTATTATGTCCTGCATGTACCTCTCTGTTCTCTGCATTGCTCTGGGTTAGGAAAACATTTCTGCAGACACACCTCTGCAGAGGTTCTCTCTGTCTCCAAACCATTAGGGCCATGCAAGACCTAAGATAATGTATCCCATGCTCTGGCTTGAGGCCTACGCCTGAATTTAATCTGGAAGTTATTAGCCTAGTATGTTTATTTCTCTAATAATAATAATAATTATACATTTGGCAATTATTACAAAAGTCATAATAGAATCGGTGTTCTCTTTCCGTTCTCTTTTAGAGAATGAGTGCAGGACTATAGGCTAAAGAGTCATGCAACGAATTGTCCAAGCAATACTTTAATATTTGTGTGACCAATTTGACATCATTTTACTATTGTGGGACCCTGCTTGTCAAACTTCCAGGACCCAAACTGGAGGACTAGCCTATACTACCTTTAAACATAAAAAATAATAATAATCAAAAAGTAGTCTAATGAATCACACACAGTAACGAAATCTGGGGGGAAACTTCATATAAAGTCTTAATTCCCCCCGTTCCCCCTATTTTTTACTTCACTAGACTAGTGTTATAGCCTGTTGAAAAGTATTCTACAAAATATCATTTATGGATCCTCCCTTGCACTTTTGCAACTGGTGTTCTGCTGTCTTTCAGAAAAGTCTAAACTCTAAAATAACTTTGAGGGTCCTTTGATTGGAGTTACTGCTACCCTTAGGGCGATAGCACCTGCACGTCATGTTGCAAATTGAGGCACATGAGGGGACAAAGTGACTGAGTAAGAAGCAGCAGTAGGCATTACATCACCAACACAGTGTGAGTCTGGTTGTTTTCTAAAAGACTACAGTAGACTCTTCGTTTTCCCAGGGTATACATGGTTATTATGATACTGCTTTAAAGTGTTCTCCTACTGTGCCTTTTGGCACAAAACCCCAAAGAACCCCTGGGTTATGCTTTTCACGGTATTTTGTTTCTGTCTTCCACAAGAGACAGCAGTTTCACTCAGATAGACTATCATGCAGCACATGGTATGCAGCAACACTGTTAGACGGCGAATTTATTCTATTATTATTATACTTATTATTATTATTTAGCTTTTTGGTACATCTACTGTTTGCCAAAAATATTGTGAGCTTGTTCTCCCCAGACTGGGGTTCAAGTGGTCAAATGTTTTACCCCATTCATGCCACCATGCATTGGGTGACACAACAATCGTGCCATAGAATGATAGAAGCAGGGTGTGGGCAAAAAGAATAAGAATGTGCAGTGTAAAGGAGGATAGGAGGAGGAGGAGTAGTGGAGGAGGAGGAGAGGAGTAAGTGGAAAATGTACCTTCTACTAACGTAGAAAGTACTCATTTCGTTTCACAAGTTCAAAATGTATTAACATCTTTTGAAAATAGCAGATCTACAAGCTCACAATGCCTTGCATCGATTCGCGACGCACTGCAGTGTGACGCACTGTGAGTTTGTAACTTAACTTTCAAATAATTGTAGTGGAGTAAAAGCAGCCTACAATATTTGCCTCTGAGATGATGTGGGGTAGAAGTAAAAGTATAGGCCTACTGACAATTGGAAATAAGTCAACATTGTATATTTAAGTAAGCCTACAGTACTTGAATAAATGTACTGTATTAGTTACTCTAGTCTCCACCACTGGTGAGAACAGAGGAGTCTGAGACTCAGAGGCATGGGCACAGGTAGGAGGCCTGCATGGTGAAGGGGGATATGGGGAAGCCAGGTGTTTGGTGGAAATTGGCAGGCTATTGCCAGCACGACCTCATGCCAGGATAATGCATGGGGCCATAGGTGTCCCCAAGCCAATCCCAACCCTCATGCTGATAGCTTTTCAATGCCTGTGGGACAATGTCCCCAATAATTGCTTTCCCTGATTCAGTAGCTACACTCCTTTTCTGACCAGCTTCATACAAAAGAGGTACAGTGTTTCTCACACGCACGCACGTGCAATACCCATTATTGAATATTTGGACGGGCGTCGGCCGTGCAGCAGGCCTCATTCACCGCAGCCTAGGCCAATAGCATTTGATTAATATCTTTCATTTTGGACAGTGAGTGCGAAACTTCTCATCACATGTGATAAAATATTGTGTGTTAAATTCTGTAATGTAAGCAGAGTACAATGAACAATTAACAAAATCATGGTTCCATGTTCCATGAACTGCTGCAATCTTAAAGGAATAGACACCCCCAATGACTTTTTTTCTATCGATTACTCATTATTCAACCCATGGAGTTAGTTTTTAGTTTTTTACCAAACCACTGGTTGGAATCCGGAATGGGGGTACATTTATTATAATCAAATTATTGGCTTATAGGACTGCGACATAACTTTCCTTTTATTCCCCTTTTTTTTCTTTTCTTTTTGTCGCATGAGATGATTAATTGATATAGAAAAAAGTCATTTTGGGGGTGAACTATTCCTTTAACCGAAAGAGAGATTATAGTTTGAACATGACTGCAAGATAGGCAGAGTTTTCATAATGCACGCTTTGGAAGATGTAACTAATCTTCTGTCTGTTTAATAAAAATAAAAGTAAGAAGAACAAGAATAGGGCCCAAACATATTCATCTGTGTCTTTGAGACATTCTATCCATCCCCTGGTATGATGACCTGTGACTTCTTTTTTTTTCCGGGTGGAAGGCGTGGGCGACACGTCAGTGCGCCGAGTGAAACCCAAGACGTTTAACAGTTCCAAGTCAGCACAAAGTCACAACTCATGTCTTTACAATGATTTAATTAAAAATAACTCGCTTCTTATTAGGCTATAGTGATGGAACACCTGGCGAGAATTAAATGTAGATAACAGACATTATCTTTGAATATAGTTTGTTGTTCATATGATTCACTCAACCTGTTGAAGTTCAAATGAGATTCTATAGCGAACAATGTTGTCCTACAGAAGACAGTTTTCATGAATGTTTGCTGATGATTCAGCAGATCTAAGGTGTATAGCCTACTCAAGGCGTAATTTTTTATTTTTTTCCGAGTTCATTGTAATAACAACATACCGATGACATGCTTTCCAAATCTTACCAAGATAAAATGTGCACGTAACATATTGTGTCGTACTCGTGCCATTGACCTTCTCTGTGGAGAGAATGTGTCCAATTTCCTGTCGAAAGTGAATCAATTAACTTATTAAGTCTTTTTAAAGCTATTTATATATTTATTTTTCACAAGAAAGTTATAGCTGTCTATATGCCTCGTCGTGAAAAGAACTTCGAGAGTTGTAGAACTTAACACTGTTTCCCAAACACTGGGTCGGGACCCATTTGTGGGTCGTGGACACATTTTTATGTTATTATTATTATTATTTTTTTGCTACATTTTGTTTTTAATTATTATTTCAAAACATTTTCAAAAAGAAATACCCAAAAAGCTAAGATGTTCATGAAAATAAAGTTTGGGCACACAAAGAATTAAAGGCATTTGAACCTTTTTCAACGGGGGTTTTGTGTTCCCCTACATGTGGTCTACCTTTTATTTCATAAATGTAATCAATCTAAACAAGTTAGTTGACTTAAGTTAAGAAAAAAAATATTTATTTTATTATGTAAATGAAAAAGAAAAAAAAAACGCCTGGTTTCCAACATAAATAATATATATTTAGTACAGTCTGGCACTGCAGTTGCAATTGCATTTAATATGCCGTCATTCATACATTAGAAATGAAGGGAGGGCAGAGAGCTATAGTGTACAAGTGATATTATATGACGTGACATTGGCATCTGTCACAACCTTGTAATTATATTTTCTTCTTTTTTTTCCTTCTTTTTTCCCCCCCGAAAAACAATTTACTCAGAAGAGACAGACACCCATGTTGGAATAAACAAAATGTACAACAAAATTTGGCAGGGAAAAAGGAATAATCCCAAATGATTAAATTGTCTCATTAAAGAGTCTAATAATGCCTGATTTTGGTGTCACACACAGAAAATAGCAGATCTACAAGCTCACATGTTGCAGGCTTGTGAGCAGTGGTGGAAAAAGTAGGCCTACTCAAATTTCTTATGTAAAAAAAGTATCAATACTACAATTTAGAACTATGTTAAAGTCCAGAATTCTAAATGTACTTAAAAAAAACAAAAGTTTTGGCATCAAAATGTAGGCTACTAAAAGTAATACAAGTACATTATGCAGAATGTCCCATTTCAAGTATTCAAATATATAAAAATCGATTGAACATAGCAGATCTACAAGCTCACAATGGATCGCGATGCAACACATTGTGAGCTTGTAGATAGTCTGTTTTCAAATGGTCGAAATTGGGGGAAATCGAGCTGAAGTGGTTAATGTATGTTTTTTGATGATAATCAAAAAGTATCTAGTAACTAAAGTTTTCAAATATAGTGGAGTAAAAGTACAATGTTTGGATCTGTATAGCCTAATACCTCGAAATTGTAATTAAGTACAGTACTTGAGTAAATGTATTTAGTTACTTTACACCACTGCTTGTGAGCTTGTAGATCTGCCATTTAGGTGCCAGACACTGGCGGCAACGAGGCCACTTATAAATCACCCTTAAAGAGAAGACTTTTGTTTGATTCACGCCATTGAAGTAGAGCTCTGTACTAAAAGGTCCAGCTGCTCCTTTATATAGGCTAGTTTTCTTTCTTAGATTCTATACTCAAATCTCAGACTGTGTGCCCATCCAGAGTCGAGTTCAATTTACCTTGTCTGGGGAATCATTTTGCTGTATAGGCCTACCTAAATAAGGTGAAATCTGGGGCAGACAGACTCTAGTCGACTGCTTGTCAGAATCAGTGAAGTGTGAAATTGCAACACCAGACAGCACGGATAATAGCTCAGAAGGGGGCTAATGTCCTTGTTACATTCCCAGAAATGTTTTATAATGGCCAAATAAATAAAATATATTATAGATTTTTAAAACAAAACTATATATTTACGCTATAATCGCTATTTCTTTGACATTGTTTTTTTTCACGTACATTGGTCTGTCCTCCTGCACTGAGTTTCAAAGTTTGAACGTGATGTCGGTCATTAAGATTCAGCACATTGACTTGATTGTGACCCTAAATGCTCTTTGTAAAACTGGAGGTTATGTGGGAGGTGCAGTGGGGTACCAGACCCAGCCTTTTCCCTGGTTCCAATTTGGAGCCTTTGGAAGAACCCCACCTCCCCCCTCATCCTGCAGCCACAAGCTGCTTGACTTGTCAGATGAGGACGGTTTGGAACAATTACAATTAATAACTGAGAGCGGTCTGTTTCCGCTCTCTGACTCACCTTGCAGACAGCAGACCCAATCATACATAACTATGTGTGTGTGTGCCTGTGTGTGTGCATTAAACACGCACACGCACGCACGCACGCACGCACGCACGCACACACACACACACACACACACACACACACACACACACACACACACACACACACACACACACACACACACACACACACACACTCTGTAACAAATTCTCTCTCCCTCTCAAAAATATGCAATTTAGTGTTCAATAGTCAAGAGAAGGAACTAGTTTTCATGTGTTGTTATCCCCCGATTTGACCAGTACAAGACCTCCACACATGCACACACACGCACGCACGCAAGCACACACTCACACACACACACACACACACACGCACGCGCACGCACGCTCACACACACTCGAAAACTGGTGCTAAAGCTAAACTTCCCTGTGACCAGGGGTCACGGTTCTGGGGGTCACCCCTGCACCGGCTCTGTCAGACAGCCCAGACAGACCTACAGTAGATGTAAAGCTCCTATCTGATCTTATCACAGGGAAATGAGCCACCCTATTGTCACCGAGCGCAATCAGTTATCTGGCAGAATGCATCTTCCTGCATGCACTGGTGTATTACACCTCTCACATCGCCACTGATATACAGTATACGATCTAAACCAGGGGTCTTCAACAGAGGGTACGGGACACCTGGGGGTCCTCAGAGTTACTACAGTGGGGGCTGCCAAATGTTTGTGTGACAGGATATCTTTTTGTTTTACTTTAACCTGCACTTGAATCCTATCCCTGTTCTGAGGAGAACTTTAGCCAAAAATAGCATTCTAGTCTATTTTTGTGGTTCGGTGTATAGGGGAAAAAAATAGCGGACCAAGTACAGAGTGAAAGGTCAAGTATTGACAGTTCGCCTTAACATACACATGAATCAACATACACTGATGATAGTGCTGTCAAAAAAGTCTATTAAGCTACCTGTGAAATCTATGAAAAAGTTAAATTTGCAACAACATTTTATAAAATATCTGTTTCTCAGCCAAGAGGTCCTTGGGCTGAAACACATTGAATATGTGAATACTGAATATGTATACGCTTATGTCCAAGCATTATGAAGTTGCCCATGGTGTAAACCTATTCTCAGACGCAAAACCTCGTGAAACATGGTTTGAGTGGGCACCTTAACCCTGTTCACTCAAGCATGCCACCAGCACCCCACATAAAAGAAGCCTATTCATTAGGTGTTTGGTTTATCATATGGTGTTTTTGGGGTTGTTTTGATGTTGGTCGGGCAGCAGACGGACTGTTGGCTAAGCATCGAACCAGAGCAGACAGACAGTCCAAGCGGTTTAATCCACTTCTAATTCCAGCTGGCCTCCTGACATTATAGGTCCCCTTATAAAAAAAAGAAAAAGAAAAAACCCACTGCTTCCATTATGACGCCTGGCAGAAGGGGACTGGGCCTAATTTCTTTCTGCTCCAATCAGAGTGGATGATTTAAAAAGAAAAAAACCCAAATCTAAAGTCCCCCTCTTACTCTCTCAGCAGGGGAACAACGGAATCATTAATTCCCCATTAATGTCTGGGGGGAAAATGTGTCAACTCCACATTGTGCCGTACACTAAGTAAAGCAGTGACAACTGTGTTGAGTTACCCATCAAGAGATCAAGGTTTTGAGTTTAAAATGTTAAGGTATTGTGCCTATATAGGATAGATATACAGTACCACAGTTTACAAATCACTATTGTCCAATTACCAATATAAAAACAAAACAACTGTTTCACATACACGTGCACGTACAGATAGAAACACACACACAGTATACACACACATGCGCACGCACGCCATAAAATGCCATTTACAAGTGTAAAAACGTGTAAAAACTATTATCGTTTATCGCGATAAAAAACACTCACGATAATCGTATCGTGGAGATTTCATTCATCGTGATATCGTCCTCCGTCATGCACTGGGATCAATTCACCTTTTATTTTCCGAGCTGCATATCCGGTACCCCTTAAACCCTCATTGGTAAAAGGTACTTAGTTATAATATACGTACTTGAAACAGTATTTTTTTCACTCTCTATCAAATGTCTTTGCCAAAAATAACCAATCTACAAGCTCACAATGCATCGCGTTGCGACGCGTTGTGAGCTTGTAGATCTGCAATTTTTTGGCAAATGTTCCGCCCCAGGATAATGGATTTTGATTATCACAATAATATTGTAAATCGTGATTTCTTTTGTCACAATAATCGTGATATGAAGTTTTTGTATCGTCCCATCCCTACCGGGAACCAAACCCCTGTCTAGTTTAACAACTGGGAACCAAACCCCGGTCTTCGACATGGAAAGCCTAAAGGGGGTTTTGGGGTTTTGGTCATCAGCAGGGGCTCTGAACCACTAGTGCTACATAAGGACATGGGTGTTCCAGACCTGTAGAGGAGGGGGTCCGAGGGAGGGAGCACAGAGGCAAAATCTAGCTGCTCTGTCTGCCCTACTGTAACCACAATAACACATGTACTCTAAAGTGTGGGCTGTGGCCTAGGAACCATGGCAAGGCCCATAAAATACCCCTAAATCATCACCTGCTCTTCATTCAAATACATAAATCAAGCGCGCGCACGCACACGCACACGCACACAGCACACAACACACACACACACACACACACACACACACACACACACACACACACACACACACACACACACACCATTGTAGTTGTCTCAGTTTTAGTGAGAGCTTCCCATGTGTCTCTCTCTCTCAACTCAACTCAATGTCAACTTTATTGTCAGATTAGAGGGTGAAATTCTTTATCCTACAAGCTCCCATCATTTGCAGTTTTCAGGAAGAAGAATAGAGTTATAAAGAAAGAACAAGGAGAGCTGGTCAGATAGTAAATAAGATGTAGTATATACATACACATAGGTGCATGGTTAGTTGAAAAGCCTGATTTACACTGTTACACATGGGTGTCATGCACCGTAAGTGGCCAATCTGCAAGCTCTTATGCAGCATAACTCAATCAGAGTGGTTTAAGCAAAGTGTCATCATCATCAAGTGTAATTATCTATGCATCCAACCATTAGTGTGCACGCATGCATATACGCCCACGCATATATGGCCACAGATAGGCACACGCGCGCGCACACACACACACACACACACACACACACACACACACACACACACACACACACACACACACACACACACACACACACACACACACACACACACACACACACACACACACACACACACACACACACACACACTTCTGTCAGGAAATGGGGTCCAATTAGAACTAATCATCGGAGATAAGTAAAAAGCATTGCAGAAGCATTTCATTTTTAGAAATTGATTTCCCCACCTAATTTCTCTCTCTCTCTCTCTCGCTCGCTCTCTCTCTCTCTCTCTCTCTCTCTCTCTTTCAGGATAACTTTTGAGATTGACAGAACAAAGGAGATTGTTGGGAAGGGGCTAATTATTATAGTTTAATGAAGAATTTATTTATTTTAAATGTTAACGGAAATGGCCCCGGGGTCGTTGCGGTAGATGGAAAATTACAGGCTGGGAGACAGTGAGCGACGTGCGAGCAGAGATGACGGGGAGCTGGCGGGGCAATGGGGGGCAGCAGGGGGCACTATGGCTGGGCCTTGCCATCCAAACATGCCATGTGCCCTTAGCCATGTACCCACGCCCACACCCCCCCATGACATCCTGTCAGCCATCCTATGCCCCTCCCATCATGCGCCACATTTCCACTCAACAAAACCATTAATCATGTTCACTCACTTCAATCTAGCTGCTTCCATGTTTCGTATTTTTTGTTTTTAATTACTGCTCAAAGTCCCCAATATCCCAGAAAGAAAACCTGAACATGTACGCCAGCAAGGGCCGCACACCCGCTACAGTGAAGCAGAAACCCTATAACAGTGGTTCTCAACCTGTGGGTCAGAGACCCCAGAGGGGTCCCCAAATTATTTTGGGGGGGTCCCCAGATGTTTAGCTAAATGTTAAGATTATTTTCTCACTCAACAGTAAACAGACCAACAGTATACGTTTATACAGGGTATCTAACGTGACAATGTAAGGACTTTAAAGACCTTTTTAGTACCTGCACACAAAGCTGTGGCCAAAAGGACATGTCCCTTTCACCCAAACTGATAAGTAGGGCATGGGGAGAGTGGGGCCATGGATGGACTGTGCTCTTATTGATTTGACAAGTGAGTGAATAATTCATCTCCGGCAACGGGCATCAGCTGGGACAACCGTTTACTACTACCACTATTGCTGCCATTACTACTGCTACTACTACTACTACGAGAGAGAGAGAGAGAGAGAGAGAGAGAGAGAGAGAGAGAGAGAGAGAAAGAGAGAGAGAGAGAGAGAGAGAGAGAGAGAGAGAGAGAGAGAGAGAGAGAGAGAGAGGTGTAGAGAAATAGATTGAAAGAAGATGAACAAAGGATCAAGAGAGAGACCGAAACATTAAGAGAGGGAGAGAGATAGGAGAGACAGAAGAGGGAGAGAGACAGAGGAGAAAACAACCCGTGAGAGAGTGTGTGCATAAACTAGACTTACTTTTATATGAGATACTTAAAGTGTGGTTCCTGTGGAAATAAGCCTCAGTTTTCTAGGATCTCCTTTTAGTTGACCTTGTACCAGTGATTTGTATACTGTCATGAAACTGTACTCTTTTCCATTGAAAACTTCTAATAAATTCTTCAATCAATTAAAAAAACTCAACTCTTACCATCCTCCAGTACATCTCAATCATGATTGTCGGTCTACTGTTTAGCGCAGGGGTCTTCAACAGGGGGTCCGGGACCCGTAGGGTTTTTTTTTTTATACTAACAACTTTAACCTTAGTGTCCATATTCTGAGAACTATAGCCAAAAATAGCAGCTCTACAAGCTGATGATTGTGCTGTCAAACAATGAAACGATATGGAATCTATGAAAAGGTTGTGGGGGTCCCTGCTTCATTTCTCTCTCAACTAAGGGGTCCTTGGCCTGAAAACGTTGAAGACCCCAGGTTTAGCGAGTCCAGACCAGTTACTGTTCATCCCATACTGTAAAACTCTTCTGGCCTCCCCCCCCCTCCTCCCCTCCCCCCACACACACACACCCCCCCATATGGGAGCTCCATTTATGGTGCATTGGTAATAACTCCAAACGTTCCTTTCAATCCCAGATTTCATATGATTGCCTTAGCCAAGTGCCAGCTGATTTATGGTCATTTCCAGTCTCCCTGGAGTTCTTGGCCAGTGGGACACAAGGGCGGCTTTATGCATGGGCGTAATTCACACACTCGTTGGCACAGGCCCTAGCAACCCCCCCCCCCCCCATACTATGATGAAATAGCCTTATACGCAACCACGGTGGTGGCGATAGATAACTTTGTCTACTCTAATTGATCCCTTAATCTCCAGCATGTGGGCAACTAACAAGGAATTTGTAAGGTGTTAGGACACACAGGGGATAGCTTAGGTGGCCGTATAACCTTGACAAATAGTAACAAGCCAAGTCCAGGACACACGCTGATACTATATGTACCTTAATCGTATGTACAGCGCCTTCTTCTTTCAATTTACAGTAGGCTTTATACCAGTTTACAGAGTTTTACCAAAAAAAGGTACAAAAAGAAAGAAAGCATGATAAAAATCAATCAATTTAAGCCATGTCTTACATGGCAGTCATTATATGATGATTGAGAACAACGCCACACTGAACTGAACCCATCTGCACACAATAAAACACTTTCTGCTTCAATAAAGGAACAGTCATGCTGTTGAATAGAGTTCTCAGTGGAAGGGGGGGGTGCATATGCGCACGCGTGTGTGTGTGTGTGTGTGTGTGTGTGTGCGTGCGTGCGTGCGTGTGTGCGTGCGTGCGTGTGTGTGTGAGAGAGAGAGAGAGAGAGGGGGGAGGCATTGTGGGAGTCAAGTGCAGACTGACAGAGTTCGTATCAATCTACGCCCCAGCTACCTGCTGGGTTACCAGATCCCCAGCTCGTGTGAAGTCAACCAGGCTGCTTCCCCGGCTCATGCACGCTGCATGCCACCTCCGCCCCGGCACCACCATCCCACCAGTCTGACATGCACACTTTGGGATTGTGAGATTAAGACGTGCACTGCACCGACGCCATGACGCTGCACACCTGATGGAGGGAGACATGTAGTAGATGGGTGCTCTTCAGCACAGATGTTGTACACAATCCCTCCGCTTACATATAATAAAATACTTACATGTGTGGCGCGCGCACACACACACACACACACACACACACACACACACACACACACACACACACACACACACACACACACACACACACACACACACACACACACACACACACACACACACACACACACACACACACACACACACACACACACACACACACACGTGTGCATACGCACGAACAGACGTGCTCACTCATGCGCACACATAGCCGGGCTGTCAGCGGGTCAAGGCACCATAAAGAGTGTCAGGGCAGGATGAGGGGAGATAAGTTATGTGCCTGAGTAGTCTGACCTTTGCAACTTGCCCATATGATATCACTCAAAGAAGCCTGACTCCTGCCACTCTCACCCTGCATACCAGTCTCATGCCTCCTCATTCGCTGTCTGGGGGACCGCATGCAGCCATCCTATAGCAGTGGTCCTCAACCTTTTCAGGCCGCGACCCCCAAAATAATCATATAATCAAATAATCATAACCTGACGAGCACTAAGAGTTTAGACATTACATTTTGTATAACACTGTTCTATTGTGAAAATAGCCGATCTACATGCTCACAACGCCTCGCATTGCGAGGCGTTGTGAGCATGTAGATCGGCTATTTTCACAATTTCTGGCTCTAATATTTGAAAATTTGGCCAGTGTTTAATTTGTCATTTTGTAGGTATTAAAAGGTCCTTAAATTGTCACTTTATAAATGTGCAGATACCCAGTCGATACACTTAAACTGTATGTTGGTTTGTTTCCTGTTGAGTTAGAAAACAATGTTGCACATAAGTTAATCATCTGAGGACCCCCCAAATAATTTGGGGACCCCCCTGGGGGTCCCGACCCACAGGTCGAGAACCACTGTCCTATAGGACTAGCATCCCCCACATCCCTGTCCCGGAGATGTCTGCAAGAGTTTGTGCAATGTGAAGCCAGGTTTATACTTTATCATACAGCCTGTCTTCAGTCCATGACTTTAAAGTTGTCATTAGAATCCTTTCTTCCTTATGCCCCCCTCACTCACTCACTCACTCACTCACTCACTCACTCACTCACTCACTCACTCACTCACTCGTGCACGCTTGCAAACACACAGGGGCCACAGGGAACTCCAAGTTTCCATTCATGCTTCTCATTATTGGGGCATGTTGGTATTTTATGGGCCCTTGTAAACCTCCTGAATTACTGCACTTTAAAATGGATGCTGACACTATTACGTGACCACGCTGATGGAAAGGCCTTCCATTGCCGGAGTGCGGACCTAAAATGGTGGACGTACAAAAGACCATGACTTGTTAATTATTTTTAACTGCCGGATAAAAATGATTATGAACTAGGGGGGATACACAGCGGTGACATCATAAAATGACCCCCCTCTCTTTGGAGGAAAAATAACTTTGCTTTTAGAGGGGAAACATGAAGTCTGAGAAAGGGATATACAATGTCACGGTCTTACAACGCACACACGTCAAGTGTGTGCGTTAGGACTCTCCACTGGGTCTGAGCAGGAAGAATAATGAATGAGGACTGCTCTATTTTCTGAGGATTTATTTGAACAAATAAAGTCCAAGACACCAACATTTACCGGTGAGATATAATTTGCTAATCGATTATGAAAACAAAAATCACACCCAGTGTGAAGTGAGCGGTGCCTTTTATGAGTTAATTTCATTAAATGGATGGACATACAGATCGACGGACAGACATTAGCGCCGCTTAAAAATATATGACAACTGACATCATATACAATCCCTTTTATGCCCAATATGGAGATCCGTCTGTAGAACCATGCCACACAGATATGGGCTGTCTTGGCCTTATATGGATTCTGTTAGTGTTTGGCCGATGTGAGGCCGATGTGGCCTCCATATATGGGCATTCCCATATGAAGTCCTGTCAGATATGAGCTTAATATTGATGACATCAGGGATCTCCATATATGGGCATTGTCAGAGCGTCAAACCTATAGACCGTAAAAAGATTATCTGACACGTACGAGATGAGACAAGATGAGACAAGATGTGCCGTTTCTCATACTAAACTGCGACCTATGGTCGCAACAATATTACAAACTTCTTGGTGATTTGTTGTTAGTATAGAATAAAAGAAAAATAAACTATTTAATAAACCTATTTTGTCTCCTTAAAATATCCCAGGACAAACAAATGTTGATGATAAATAAGGAATATTAACTGAGTCAAATCTTTTGTCCTGATATGTCATGAAGTCCCATACAGACATTCAGTACAAACACAGTCTCAATACTTTCATTCATTAAATACTATTAAGCTTCACGTCACTATACTGTTTTACAAATCAAAAAATGAATTGGCAACCAATTTTTTAACCTTTTCGTCTCCTGAACAACAAAACATGGGTTTTGAGAATGATGAAGTGCACTAGTGTACAACTGTCCAAAATATTGTACTTATGTGTAAATAGTTGCCGCATAACAGACAACACACTGAACACACTGCTGTGAATCTCCCTGACCGTGTGACTGTGCATGTTCCAACGTTAGAGCCTTTAGTTTACATCATTACTTCTTACAGCCATGTTTCATCACACACACACACACACACACACACACACACACACGCACGCACGTACGCACGCACGCAGGCACACACACACACACTCTTACTTATCTGTGCCCTGATAATGCCAGGAGGCTTTTTTGACCAATACTACCATCAAAGCCGACCAAAGACTTTTGGGATTGCCCTAGAGTTTCTATGTGTGTGTGTGTGTGTGTGTGTGTGTGTGTGTGTGTGTGTGTGTGTGTGTGTGTGTGTGTGTGTGTGTGTGTGTGTGTGTGTGTGTGTGTGTTGTATATTGCATATTGATTTTGTTTCACCAATTATTGAAGGTGTTTCAATAAATGTGAAGTATTTCAAACATGCATCTATCATACATTTGTCTTGCATGGAGTCTGCATCTTAACTGCAGTGCCGTCTTCGGCGACTAAATTACCATTGCGGGATCAATATGTAGATTGTGAATTACGAAATATGTCAGTCATTTCTTTGTATATTCAAACTATTTTTCACATCTGACATGTGCAAGTGTTGCTTACATACCCCAAAGAAAATGTATTTCTTTATTTATATGTTCCAATGTTCCATCATCATCGTGAAAGGTGGCAAGCCAGTCAAAACATTGCCTGTTCCTCAAGTCTTGGCCCAAGCACTGATGGAAAGGCTCCTTTCACATACTCATCATGCGGTAAAATGATCCATCCCTCACAGTCACACAATCCAGACGAGAAACTCCAATGCGGGTTCAACCTTTCCAACGGAGACCCAAAACATAATTTAGTCGTCTCCGCAGGACCCAAATTACATGAATATTTATATCATATTTTCTACCCTACGGACTCTCCCAGTCATCAAATTATTGGCCCAGGAATGTGACAAAAACGAAAGATTCTCTGGCGCCCACTGCCCTAACCTGACAGCGTGTCACGGGTTCGAATCCCGATCCCAACAACCTTTGCTGCTTGTCTCGCCCCATCTCTCTCCCCATTTCCTGTCAGTCTACTGTCCTATCAATAAAGGCATAAAAGGCCCAAAACATAATCTTTAAAAAATATATATATATATATTCTCCATGAATTCAAGGCTTTACTGGGTGTGTAATTGATACCAAAAAGGTTTATTTTCCAAGTGAACTACTCTACTATATAATAGTGAAAATAGCCATAGATCTGCTATTTTCACTATTTCTTTTTAGAAATTATGGAATTATTGCGACTGTAAGTCGTTGCGACCGTAGGTCGCTACTTAGTATGAAAGCCTCCAGCTCATGTCTGTCTGTCACTCTTCTGACATGTCACTTTTCTGACATCACAATGACATCACAATATAGCTGACCTGTTCTGACATCACAATGATGTTACAAATGAATTCCGTCCTTGTCCCTTTTATGCCCATATATGGAGATCCCTGATGTCATCAATATTAAGCCATTATCTTGATCCCATGCCAAAGCGGCCAGTGCTCGCCCAGCAGTCTGCTGTCACCCAGGCGGACGCGTGCACGTGCCCATGTGCCTTCTCGCCCTTAGGGCGTCTTATTGGTATATATACATTATATGTTTTATGTTCTGAAATATTTATTTCTGAAACAAAAAATATATATTTCACACCCAAATACGGTGTGTTCACTAGCACAAACTACAAAATAGATACATATGGGCATTTATTGATGACATCAGCGATCTCCTTAGAGTATATGGGCATAAATATCTGGCTTTTAATGGAGGCCATAAAGTTCAACGGAGGGCACCACTCCTCCATTGAACACAATGGACTTTGACGATTTGGGGGTTGTATTACTCTAGATGAAAAATATCACACCCAGTGTGAAGTGAGCGGTGCTATTATGGTCCCACGAAGCTTGGCCAATGTGACCCTGCATGGCCTACGTACAGACAGACACCAATTGACAAATGACAGTCCGGACAGACACAGGACAAACAGACAAAGCCATATGTAGGAGCGGTTAACACCGCTCATTGCTCAATAACTAGACTACACTCTGTCAAGGTGCCAAGTTCAACTTGCGTCTTGTGCACTCATAGTCACTTCCAGACGAAAACGACAAGTGTGATGTATGTATCTGTGTATGTATGTATGTGTGTGTGTGTGTGTGTGTGTGTGTGTGTGTGTGTGTGTGTGTGTGTGTGTGTGTGTGTGTGTGTGTGTGTGTGTGTGTGTGTGTGTGTGCGTGCGTGCGTGCGTGCGTGTGTGCGTGTGTGTGTGTGTGTGTGTGTGTGTGTGTGTGTGTGTGTGTAAGCTTGCACCACTCCTCCATTGAACTCCTCCATCATGGACTTTGGGGGTTTTGTGGTTACTCTATAGATGAAATAAATCTGGACAAGAACTATAGTCTGGTTGCCCTGTAGGCAACCACACTAATAACAAAACCTGAACATAACGTCTGTCTGAAATGAAAACCAAGTTGTATCGGTTTGACTGCCTACAACACGGCAACATGCTGATGACTATCCTCCAACCCTCGACAAGGGAGGCAGCAGATCAGTGATTGCTGCTCCCTCCTTCTCCCACAGCTCACTCTTGGCGGATTGCGTTTTTATTCAAGGAATATGGCTGGTGATCCTCTCCCCTTCTCTGTGGGCTAGTTTACCACAAGGGTGACCTCTGTTGAGGTTGAGGAAGAGGCGAGCCGGTTAAGGCCTTGATATAAATCATTGCGAGACGTGTCATGCACCAAATATAGCAGATCTACAAGCTCACGGCGCGACAGATGTGTCGCGAGCTCGTAGATTGGCTATTTAAGGTGTGCGACACCAGCGTGCGACAAAGTATAAATCGGGCTACCGTATAGTGCCCCGAACAGTCCTGGAAAGCCCAGCTGGCCTCGGGACAATTTGGCTGACAACAACGGTAGAATTAGCGCCCACTTTTTTTTACAAGCACTGCCTCAAATTACTTCTCTTTCTCCGCCACACTCGGTAGAGAGAGAAGCAAATTGAAACCGAACTTTATAGGAGGCTGTGGCCAGACATTGTTTGTAATAAGTACGGTTGCTCCAGTTCAAATAATCATCACCATTAAAAAGAAAAAAGAAACAGTTTAGAGCACAAATTAAACAACTATATGAGCTGGGTTTCGAAGCCTTTGAAGAGAAATTGAACTTGGGCTTGGGATGACATTAAAGGGGATTTTCTTTTCTTTTCTTTGCACACCTCCTCTGCTTTTCCCCCTATTCTAACTTGTCCTCTTTTCTCTCTCTCTCTCTCGCTCACTCTTTCCGTCTCTCTCGCAGGGGTGTCACAACGGGGGGGAAATGGGACTGAGTTACCAGGGCCCAAGGTGGAGGGGCCTGTCTTTAGCTATTGAAAAATAGCAGATATACAAGCTCACAGCGCAGCACCGAGTGCTGCGCTGCGAGCTTGTAGATCTGCTATTTTTGAGAAGTCGTGAATGCAAATCTTTGAACATTAAGCGAACTTTTGTAACTCAAATTTAGCTTCTTGGGGATAACTGGCTGGAACAAAATATTTTGAGGTCTGTGGCCAAATACATATCATTTTGGGGGTCTTTCACATGAAAAGGTTTGAGCACTACTGACAGAAACATAAGACTCGGTGCCGCGCTGTGAGCTTGTATATCTGCTATTTTTCAATAGTTAACGCACCCAGGGCCCAGAATTTGGTGCAACACCCCTGCTCTCTCGGCTAGTTCTCCCTCTCCTCGTCTGTCGAAACATGTGGTCAGCTGTTGTGCCTCCATGTGGTCAGATGATCAAAGCCGGAGAGCGCTGGTAATTGTTGTCCCCCCACCGAAGCCCTGCCCCGGCTGGGATCAGGAGCCCAGCAGGTGGGGGGGAGGGTTTTGGGGGGGGGGGGGGGGGAGCGACAGCCATGAGAACGGAGGGAGAAGCCGGAGGAACGCGAGAGGCCCTGCCTGGCAGAAATAAAGACTTCCTAAGGGCTGCTCTCTGACAACAGAGCCCCAAAGGGAGAGTGAAAAATGAAGCCTCCACACATTCGGAAAGGGTTTTTCAGTCGGGGGGGGCAAGGGGGCCGCCAGTGGGGTGAACGAGAGAGAGGGGGAGAGAGGGGCGAGATGGAAAAGCATAAGACAACGGGATTATAATATTTGTTCAGAGCGATTGTGGGCCCATTTCACAGTGGGCCCCGTGGAAATGAGCCCGTGTCATGATGGCGTGGTTTTGTCTAGTGACAGTTAGTGAAATGTGGCTGCTATAAACCCGACTTCGCTGGTCAGCCACCTTCTATTAGCAACGCAGGGAGGCTGACAGAACCCTCGCTAAAAACCCCAGGACTCCTGGGGTTTTTAGCCAGGACAACGGTCCACTCGTCCTAGACTCTTTGCCATCCTGGCCCCCAAACTGTGGAATAAACTACCCATTGCAATTAGAACTGCAGACTCACTCCCTGGCTTCCGCCGTGGTCTGTAGACTCACCTCTTCAAACTCCACCTTAGCCCATAGCAATTACTGTGGCACTTGCCCTCAATGACCATACATGTAGGTTGTGAGCATGTAGATCTGCTATTTTCACAATTTCTGCCTCTAATATTTGACAATTTGGCCAATGTTTAATTTTCATATTTTTTTTCATTAAAAAGTCCTTAAAGTTATACCATGTAACTGATACCGACAATAAGCCACTCCCGACCTACTTATGTAACTTTTTTTATAAAACAAATCTTAAAATGGTCCTAACTGTTAAATCGCTAAAGTTTTAGAACCCCCACTCCGTTATTTTCAGCTTCAAAAGCCTTCTCTTTATATGTTTTCTATGAGCCGTGAGGGGGGGAGAATTTCGCGGCAAAATGACGTCATCATACTACCGACCAATCACAGCGAGGGTTATACACTGCCGGCCAATCACAGCGCATCTTGGAGTGGGGTCGCTAGGGCGGCCATATTTGTAGTCTCCCGTGTGTCTCGGGTGCACGGTGAACACAGCAAGCTCAACACATGGGTGAAGGAGGAGTGTATCTCCGGAATGGCTGAACGCACAGGAACCAGGGACCCCTCAAAAGATAGATCTCGGCGAGGTGGAGGCAGACGCGGGGGTGTGAGAACCGAAAAACGGCCGAAAGACGCGGTTGCGACCGAGGTTTGCTATAGAGCTACTGACCACAAGTTGAGCAACTTACACAGTATAGCTTTAAATTGTCACTTTAGAAATGTGCAGACACCCTCTACTCTATGCACTTAAACGTTATGTCGGTTTGTTTACTGTTGAGTGAGAAAACAATGTTGCACATTAAGTTTATCATCTGGGGACCCCCCAAAATTATTTGGGGACCCAGGGGTCCCGACCCACAGGTTGAGAACCAATGATTTAGATAGCATTCTTTGCATGTTTTTATTTTATTTTATAACGTTTTTACTGAATAGGTACTTTGTCTACCTACGTTTTTCTTAGATTACTATATCTGATTACTACATCTGTGTTGATGTATTGATGTATTACCTTGCTCATTGAAAGTCGCTCTGGATTAAGAGCGTCTGCTAAATGCCTGAATTGTAAATGGTAAAACACCGCCCCCTGACAGAAAGGCAGAACGGGATTACACCGAAATAAACCTGGCGCCCACTCCAGTAGAGCTCTCAAACAAACACACGCCACCGTATTACCATACACAAACACACACGCACACACGCACGCACACACACACATACACATACACGCACACGCACACACACAGGTCTTGAGGACCGGCATACCTTGACTGCTGTGTGTTTACCTGAGGACCCGGGGGGAGCCGTGAAAGCTCACAAGTCAGGCTACTTTGCATGTACGTGGGAGCCCGCAAAACACTTCTCGCTGCTGTCCGTCATTTTGATTGCCCAGCACGATTGCCCCCCCCCCCCCCCCCCAAGCCCCTACCCACCCCCAACCCCACCCCCTTGGGCCAGATGGCTTTTTTTCTTTTTTTTAACTGTCTGTGGGCCCTTGCACCTCTGCCCCACCGCAAACTAAATCCCCGGCCTGACCGGGTGGGGGCAGAGGAGGGTGACTGTGTGTGTGTGTGTGTGTGTGTGTGTGTGTGTGTGTGTGTGTGTGTGTGTTTGTGTGTGTGGGTGTGTGGTTGTGTGGGTGAGTAGGGGGGGGGGGGGGGGGGGGGGGCTGCGTGGACAAATGGTTTCGGAGGTAGCAGAGCAAATAAAACGGATTAAAGGGCCTCACAGATGAGAGGCCGATGTTGGGTCAGATCAGATCTCGTGCCCGGGGTTTATCGGTGTTCATTTCAAACGACAGCGATCCTCTGTCTTGCGACCGGGCCCGGTATATCCCGCTGTGCCAAGTGAAATATCTCAGACCATTACAAATGAGACCGACGTCTCGCGATTCTAGCCACCCACGATCTCGGGGGGGTGGTGCCATGAGAGACGTGACTAGATGAAGATTCCGCCCCCTCAAGAGGGATAAAATCAAGAGTGTTTTTCTCTCTCTCTCTTCACGTCAGTTTAATTGCCATTTGTTTAATGTTTTGACAATGAGGGTGTTCCAGGTGATCCCCAGCTTAATGATGGAGACCAAATGGTAACCAAAAGGACTATTATTTATACTAAAGGGAATCTTTCTCCAAAATAATCAATTAGGCCTACCGCATGCCAGCAAAGTCAACGAGCCAACGACCCAATTAGCGCAGAAGTCCTGCTTAGCTGCGGTGTTCTGACTCGCTATGCTCCAAAATCCATTTTATTACCTAATTAAATATTAAAACAGCGAAATTAAACAAATATATTCGCTATAGTCTATAACAAAGAGTCTCTCTCTCTCTCTCTCTCTGTCTGTGCCATATTTGTAGCTAATAATGCAGTAGGCTATTGATACTTTTACTTAAGTAAAGAATGGGAGTATACTTTTTCCATCACTGCGCAAATTAGACTACAGAGGCGCACATGGGTATGGTATAACGTACCTTGATTACAGGAGAAAATAATAAAATGTACTTCTTAAAATGAATTCATCATGCTTGTGCTTGTTGCTAAAAAGTAGGTATTGGCAACATGACTAGTGTATCGCATGCATGCCTCACACGTGCAAGACAACAGCCATGTTACCATACCTTAGCATTTGCAGAACTGACGCTGCTGGCAGCCGGAGGAGGAGGACATTATGAGCGAGTGTGCAGGCCTATTCGTGGACTCTTTTTATTCTGACTTTGGTTGGTGTTATTACTGTTATGTTGATATGATTGATCTGAACCAAGCTGGACCCAGTGGATTATGTAGTCTACAAGGAAGCACGTTGGCTGTCTCACCCTGTCTGTCTGTCACAGCAATGGATTAATTGGTAGAAGTTGGTGTTACATTCTTCTTTCGTGTATCATCGTCCTTTGCACACAAGTGATAACTGCGCCATCATGACAAAACATTATAAAAACAAAGGTAGGTTGGTAGTCTTCTAGGTAGGCTACTGTGCGCACACTGGCCGCTGCTCACTTTATAGATATTATAATTATATATTCAGTTATGTTTTTGGCAAGCGGGACGCGAGATGTGATGCGCATCCAGCAAGACACGGCTGAGAGTGTCGCATCTCCAATATCATTGATTGACCAGTGTCCACTCCTAAAAAACATCAACCAGCATTTTAACGGCAACCAGCCAGACATTAAACAGACATGAGCTTAATCAGCTAATAGCAATTATGAATGTCCAAACCTCGCCGTTGTGGGCGTGCAGTCGCAGAAAAAAAAAAAGTTTAACCTCTCGCTTTTTTTTTTTTTACTGTCCCACCAACATCCAAGCATATAGAATAGGGACAGGCCTAGGTTCCTCAATATCATTTAGCTGGGGACCCCCTGGAACTCCCCAAGGACTGGCGGTCCTCTTTGAGGACCAATGAACAAACTGACAGAACGAGAGGCGCAATTATGTGCCTGCAGCCCGCGCGTAAAAGTAAAAAAAAAAAAGGAATGCAATGGAATGTCTCTGACTTTGAGTATTACATTATATGAATAAGATATTATATATAGGGTGTCTGTCTGTCAAGTTGCACAAGGTCAATTTAGAGCCCTTATAGGCTAATACACGGATAGAACAGCACTGCCCTAGCCAAATCTGCGCAGCAAAAAAAAAGACACTGCCTTGTTGCCAAATGACTGCGCAGAAGAAGAAAAAAGAAGAAAGAACGCTATAGGCTATAACGTTTTTGAACAAGTGATTACAACAAGGGAGAGAGTAGGCTAAAGTAAAAAGTAAGTAGGCTAATAATAATAATAAAAGTGTAGGCTGTGACAGAATAGCCTACACTCTGCGCAGCCTAAAAAAGGGAGGAGCTGGCTTCATATAATCTGATGCAATCCCGTGAGCTCATTCAGACGACAATAATTGTAAAGGATTCCTACCCGATGACCCGAAAATATCAAGCTTTTTTGATATTATCGTGAGTGCTCCCGACGAGTCCCGAGGTCATAAAAAAGCTAATTAACATAATCCGATCGTGTCGGGGTACTGTTCAAGCCCAAGACCGATTCCGGGGCCGACCAAACGATTTTCCCGGGGGGTCCTCCCGAAATCTGGTCGGGGATCCTCGGCCCCGGGATCGGCTCAATGTGAACGGGCCCTAAGGGGGGTCTTTTCACAGATACTTCAAAAACTATTTTGGTGCTGAGCCGCCAACCTACAACCACCCTCCCACACCCCCACCACTGGAACCCCCCCCAGCCCCCCACCCCCCGAATTGAAAAACAAACAAACAAACAAACAAATAAATAAATAGAATTACTCCATCATAGCCCGGGTGACAGACCAAGAACAGCAGAGCCGACAACCACCAGGAATATATTATATTATATATTTTTTTAATTTATGGAATTTGTTTGTTTGTTTACATGTATACAATTATTTGTATTTTTTTTTTTACTTTTGAAATATATATATATTTCTTTTAAATGTAGGAAAAGAAAATGTGATTTTTACTCGAGTAAAAACTTTTCTTTGACGATGCCTAGCCAGATTGGGTAACCCCAAATACACCAAACCCCATCAGAATTTTGAGAAAACATATTTCACCCACTTCTTTACTCCAGTGATGGGCCACAGCACTGATTCTGACTCTGACATTCTGTCATTTGTAAATTTCTTATAAATCCTTCATGTATTTCCTGTGAAGCACCTTGAGCTTGCTGTGCCTGAGAGGTTTCTAAGCATAATAGTCATTCTGCAAACCCATAAGTCATCTTGAGCAAAGTAATGTATACAGTTTATATACAGGTAACCACATTGGATGTTCCATTGCTAAACTCCGCTACTGCCTTCAATAACCCTCAGCCTAAAGAAGTGCCTGGATATTATCACTCAAATACTCAAATATAACCCAGAACACCTTTAGACTCTGTGACATTTGGAAATGTACAGACAAATGCTTTGTTTCCTTTTGAAAATAATTTAGACTGCGAATAGGCTATATGCACATATTGGAGATTAGTTGGGTGTCTTCTCACTTCCTTCAATGGCTCTGATCCATTTCATGTAGCACACTGGTTCTCAAACCTTTTATTTCAAGGACCCCATAACTCTGAGAGTGTATAATGGAACCAAATGGACCCGTAACACCTTTTAAGGGGTCATTTGGAACCCCCGAGGAACCATGAGGGTCCCTGGACCACATTATGAGACCCAGTGGAGTTTTCAGTGAGCCAACATGCACAATATCATCACCCTGACTCTGTTTGACCAGAATGGAACAGAGCCTTCATTAGTAGTACTGGTAACACCTGTGAAGGAAGTGAGAAGAGACCCAACTTCTCTCCAAAATGACTGCTGTGCATAAGTCTGACATCATTTTGTAGGCGGAGGTGAACCTTTGGTGCCAAAAGGCACCAGCGCCCGTAAATCTTTTTACTATAAGCTAATTTTTATTCTATTTCTTGTTGACAGGAAAGTGGTAGAATTATACTTTAGTCGTTATTTTTGTCTCGGATCTGTTGAAATAGTGAGGGACACAGCACTGCCCATATTGACAATAAATCTGCTTGGGGGTCTGACAACAACATTATGTCACGGCTTGAGAGCCCCATAGTCTATGGTGGCCACAAAATCTGTAGAAAAGTACAACATAATTAAGCATGGACAGAACAAAACAAACTGGGGAGTGACTATATAGAGCGCTGTTCCTCTGAAACGGGGGAAAAAAAGAAAGAAATCCAGTACAATCACTTCCTGAGTCCTGACACATTTTTACCATCAATTGAACTGGGAGAGAACATAAATAGACCATTAAATGGTGAAGTCAAGGAAACCCAAATGTCACCTCTTGACTCAATCCAGCCAAAGGTTAGATTGCTGGATCCCCGCTGGGGCCTGTCATTAGGTTGCCTAGCGACGAATAGCAAGCTATTATTAACATGGCAAAAAATTAAGATTTCCATCTTGTTAACAAAAAAAAAACTAAAAAAACTGAAAACTGTCATGTTCCATGGAAGAGATGTCAATGCGGTGCAATTGGAAATGAGTGCTCATTTGAAAAGATTGGAACGCTACATGCTAAGCATTGTTCCGGATGCATAAGAGCGGGGTGATTGCCTTTTCAGGCGCAGGATCACTGGTGAAACCATCATTGATTTGATGTCTTATTATGGGCTGCTATTTAGAATAATGCACGCATAAGATAAGTCAATCATTGGATAATAAAATGTAACAAAGAACAAGTCAATCATTTCATGTGAATAATAAATATAATTCTGACTATTTGGGGAGAAAGGTTTTACACACACAATAATGGTTGTTTTTGATCAACTCAGCCTCAATAGCCAAATCTGATCACCCGACACTCGGTAGATGAATCACGTGCGGTCGGTTGCCCACCCCAGGATTAGAACAACCACAGAAGCATTTCAGGAAAGGGGGGCAGGGTTTGTTCCGTTGGGTTTCGTCCCCTCTGTATAATTATTTCTTGACTGTCATAAATCATGGATGGATGCTTATCTCTACAGCACCTTATAGCATGTCGTCACTGTCGGGCAGAAACCTCGCATCTCCAAGTTTCAAATTTGTACATTTTTTCGCAAAGCAAAGCCCTGCTTCATCGTACAAGGACAGGCCGTCGCACAAAAGTAGTGAAAAAAGCAGATCTACAAGCACACAATGCCTCGCGGTGCGAGGCGTTGTGTGCTTGTAGATCTGCTGTTTTCACCAGTTTAAATCATTAAAATGATAAATACAAATCAAACGGTTGTGGACATACAAGGTTTCCACCCGACAGTGACAATGTGATTGAGAGCATTCTCAGCATATGATGACTACCCAGATGATACAGAACACTAACACACTTAACACAATGACAGTGTCGATGCCAAGCTTGCGCTGCAAATAGAGCTGTGCAAGTGTAGTGTATTTTAGAGTTCTGACGTACATATTAGACTGAATTCATAAATACAGAGTTGCTGTGATTGATTCTTAGCCCTTGTGCTGGAGAGCCTGTCTGCTTCTCTCGTCTTCTCTCTCCAGCACAAGGGCTAAGAATTATTCACAGAAACTTTGTATTTATGAATTCAGTCTAATATGTACGTAAGAACTCTCCGAACAAATAAACAAAATCCACTGATGCACCTAAGGCTGGTCTTCAACGCAGGTGAAGGAAAACATTGTCCACAATAACTTGGAGGTTTTCATTTGCATGTTTACTGATACGAAATAATGTGCATAGACAAACAGCTTCTTCTCATGGCATTGTTCTCAAGGCACTGGTCAAAACTGTCTGTCCAGCCACCCAGGCCATAGATAGGTACCTACTCCTCCCGCGAGGGAAATTCAGTATTTGCAGCCCAACCCAGCTGCTTCGCTGCCCACAAGGAGCTCGTGAGCAATTAAGGGTTAAGAGTCTTGCTTAGGGACACACATCGACATTGCTACCCTGGCCTGGAATGGAACCTGGGACAACCAGGGGCTCTGGTCAGGTTCCCCAGGCAGGCTCCCTAACTATTCAGCTATGCCGCCCCCAAAGAGTCCCCAGAGAGCTGTGCTCTTGGTGCCCACAAATAATATAATAAACCAATAAAACAAAACTAATGGAACTATGAAGGCTAAATAATAACAACTACAATCATTATAATAATAATCTAAAACAGTGAAATGGCTTCTACACTATCCACCCATCCACCTCTTGATTCATCCTTCCAACGTGCTGTACCTGTCTTTCCGAGAGTCAGACAAGATGACAGACGCATGGCTGGCTTGACTTTAGGCCCTGGGCAGTGACCCGGCTCCTGCAGACATGTCACCAGGCAGGGATAGAGGGGTCTCCACCATCACTCAATTAGCAAAGGAGACAAAAGACCCACCAGGACCATGCCCTCGCGCCCGTCAACCGTGACAGAACACCAGCCTTTATGCTAGGCAGCGCATGAATTAGGGATGGGACGATATGAACATTTCATATCACGATTATTGCGACAAAATACATCGCGATTTACGATATTATCGCAATAATCAAAATCCATTATCCTGGGGTGGAACATTTGCCAAAAAATAGCAGATCTACAAGCTGTGCGCGTTGTGAGCTTGTAGATCTGCTATTTTTTGGCAAAGACATTTGATAGAGAGTGAAAAAAAGACTGTATCAAGTACGTATATTATAAGTACCTTTTACCAATTATAGGGGGTTTAAGTGGTACCAGATATGCAGCTTGGTAAATAAAAGCTGAATTGATCCCAGTGCATGACGGAGGACGATATCACCATAAATCTCCACGATACGATTATCGTGGGTGTTATTTATCACGATAAATGATAATATCGCGCATCGTCCCATCCCTAGCGTGAATAACATATTCACGCGGCGCGCATTGCATTCATAGCTGCATTTCAACAACTGCATCTTTCTACAGGTAAGGGAAATGCATACGTTTGTGTGCATCCGTGCTTTTTTTGGGGGGGCACGTGTGCATCCTTGTCCTTGTGTTAAAGTCCACAAGCCACCATGCCTGAATCCTCCTTATGAATTGGTCTGTCTGTCCGTCTGTCTAACCCATCTGTGTGTATTTCTATCTTCATGCCAACCTGCCTGCTTGCCTGCCTCTCTCTCTCGCTCTCTCTCTCTCTCTCCCCCCATCCCTCCCTCCTTTCCCCTTTATTATTGTCCTATTTGCAACAAAATGTCTCCTCTGAAGATCCCAGCAACGAATTCCATATCATAGCGCAGCACGAACTCCTTTGTCTACGCCCCCCCGCCCCCCTCAAGTGTATCCTCTTTTATGAATAAGAATGGGAACTTGAAGAGATATAGTTGTCAGCGAGAAAGGCAGCGTTGTTAATTAGGATATTCTCCTTGATGGGGATGGGACCCCACCTCAGCTACAGTAGCAGGGAGTACAGTGTGTGCTGTACAGCGTGTAGTGTACAGTATCTATGTAGGCCAGTAGTTACATAAAATAATATAATAATATATGCGCTCTTCCAAATGCCTTTGATTGTGGAGGGAGTGTACATTTTTTGCATGCGTGTCTGTGCGTGCCGGCACACACACACACGCACGTGCGCACAAGCAATAACGTGCGCACAGTCGCACAAGAACTAGCACTTGTAGAAGCACAAATAGTACACTGAAAAAAAGAGAGAGGAACATTGAGAGAATAAAAATGAAGACAACTAAGAGAATTTTTGGTGGAGACAGAAGCTTATCTGTCTCTCTGGATAAGATGGTGTTTTGTGCGTGCGTGCGTGCGTGCGTGCGTGCGTGCGTGCGTGCGAGTGCATGCGTGCGTGAGTGCGTGCGTAGTGTAGTGTAGGCATGGAACATCACACCGTGGGCACGTATATGTGCACGGGGGGAGGGGGAAGCAGAGTGCGGGGTGGGGGTAGGGAGGTGATGGATAAGACTCTTTAAGCTTTCAGCAGTTTTTTTGATGTTCCCAAGCGGCAGTTCCCGACGCTCCCTCTCCACAATCACGGAAAGCCACTGTCACAGACTGAGACTGAGGCTCACATGCCATTCAAGGTAGATCAGCCGCGGTATCAAGATCATTCAAGAAGCACTAATAATAAAAACAACAGCAGCAGCAGCAGCAGCAGCGTTGCTACTGCTTATACTGAGGCCTGTGATCATGAAGTGCATGGCAGCTGTCTGTTTCTCCGGAGTACAGCTCATTTTCTGTCCCCCTTGTGTCTATAATGGTCCATTTTGAAGTTGAAGCTGAGGGTCCCCGTACCTCACTTTGAGAACCACCGCGTTGGGGCAATGGAAGTGCGTGGAGGGAGGATGTCAGAAATATGGGGTGCAGTGTGTGTGTGTGTGTGTGTGTGTGTGTGTGTGTGTGTGTGTGTGTGTGTGTGTATGGGGGGGGGGGCACTGTGGACAGCCAGGCCTGTGACTCTGAGAGTTTATGGGGTCCTTCACATTAAAAAGGTTGAGAACCACTCTGACTTTGGGCGCCCGCTAGCCTACTGGTCTAGGCGCATACCACTTAGGCATTCCACATAGGCATGGATGCCTGGCAGCATCGCCGGTTCGATTCCCGATCCGGATGGCCTTTGCTGTGTGTCACTCCCCATCTCTCCCCCCATTTCCTGTCGGTCTACTGTCCTATCAATAAAGGCATAAAAAAAGCTCATAAAACAAATCTTTAAGAGAACCACCACCAGTGTCACTGGTAGGCTGCAGCCCCCAAAATGATTCTGTTCACTGTCCTGAAAAATCACACCCGTGTGAACTGAGCGTTGGTTTACACGGTTTTATGTACTGTACATATTCTGTGTTCTATATCTATGAATTCTATGTGTTCTAGATCTATGAATTCTGTCACCTCCCCCCCGCCCCCCCTCCCCAGGCTAGTCTCAACAGCACCCTCTTACCCACCAACCCCCCCCCCCCCCCCTCTGTGTGTGTGTGTGTGTGTGTGTGTGTGTGTGTGTGTGTGTGTGTGTGTGTGTGTGTGTGTGTGTGTGTGTGTGCGCGCGCGTGCGTGCGTGCGTGCGTGTGTGTGTGTGCCTGGCCTGGCCTGAAAACAGCGCCCCTCCCTTAACATGTGTGGTCATAAAAGGTACTGTAGGGCAGGCTACATACAGACCCACCCACCCACATACACGGATACATACACGGATACACGGATACACACACGGCCACTCTATGGAGACGGTGTGACCACCGCTCAAAAACAAGGGAGTGCAGTGATTGAGTTACTAATGGCACCTTTCCACTGCATAGTCCCTGCTCGCCACCCAAGGCTCTACCCTCCTTTTTTGGCCTTTCCATTCGAACTTTGAGCAAGATACTTTTCATCCCTGTTGCAGCAAAGTTCTTAGCACGCTAAGTTTAACATTGCTGACCACTGATTGGTCAGAGAATCCTCACTAGCAATGCAGAGATGCATCCATGCATGGACAGACCGTCTCCATCCAAGCTCGCAAGTCACTGGTGTTGCTGTGGCCACCCGTTATAGTTTTATATTTGTATTTTGTTTCTTCTCTTTGCTGCGGATGCCTTCCATGTATAATTGCTGTTGTGTTAGCACTCGGTGACAGCATTTGTTGTTCGTCTGTGTTTATAAGGAGCTTCTGAAAGTGTGCTAATGTAATCATTAGCCTCCGGCTGCCGTCTTTCCTTTCTGAATATAGTCCTTGCACTTGTAAATATAGCATAGCTCAGAAGGGTTGAATCGTTTCGTTATTCTTGTAAATATAAAAGTAATAATGAATGGAATTTCAATTGCACAACTCAGCTGTTAAGAAATCACTGTTTAGGAAGTGTATGGCCCATTTCTTACCTTTAAGTTACTAGAAATTGGGGGTCCACTCAGACATGAAAATGTTTCAGAACCACTGATTTAATCAACATAGAGGCAAGCCCAAATAAACAGCTACACGTTAGAAACAAGTCCAAAACCCCACAACTACCAACATTTCCAAGCGACTTTACAGAAAAGGGTCGCTTACAATAAGCGGACATGGCAACACTGGCCCCAGAGAGGCAGACTAGCAGAGAGCAGAGGTTTCTCCAGGCCAATGTTGTGACAAGACGAGTGGCTAAGTAGCTTTTAATCACACCATGGACCCATATGACCAGCCACACACAACACCACAGACACTGAAATGAAAGACTCAAGGCAGAGAGACGCATTGTAACAGCTGGCAGCGCAGTTAGCATCAGACCACCGCCACAGATGCTCACTGTCAGCATCTGCTGGGTAAATACAGTTATCAAAATAAACAAGCCTCCGAGACCACAGACTTTTATATCTTAGTCTGCTGCATTTGCATAGAAATAGCCTAGGCCATTAACACACATGAGCACGCAGACCTCCACTCCACTTCCAAGTTTGTTATTCTAGCGAGCCACCTATGACAACACACCACCCCCCTGTCACTTGTTGACACGTTGCTAATGGTGCCCTTTTGGCGGCCATTAATTGCCCAATGATTGTCTTAACACTCTTCAAATAAGTCACACACTGCCTTGTGTCCCTGCAGAGCAGTGTTTCCCAAACATTGGTTCGAGACCCATGTGTGGGTCCCGGACCAATTTCTATGGGTCACGACTTGAGTAGATGTATATGTATATGTATATGTATATGTATGTATTACAAAAAAGGGAGTGGGATTTTAATCATTAGAGTACAGAGTAAAATAAATGATGGAAAACAGAAGTAGACAATACTCCTGGAAAACATTGAGTTTACAGTGTGAGAGGATCAGACATCTATACTGTTTGATTAGCAGTAATCCAATCGATGGAGAAGGTTTCTGTAAAAGGAGGTGCAAAGGGTTTAAATAAACAGCTTATGAGACTAGACTCTAGAGTGTCGTCTGCAGCCCACAGTAGAGGTCTCCGACCTTGCTGATATACTGAGTGTATAATGAGCATGAATCCACTGCCACATTCAGATCTGACCTCCCGGTGTGACTCCACTGACAGAGAGAGAGAAAGACGGGGAGGGAGGGAGGGAGGGGGAGAGAGAGAGAAAGACGGGGAGGGAGGGAGGGAGGGAGGGAGGGAGGGGGAGAGACAGAGAAAGATGGGGAGGGAGGGGGAGAGAACTGATACAAGGTTTAGAACTGATCATAAACTACAAAAAGTGCTCCTCGGAGCATAAGTCTCCACCAGTTCAGGTAGGTTATTGTGGGCCAGTATAATGTTCAGAATTCAGTCTCTGCAGGAATGAGCATGCAAATCCTCTTGGCAATCGGAACGCTGCTAACCACTCCTGCTAACTTTAGATGCCAATCTTAGCCAATCAGGATGGAATACTGTAGTATGACAAATCGGACAGATCCGTCTTGGATCACATGACTATAGAGATGATGTGTACCCATTAGCATGATGATTGGACAACATCTGACCCCTTGGTGCACTATGACAGGACAATGTGAATGGAGCATTACAAAAGTCTGCTTTTAATTGTTGACAATAAAGTATTCTGTTCCATTCTAATCCACGAGATGACATTTTAAAATTGAAAAAAGAAAAAACTAAAGAATGAAAGACACGACACAGCCAGAGGGTCAGATTTCAGATCATTTGGACATAAAGAAAAAACACAACTCTTCTTTTTACTTTATCTGTTATACAGTATCTAATTTTCCTCAAGGGTGTTATTAAGGTGCATTCTTAGAAAAGCTAATTGTCAAGGAGAGATCAAAGCGTAACAAGTGTCAACAACTAGAACATCCCCCCGCACACAAAAAACAACAACAAAATGTCATGTTATCATTGTGGGCTCGCCTATAAGGCGAGCACACTTTAGATGTTGTCATTATTGTGGGCTCGCCTATAAAATAAATAAATAATGAATATAGCTGCAAGCAGCGATAAAGTGGCCAAAGCCAAAAACACCTCAAATCATGAACACAGCCTGCAATGTGCGTGAAATCTTGCAAGCACATTCCCAATAGGTCAAGGAACAGATACCACCCTTCTTACATTGGCCTGTTATAGCGCCACCAGCGGGTCAATTTTTGCACAACACATTTTTGGAACAAAATGGACCAATCTTTGACGTCAGTAACGTCAAAGAGAGCACTGCCTGCGATCTTGACATTTTGTACTTTTATAGCCATTGTTTTCTGGCTTGAAGCGAGCCCACAATTGTTTCGAAGGAACAATATTTTTCTAGTTATGACAGTTATCTCTGACTATCATCAAATAGACCTTTGACTCACAGCTGGCACTACAATGATCTCAGCTGGCGAAGCCTCCCTCATTCTCCATGCCTCATCAAATCATTCTCTAATCATCTTCAAAGTTCACGCAGCTGAAGAATAAAGGGAACTCAGCCTCCTAGTCGCAGCGGAGAACAACATGGTCCCGAGGCTACCACAGGTTGATACGGAGGCGCGGGCTCTCTAGAAACATGGTTTACTGTCAATATTCCAGGATGACCTCCCACTTGGGTAATGACGCCCCCTGGCGATCATTCAGAGAAACTACTTCAGCTCCCGTACTAACGTAGGTAGGAAGGGCCTGTCACTCAAACCGGAGTGACCCGCCTCCAGGCTATATAAGCCCCCGGAGGCGGAAGTAACATCCTCTTTTCACTCTCTGCGATATCACATTCAGATAAGTTGAAACTCAGCCTTTGTATTATTATTCTTCGCGCATTAGCCTAAAGCGGTGGCATTAGGAGTCGCCCACTGGCGAGTGTTGAATTAACCCGTACTTAAGAATACTTATTCTTGTTCCGTCCTAAATCGACGGTTATTTCCTTTTATAACAAAGGATTATTACTGCTTGTTCAGGCCTCCGCCGAAGCAAGCGTGGCATAGCATTAGCCGTTAGCTTGTTAGCTCGTCTGCTATTGTTAACGTTAGCTACACTGCTCACCGCTTGTTCAGGCCCTGCCCGAATCAAGCGTGGCCTAGCCTTAGCCGTTAGCTTGTTAGCTCGTCTGCTTCTGGTTAACTCTATCTACAGTGCTTCGCCATGGATCCTCTGGCCTTCCTGCCGAGGCAATGTCCAGGCTGTCCAGGACTCATCGACGGACAGGATCTTCACCATCTCTGTGTCGGCTGCATGGGCGTTGCACACGCCTTCTCTGCACTGAGTCCTCAGGGGAGAGCAGGACCTTTCTGTGACTGCTGCGTGGCCTACGACCACGATGTACTGATACACCGGTTCTTCCTAGCCAGGGCAGGCCTCGGGGCCTGCGCTCCACCAGGTGGGTCCACTGCTCTCAACCCCACAGCCCAGTCTTTCCTTCCCCAGGCGGCCCGCACCGTTGGTCAAGGTGCGGCGCTGCCTTCCGGAGATCCGCTTGACAACCAGCGCGCCATTCCAAGTCAAGATGGCGCCGTGCTACATGAGACACCGCCTGCCGCGCAACCGACCGCAGCTAGCTCCACTGTCACTGGAGCTGGCGGGTCTGGTGAAGTCGCCGCTAAGAAGGCGACCAAGAAGGCTAACACCCAGACGAAATCTCCGGTAGCCTTTTCCCCTTCGGGCGCGGTGCCCAAAAAGAAACGCTTGGATGTGACCGTCGGGGACGTCCCCCTCGACGTGAGCATCACCAAAACAGTCCAGACCTTCAGGCGAGAGTCGGACCTGAGCTCCGGTCAGAGCGAGGGTTCTGGTTCTGAATACTCTGGATACACGGCCGAGGAGGAGGAGGACTCCGTCGAGGACGAGGGTTCTCGACTCACGGTCACTGTGAAAGGTAATGCCCCTGCGGCTCCAGCACGTCAACTGGACGCCGCAGGGAGCTCCCAGGCCTCCTCAGGCACCACTGCCCCTCCACCCGCCAGTCAAGCGAGTGAAGCGGGAGCAGAGGACGTCGATTCTGCAGCAGAAATGCTGGATCATCTCACAGTCTACATGAGAGCTCTGGCCAGAGTTGGAGAGGAGTTGCCACCTCCTCTCCCCTCTGAAGAGGCAGAGGATGATGATGAAATGCCCGGGCAGGAGCCTTCGGTTCCCGCCCCGTATGTCCTCTCCAGGCTGCCGCTGGTGAAAGGTTTCACCAAGGCCCTCCATTCCTCATGGAAGACACATAAAGACCCCAGGAAGCTGCCTTTCTCTGTGCTGGATTTGGTGGGCGGTGCGGAGGCAGGCATGTCCACCTGCCCTAACCTGGACCACCTGTTGGCACAATCTTTTCTGAGTTCCGTCAGACCCCAGTACAAAGATGTAGGCACGGCTAAAAACGGGCCGTTTGTTGGCCCCGTCGGCACCAACCCGCCGGGGTTCACTGTCCTGGAGGACAAGCTGCAGTCGGACAGGGCTCGTAACGCCTACCGGTCCGCTGCTCTGGCCGCTAAGGACCTAAATCTGATCCAGCTCTTGCTCGCTTCCACCAAGGACCTGGTCAAAGGTCTGCCCACGGGGGAGCACACAGCTGAACTGAACACTCTATTTGACATCATGCTGAAGGTCAATTGGCATGCGGTTAAGTGGATGGGCAGGTCCATGGACTACAACCTCCAGTCTGAGAGAGCCCGCTGGCTCGACTATGTCGACCTCGAGCCTAAGAGGGACGTGGGCGAGAAGCCTCTAGGTCCTCGCGGGGAGATGTACAAGTCTCTCATAAATATGGAGAACAGTCCCACCACCCTCATGGGTGGGGGCTTGGAGCTGCTGCAGGGTAGAGTTACCTTCTTCAAGGCGGCTAAGGACATCGTCGAGTCCACCACAGTGCCACAGGATGAACCGCAGCAAGCTAGGAGGACGTCCCGCTCCTCCCGCGCCAAGGAAAGGGGCCGCTCTGCTTCTTTTAAGAAGCACTCGTCTTCCTCCAGGGGAGCCTCTGCAGCCAGGGCGCCTGACAGGCCCCGCACCAAGGCTGTGGTTCCCGAGCGCGCTCAGCCGCGCCGCCCGTCCAAGGATGGCAGGCAGCAGTCTTCATACCGCGGTGGCCGCGGTAGGGGACAGCGCAAATGACACTCTGAAGAGGGGAATTGTGCTGGGGCGGGGGTCCGAGGTGTCTCTCGGTCCCCCTCCCCCCAAACGAGGGCGTTTTTCGGTACCCCGTGTCGGGGAAATGAAAATGTTAATTTTGATGCCTCCTGTGTCGGCAATAAACATGTTGAAAGAACAAAGTCTGTCTCTGTCCAACTCTCTCGCACTAGCACAGACGACCCCATCGTGCATGCCTCCTGTAGTAATGATGAAGTCCTGTCAGGACTCGATAATCAATCACAGGTTTTATCAGAAACCAGTAATGTTAATGTCAAACAATTATGTGGTTCCTCAAGCGCGCGAGTGGGATATCCCTCGCGTCGACAATATGAATCCTTTATACATGCCTCCTGTAAGAATGATGGAGTCCCGTCAGGACTCTTTAATCAGTCAGAGGTTTTATCAACAACCAGTAATGTTAACGTCAAACAATTATATGGTTCCTCATGCGCGCGAGTGGATTTTCCCTCGCGTGAGCGATGCTATGAATTTAACCTTGAGTCAGAAATTCTGTCGGCCTACTATGAGCCCGGGTCAAGGGACAAGCATAAAGGCCTTAGAGCAGGTATTAAACGTAAAAGTTCCTCTCCTGTCAGGGGAGAATGCTTTAGTTGTGGGCGAGTCTGTTTATCAGTCGAATCGCTTTGCTCTTCCTGTCGCTCTATCGAGCCAAAACCGAACGCTTCCGGTTTCACCGGATACGGATTCGCTAGCTCCCCGCTTCCGGTCCGGCCGCAAAAGAGCTCCGCTAGTCAAGCGGTACAATCGGAAGGTGTTCCCACCTTGCGGCCTATTGAACCCCTGCGCTCCGCATCCGGGTGTTCCGGATACGGATACGCAGGTTCCCCACTTCCGGTCCCGCCGCAAAATAGCTCCGCTAGTCAAGCGGTACAACCAGAAGGTGTTTCCGCCATGCGGCCTATTGAACCCTTGCGCTCCGCATCCGGTCGTTCCGGATACGGATACGCAGGTTCCCCACTTCCGGTCCGGCCGCCAAAAAGCTCCGCCGTCACGGAAGCACAGTGGTGGGGTTTCTCTCGCTCAAAACACGCTAGCACGCTGTGCGCGCCAGTGGAAGTTATGCAACCCGAGCCATTGGGTATTTCGAACGATAACCAGGGGTTACAGGTTACAGTTCGCAGACATACCCCCGCTTTCGAGCAGGGTTATTCATACCAGAGCACGTGGTTTAAAAGCAAGTCTTTTGAGAGAAGAGATCAGCTCATTGCTAAGCAAGGGTGCTATAGTGGAGCTGGACAGGACCCAATCCCGCATGGGATTTTGGAGCCGTTATTTCCTGGTGCCCAAAAAGGGGGGGGGGCTACGTCCCATCCTGGACCTAAAGGCACTAAACGTGTACCTGAAGAAGTACGTTTTCAGGATGCTAACAGTACCCACCATGTTACGGTCGGTCAGGCAAGGGGATTTCCACTGTTCAGTGGATCTGAAGGATGCTTATCAGCACGTCCAGATTTATCCCCCACACAGGAAATTCCTTCGGTTCGCCTTCGAGGGTCGCCTGTACGAGTATACAGTACTCCCTTTCGGTCTGTCACTGAGCCCGAGGGTTTTCGTGAAAGTGACCGAAGCAGCCATCGCCCCGCTGAGACGGCAGGGCGTCAGGTTGGCGACGTACATCGACGATTGGATGATTTCAGCGAGCTCCGCCCACGAAGTGGCGCGTCACACACAAGTGGTTTTGGCTCACCTGAAGGCCTTAGGTTTCATAGTCAACCACGGCAAGAGCATGCTGACTCCAGCAAGTCGTCTTACATTCATTGGGGTCCTTCTGGACTCATCCGACATGTCGGCCCGTCTCTCAGAGGAGAGGGTGGACAGGTTTCGGGAATGTCTCGACTCCTTTCAAGTGGGCCAGGAGGTCACTTACAGGAGTTGCATGGTACTGACGGGAATGATGGCTTCCGCAGTACATCTGTTGCGTTTGGGCAGGTTTCATATGAGACCTTTTCAAAGATGGATGTTATCCCTCGGGATCCCGCCCTCCTTGAAGTACAAGAAGGTTACGGTTTCCCCTTCCTGCGCGATCGCCCTGTCTCCGTGGCTGGTGGAGGGGTTCCTCACCAGCGGAGTCTCAATTGGCGAGGTGGTTTCCCACAAGTCGATCACGACAGACGCCAGTCTCAGTGGATGGGGAGCCACTTTCGAGGGGCGCACAGCGCAGGGGCTTTGGCCTCTGGAGATGAGGGGTCGTCACATCAACTATTTGGAGTTGATGGCTATACTCCTGGCGCTCAAGCATTTCGAGCCTTGGATTTTGCATTGTCACGTCCTGGTCAGGACAGACAATACGACGGCCATGTTTTATGTCAACAAACAGGGGGGCCTGTCGTCGTTGCCACTGGACCGTCTGGCTCGAGAATTGACGGTTTGGTGCTTGTCGCGCCTCAAGTCGATCAGGGCCTCACACGTCCCAGGTCTCCTCAACAGCGGAGCAGATCTCCTGTCCAGGGGAGGTCCTCGCTACGAGGATTGGTCTCTCCACCCCAGGGTGGTGAGCCAGATTTTTCGCAAGTTTGGTCAGCCAGTGGCGGACCTGTTTGCGTCAGCGGAGAATACGAAGTGTCCGTTGTTCTTCGCGGTGAAGGGCAGTCCTCCCTTGGGGTTGGACGCCTTAGCGCACACGTGGCCGAGAGGTCTACTGTACGCGTTTCCCCCCTTCGACTTAATCCGACCCACTCTGGAGAGAGTCAGGAGGTTCGGTCTGGAGATGCTCCTGGTGGCTCCCTACAAGGGCACGTGGAGATCGGCGATCGCCCCTCTCCTTTGCGAACCGGGTTGGCAGCTGCCTCAGTGCAGGGACCTGTTGAGTCAGGCCAGGGGGGAGATCTTCCACCAAGGCCTGCAGGTCCTAGACCTGTGGGTTTGGCACGTGAAAGGTTAAACCTGCTGGCAGCCGGTTTTTCTTCTGAAGTGGTTGATACCATTCAGAGTGCTAAGGCGCCCTCTACGAGGGCGTCTTATGATGGAAGGTGGAATGCCTTTGAGGACTGGTGCGAGTCGCGTGTTCCACCTGTGGTGGCTCATGTGGCGTCAGCCCAGGAAATTCTGGAATTTATGCAGAACCGCTTGAGAAGTGGTCTAGCATTTTCTACCCTTAGGGGGTATTTGGCGGCTATTAATGCCTGTCACCTGGGGGTGGCGGGCAAGGCACCTTCTAAAGTCCCGGAGGTCATCAAGTTCATGCAAGGAGTTGAACGTTTGAGGCCGGTGACTAGGTCTTTGTTCCCAGTTTGGGATCTGCAGGTGGTTCTAGGGGGCCTATGTCGGGCTCCCTTTGAGCCGCTTGTAGGGATGCCTTTGAAACTTTTGAGTTTCAAGACGGCTCTTTTGCTGGCTTTGGCCACGGCTAAAAGAGTTGGTGACCTGCAAGCTCTCTCGGTGTCTGCGGAGTGCATGCAGTTTATGAACAATGATCTCAAGGTGTTGCTCAAGCCTCATCTTAAGTTTGTTCCTAAGAACATGGTGGTCCCTAAGGAGCCTGTTGTTCTTCTGGCTTTTCATCCTCCTCCGTTTGTCTCGGCGGAGGATGAGCGGCTGAATTGCCTTTGTCCTGTCAGGGCATTGAAGGCCTACTGTGACAGGACTGCTGGTTCTAGAGCTTCTTCTCAGCTCTTTGTAGAAATGGGCAATGTTCTTGTCAGAAAGCCGGTGTCTAGACCCACTCTTTCGAGGTGGATTGTGGATGCTATTAGGCTGGCTTACTCTAGTGCGGGTGTGGAAGTGCCGGAGGCACTTAAAGCCCATAGCACTAGAGGTGTGGCTACTTCGTGGGCACTGGCAAAGGGAGTCTCCGTTCAGGAGATTTGTGTTTCGGCGAATTGGTCTTCGCCTTCTACCTTTGCAGCCTACTATCACCTGGATATCGAATCCTCTTCGCTAGCGCATTCGGTTCTGGGTGCAGTTGCCTCCTCTACGTCATAGAGGAGTCGGATCTTCCCCTCCCACAGGTGGGCATGTAGCCACCTGGGGTATTTTGGGGGGGACCCTGTGTTTTCCTTATATAGTGTGTCTTACTTATAAGGCGGACTTGTCCTTTTCATTTAGTTGAATGAGGCGGACTTCGGTCTGTCAGGGTCTCTCCTTATTTTCTCATGCCTTCACACCCAGGTCCGGTGGGCCTGGGACCTTCTGGGTGATGGGTCACGCCCGTTTGGGCTGTGCTCACCCGTATGAGGGGTGTGTGGGGGTATGAGAGTAGGTTGTGGCTTAGAGGGGAGTTTAAGAATCCCAAGTGGGAGGTCATCCTGGAATATTGACAGTAAACGGTAGGTTCCGTACGGAACCATTGTTTACTTAGATATGGAAGGATGACCTCCCACGTAATGCCCCTCTGTTTCACTGAATGTGGCAGAGAGTGGTATTAAGAGGATGTTACTTCCGCCTCCGGGGGCTTATATAGCCTGGAGGCGGGTCACTCCGGTTTGAGTGACAGGCCCTTCCTACCTACGTTAGTACGGGAGCTGAAGTAGTTTCTCTGAATGATCGCCAGGGGGCGTCATTACCCAAGTGGGAGGTCATCCTTCCATATCTAAGTAAACAATGGTTCCGTACGGAACCTACCGTTCCCAAACCTTTTAGCTCAAGACCCAAAAGGGAAGTTAGACGTGAAAGTAGCAGATCTGCAAGCTCACAAATGTATTATTTAAACTTAAATAATACATATAAGTTCGCGGCCCTAGTGCCCAGTTGTCCAGGTGCCCACCTCTCCAAGTGCCCACATATCCCTAATATGGTTTTAGTGGCCAGTTGTGCAGGTGCCCGCACTTCTCCAACTGCCCACATGTGCCTAGTGCCCAGATGGTTTTGGTGGCCAGTTGTCTAGGTACCCACCTCTCCAAGTGCACACATGTCCCTAGGGTCCCTATCTCTATTAAAAAAAGGCCCGGCCCTGCACCATCTACTGTGTGTGTGTGTGTGTGTGTGTGTGTGTGTGTGTGTGTGTGTGTGTGTGTGTGTGTGTGTGTGTGTGTGTGTGTGTGTGTGTGTGTGTGTGTGGTTGTGTGTGTGCGTGTCTATGTGTGTATTCATATATTCATATATTCATATTTTTTAATGTTGGAAACAGTAAAAAGGGGATATTCACGAGCCATACCAATTGGTCCCCAAAGTGAAGCCCACGGCAACAGACTCCCTCTGTAAACGGTTTGTGGAAGGCTCAGTAGGAGAGCTGATGCTCTAATCAGTGCATACCAACACCTCTAGTGCCCAACCTCCACACACTGCTCAGCAACAGATGTGTCAAACTGCAGACCCTAGGCTTCCCCTGTCCTCACACTACACTGCTGCTGCTAAGTAGAAGGATGCCTAGTCCCCACCACACGCTGCTGCTAACCTGAGTAGGACATCTCCAATGAAGTTATTGCAACAGTAGGTCGCAATAACTTACTATGAAAACCGGCACATCTTGTCCACGTATCCGTGTATCTCTGAAGGTCACGCCTGACACTGTGGTTCCCCTGACAGACACATCACTGTGACATCACAGGTGACATCACAGGTGATATCACAGGTGTCATCACCTATGTAAAAGTCCATATATGGGTATTCCCCAGAATCCCTTTTATGCCCATATATGATCCCTGATGTCATCGATATATACATCACTGGCCATATGGCCAAGACATGGCCCATATACTGTATGCGTGGCTGGTTCAGATAGGGATCTCCATGTAAGGGCATAAAAGGGATTGTATGTTGTGATGTCATGGGAACCACTCTAACAGAATCCCTTTTATGCCCATATATGGAGATTATGTGTGTGTGCATGTATATAGAACACCTGCACGGGTCAAACATCAAGTCCTTCCCATCATTACTCATAGGAATGGCCTACAGAAGCCCTGTCTTTTTTATATGCTGCATAAAAACTGCCTACAAGGAGCCCTGTCCTTCTTATTTGCCTGAAGTAGACAAATTCATAAAATCCAGCGTGAAATATAATGTTGGACATGAAATGTGATGGGCCATATGGATAGAAACACTGTAAGAGGCAGCATAATGCAACCAGAATATTAGAAGAACCCAACAGTTTGACCTTCATCCCTATGGTGAGCAGCCAAGTTGTTAAAGGAGTAGTTCACCCCCAAAATGACTTTTATTCTATTGATTACTCACACCATGGAGACTTGAGTTGCATTCCTAAGACAATAATTTGATCACAATAAATGTACTAAAAGTATTATTGAACTCAAGTCTCCATGGCGTGAGTAATCAATAGAAAAAAAGTCATTTTGGGGGTGAACTACTCCTTTAATGCAACAAACCCTCGACTCATCGCTGTTGTGACGCTACGCACAACTCGTCTAATCAGCTTCAAAGAGACACAAACCCACGCACGTACGCACGCACGCACACACACACATCACCTAGAGCAACTTTTCGCCATGCTCCTCCTCTGCCATGTCTCGTTCTGTTCCCAGTGTGACCATAATGTATAATTTAGCATATCATTCAAAGCACTAATCATCCTTCGGCACAAACAGACAGTCTTGGCTGCGAAATGACACATCTGAGGTCAAGGGGAATCATCATCATCTCTCATCGAGTGCCGCTCCGCTCCGCTTCCCGCCAGCCAGACATTGCCAAGAGAAAGCAGCGCTGGATCTCACAGCAGCAGTGGCAATGGTGTGGTGGAGGGGGGGAGGAGGGGGGGTGAATGGTGCCAGTGCAGATGCCCACAGACAGACCGCCTCGCCTTGAGAGACACGCAAACTGCCGGAGCTTCAGACAGCCCTCTCCATCACCCCCTCCAAATCTCCCCCTCCCTTCAGCCTTTGCCATCTGTGAAGCGCACGCACACACACACACATGCACGCCAGGGGTGTCGCACCAAATTCTGGGCCCTACTGGGTACAAGGATTCACTGCGGGCCCCCCATGAATGGGAACGCATTATCATGCATTATTTTTATGCTTTAACCATTGAAAAATAACAGATATACAAGCTCTACAAGCTATTTTTGACACGATTCTATAAATGTCTTCTAAATCTTTTTTTTTTTTTTTTTTTTTTGAAAAACTTAAGTTTCTATGTCAGTGGTGCTCAAACCTTTTCATGTGAAGGACCCCCAAAATGATATGTATTTGGCCACGGACCCCCATCTCAAAATATTTAGTTCCAGGGACCCCCCAGAAGTAAAATTTCAGTTACAAATGTTCGCTTAAAAAATACATATATTCAAATATTTGCACACATTTTCATGACTTTTCAAAAATAGCAGATCTACAAGCTCGCATCGCGGCACTCGGTGCCGAGCTGTGAGCTTGTATATCTGCTATTTTTCAATAGCTAAAGTATAACATAATTCCAGGCCCCTCCACCTTGGGCCCTAGTAACTCAGTCCCACTCCCCCCCCCCCCCCCCCTCCTTGTGACGCCCCTGCATGCACGCAAACACGGGCACGCACACACACGC